>NC_090935.1:1496130145-1496433175 GCF_040938575.1 Ambystoma mexicanum
AGACTCGTTTCATATGTATTGGAGTTGTCCACTCATTCTTGAGTTCTGGAGGGAGGTGGCCGAGTTATTGGAGGAGATGACGCAGATACCAGCAGACCTCACTCCCCAAAAATATCTGTTCTGAGACATAGGGAAAATAGCAGAAGTGACTAGAAGATTATTTAATGCGACTTGAGCCGTGGCCAAAAAATGCATACTTTAGAACTGGAAAAACTCACATGCGCCACGCAAGGACAATTTACTTAAAGAACTCACGTATGTCAACGAGTGAGGAGCAATATGCGATGTCGTTGGCTAGGACTAATAGGCCCAAAGACATATGGACTCCATTTAGGATGTATCTGTGTGAGATGTTGTCTGATGATGAAAGCCCATAGGAGACCTGATGCTGGTTTGATTCTGTGTATAATGTAATGCAATTTGTGACCATGATACCCATTTATATTGAATTGTACTGTTTGTTTGCATAAGTGTTGCAGCGATACCGTGAACCACAACTAATAATGTTTATTTTTTAAAACAGTTTCCTTCACTATACCAATTTTCATCCAAACCTGAAAGTAAATCTACATTAAGGGCAATTCTTGCGAGTAAGACAAAACTGTACTCTAAAAGAAGCCTATGAAAAACATGCAAGTGACCTGCACATATGTCTCCACAATCGAGGCTGTCCTAAATAGACCATCCAAAAAGCATGGAGGAGAGTAGAACACATGGATAAATCAATTGCTTTCACCAAGAAAGAAAAGAAGCAAACAAATTAGTCTGTGTCACTACTTTCAGTCCGGTTAGCAATATGTTGAGAAACATTTTAAAAAATTGGCATTTAATCCAACAACAAGGATCCCTCTTGAAAAAAACTATGTTTGCATTCAAAAAAGTGCAAACTTACACACACACACACACACACACACACACACACACACACACACACACACACACACACCCCTGCCCTGCCTCCCACCCCTGCCATCATCATCTCCAATAGGGTATAAACTTAGAACACTCTGGGGACTTATACCTATTAAAAGCCACTGCAAATGTGGCAACTGTGTGGCTTGCCAATTCCCAAGTACCCACTTCAAATTATAATGGTGTAAAATGGACCTTAAATAAATTCACCAACTCCAATAGTGGCAATGTCATTTAGAGCATTAAATGTCCATGTGCGTTATTGTATGTGGGCAAAACTAAGACCAGTCAAACAAAGAATCTCGGAACGCAGATCATGTATCAGCAATCAAGTGAAGGATAAATCTTTGGTGGAACATTACACCCAAAACAAAATTCAGATATATTTCTAATCTGGTATGTCCCACAGAAAATATTTCCACATTCTCGCAGATGCAAGATGGACCGCATTCTCAGATTTTTATTTGTATTTGTTTATTTGTATTGCGCAACCTGCCCGAGGGCATCAGGGCGCATGTTTAGAAAGGTGGTTACAGAAGAGTGTTACAAAGATAGGTACAAATATCACATTACATTATATATACAAGATTTACAGCAAGAATAGTAACAGAGATCATAAATAATGCATGGACTGGCAGAGAGGTCAAATATACAGTATGTACAGTGGGAGGCCTGATTGCAGGTGACTGCTGTGAGAAATACAAGGCGGAGGTCAGTGCATCTTGTTCATGAAGCCAACATTTAGTTCTGTTTTTGAAGGATTGGGTGGCTGGTACATTCCTGAGATCATTGGGAAGGGCATTCCACAATTTAGCAGCCAGGACTGGAAAACTCTAGCCCCTAGCTGTCTGAAGCTTGAAGCTAGGGATGGTTAATGTGTCCACCTGTGCTAATCTCAGTGGTCTAGATGCTGTATGTTGTGTAAAGCGCGAGGACAAGTAAGCAGGTGCAGCATTGTTTTGTGCCTTGTGTGTTAGAACAAGTGTTTTGAGTGAAATATGGCGTGTAATGGGTAGCCAGTGTACGTTGCGCCTAGTGGAAGAAATGTGTGAGCGCCTAGGGATATTGATGGCAGCCCTAATGGCATTGTTTTCGGTGACCTGAGGTTTGTCAAGGTTTCTTTGACTAGTCCCTAAATAGAGGGCATTACAATAGTCAATTGTAGACATGATGGGAGTTCTGGCTAGTATCAGGCAATTGTCAGTAGTGAGGAAGGGGCGTCAAGCTGTGATGAGTTTACATATGTACGATGAGGCTGAGGCTACTGAATTGGTTTGTCTGTTGAGAGAGAGCGTGGAGTCTAGGTAGATTCCAAGTGTTTTCGTGACGTTGGTGACTTTAATGACATTTCCATCGATAATGAAGGCGTTATATTTAGGGTCAAGTTTAGTGAGTTTGGGCTGAGAGCCTAGGATGAGTAACTCAGTTTTTTCATCGTTAAGGCAGAGCCTGTGGTGTGCCATCCAGGCCTGGATGACTGAACAGACTGAGTTGAGTGCGTTGACATCGGTTACATAGTCGCCAGTGATAGGGATGAGTATCTGGGTGTCGTCAGCATAATTCGTGTAAGAGACACCCAGATAGTCAAGAATATCAAAGAGCGGTTTAGTAAACACGTTGTACAACGTGGGTGATACACAGGAGCCTTGCGGGACTCCGCAAGGGACATGTGCTGGATCGGCTGCGGCAGAGGCGGAAAAGACCCTCAGATCTATTTGCCAGAAAGGAGCTGATCCAAGAAGTAGCTGCGTCAGAGAAGTGGGAGGCTATCTTGAGGTGATGGCAGAGGATTTGGTGATCAACCAAATCAAATGCAGCAGAGAGGTCAAGAAGGAGCAAGAGAGCTAGTTTACCCTTGTCTTTCAAGTTCCCGATTTGGGTTTTTATGTCGATCAGGGCTGTCTCTGTACCATGTCATGGACGGAAGCCGGAATGTCTAAGCCCTAATAAGTTGTTGATCTCCAGGTAATCCTGGATTTGGAGATAGGCTGCACGATCCAGAATTTTAAGTAGGTAAGGCACCTTAGTGATCGGCCTATAGTTGGTAGGATTGCTGGGGTCAAGGTTGGGTTTTTTGATTATGGGGATAACCCATGCATCCTTAAGGTTGTCGGGTACTGTGCCCGATTTGAATGAAGAATTGATAAAGGCGGTAATGAAAGGTGCGAGGTCATGAGCTGCTTCCTTTACGACCGGCGCAGGGCAGGCGCCTCCTTGGCAGTTGGAAGGCTTAAGTTTCATAATGATGTTTTCAACTTCCTTGATGGAAAGGGGTGAAAAGGAGAAGGAGAAGGAGTTTGAATGAATGCTTTGGAGTGGGGTTATTGTAGAACTGGGGGTTAACCGCTGAATCCGAGAGGAGGCTTTTTTTGCTATTTATTTTAGCTTGGAGCAAGGTAATTTTGTTTAGTAGTGCTTTTTGTATATTGGAACACCAATCGGCGTCCGGGGTGCATGTCTCCAAAGGAGCTACTGGGGACTCTAGTTCCTTAAGCATCTTCAAGAGTTCCTTGGTGTTGGATTGAGCTTGTGTGATCCTGATGTTGTACACTTCTTTTTTGGCTGTTAGGATAGCTTCTTTGTAGGTGATGGAGGCGGCTGTAAGGTTATTTCTATTGGCAAGAGTAGGTGAGCTTTTCCAATGTGACTCAGCTTTTCTTTTTGCTTTGTGTAGTTCACGTAGGTGAGGGGTGAACCATGAATTAAGATGTTTGCAAGGTTTTTGTTTGCGTAGTTTGAGAGGGGCAATAGTGTCAAGGGCTTTTAGCATGGCACGGTTGTAGGTGTCAACGAGGGCAGTAGGGTCTGAGCAAGTGGAGGAGGTCGGGTTCAGTAACGGGAGGATAAGGGGGGAGTAGTTTCTCAACCGTGATATCCTTCTTGTTTCGAGTAAAGGTAGGTGGTGCAATGCTAGGATTGTCAATGGGTGGGCTGGAGTTAATGGAGAATATTATTTTGTAGTGATCCGACCAAGCACAAGGTGTCACAGAGGTTACCTTTAGTGCACAATTCATGTCTGAGACCCAATCGTGGGTACGTCCCTTGATATGAGTGGGTTTGTTCACATGTTGGGTGAGACCAAAGTCAGACAGAACAGTGGCTATGTCATTGGCTTTGGAGTCATTCGTGTCCTTGTATCCCAGATTGATACAGTGAACAGGGATGGATATTCAGTCCCAACACAGTTAAAAACAGTCTCAATATTTGCATTGAATCAAAAAAACGTTTGTTTTAAATACGAGTAATTTCTATGTGCATATTATCTCACAGTTAACAAATATCATGCTTGGAAGAACTCGGACATAGACGAGGATGTTTTTACTGTCATTCACCGTAAACGATGCGACTGTCATTAATGGACACGTATTACTTAAGGGGGAGATTGCTATTAATTAGTAGATCTAGCAACGAGTAGTACTACTCCCCGCGAATGGTAAATGGTAATAGTTTACTTGTTGGACATGCTGTTAATTACTGAACTCGCTTAACTGTATTTTGTGAATGTAATGTTTTAATAGAGAATGAAGAAAAACATATATGTTATTTAACCATGTAAATAGATTGTGTAGAAGTAGTGAGCTTAAATCAGGACCAGGTATGTAACAAATGCATATAGTGGTGACCATTAGATATAGAATTACTATGGAGGTCATATATATTCAATACAATACATTTTTTCCACACATGTTCTGGTAGGACCTCTTGGTGTCTTCTTCATTGTAAGTGTATGGAGGCGAACAGCTTAATTATTATGTAGTCAATTAGACGTCAATCTTCACTCCAATATGGCACCCAGATTGGTTCAAATTGACTAATATATACAAAAAGAATTGCAGAATTGAACACTGTAATTACTGTTTATAAACAAAACAGCGTCTGTTTCGCACACAATGAACTGGACTACACTAGATCACGCCCTTTAGGTGGTTTACAACTAATATTTACATTTGAAATAGAACAGCCATTTTTACCTCTAAGATGGCTGTCCAGAACATCTGTCTCGGTCTAGTACATAAAGAAGTATCCCAACGGCGTGGTTTTCTCAACATAAGGGAAACTAATGCGTTCACAGAGGAGGCGTTCCATTACATGGGCAAACCTGTCCAAGTGGGTACGTTCAAACAAACAAAGGAATCTAACTCATGAAGTCAATAAACAGATTTTAGCTAAGATTGATGGTGATTTCCTGCTGACTCTGCTTTATATTACATAAGATACATACGAGAATTGGATGTTATATGCAGTGATAAGCATAACTCTGATGCCTGTGTCTCACTCTATGGGTGTTACGCCTAATCAGGCATGAGCTTTGGAGTGTTAACAAAAAGATTGTAACGTTAAAAAAATATTTTCTCATGTCACTGAGTCTGACAGCGAGTTCTTGCTGTCATTATCTTACATCAGATTTTAAAGAGAAAAGAGTGAAGTATTTAGCACACACGGAGTATCAAACGTCACACTATTGAACACTTCTGGTTCATCGCTACAGGGATAGAAATCAGGTATGAAATGTATAATAAGTATTAATTTTAAAAGGACATTTGGTGTTAGGGCATACATTTAAGAAACAAATGGGTTTCTTTGTCATTTCTATTTTTACAATGGCATTTAGAACAGCCAATAGATTGATACTTTTTGTCCTCAACTTTATCTGTACATTTCCAAATTACAGATCAAAGAAAACCATGAACAATATCAAATACATAGCAAGAGTAAAATAAGGTAGGGGAGGAATACATATATGAGAAAGCAAATTAAGGTAAGGAAGGAGATGAGGGTATCAAGGCAGGTCCAGAAGAGAATTGGGAATGTAAGAGCCGACGCATAATAAATAGGCAGACAATTCAGCAATCCAAGATGGGGAGATGTATGGGGAGGCAGAGGGGCATCAAGTACTGAAAGTGTTAAAAAAGCCAGAGCAAAGGCTAGCACCAACTTTGTCCCCTTCTGCTGCACATGGGTCTAGCCACCCCCTTCCTTCAGCTGGGTGCCCAGGCGCTGCAGGATAAAGAGGATCAGCTAGAATGATCACAGGTGGCACAGGGTATTAGGTTTGGGTGGAGCATCTTGCGTATCCCTGCAATATGACACCCACGGGAGCCAGGTTCTGGAGAATTTGCATAGGAAGTTGTTTAGGGTTGCAGTGATCTTTTCCCGATGCCCAGGTCTCCCAAATCTTAAGCCACCACATGTTGAGGATGGGACCTCCAGGGGATTTCCAAGATTGGGCGAGTGTTAGGCAGGCCGCGGCTAGCAGCTGAAAGATCAGGAATGCCCCGTCTCCACTCAGGCTGTACTCTCCCTTTTGGTTAGTGTCCCCTAAAACCAATATGAGCGGATTTAGCTGGAGTTCATGCCTGGTAATGCCCCTGATCCTGGATAGGATCTCCTTTCAACAGAATCATGAGCGGGAGCAGGTCCACCACATGTGTCCCAAAGTGCCAATCTGGCCACAGCTCCACCACTGCCCCCCAGCTTGAAGGCGAGCAACCCGGTGAGAGCTTGTGAAGATTGTGCTGGGAGGTACTAATGCAGCATGACCACATAAGAGTTTTATTTGATGTGAGTGCACTTGGAACTTTGAGCCCTCAGCCAAATTCGTGACTAGGATTCAGGGGCATTTCAAATTGGAGACCTCTTTCCCAAGCTAGCATATATGCTCATTTTTCATTTAGGTTGGACCTATCCAGCAGCTCGTAGATCCATGCCATCTTGTTTTTGTTCAGCATGTAACTGATGACTAACTCCAGGGCAGTAGGTTCCCTAGTACCGTCTTGGCACACCTTCCTGGCTTTGATCCAGTGCCTCCGTTGGCAGTAGCAATGCCTCTCTGATTCTGGTAGGGAAAACTTTCCTTTAAAGTCCTCATAAGAGAGGGAAGCCATGGTTGTAGCAATCCAAGAGGTGACCCAGTTCCATGTCAAACCCTGAAGCTAAAGGTCCCCAGGTGCAACCCCGGCTTGATGTCAGGGTTCCTCAAGACCAGAGAGAAGGGGCACAAGCCCGGTCTCACCCCCTCAAAGCCTATGCACCACATCCCAGTAGGGCGTAGAAGCCAGAGTCGATCCTAGGAGGAGACCACCCGAAAGAGTGAATGTTTGCGCATGTGGCCAGCTTGTCTGGGTAGAGTTCCCCAGCCCCCATTTCCCTTTTTGTTCCAGTTGGACTACTAGACCATGCGTTGAGAACCCCAAGTCCTCCCAGTGCTGTAGAGCGAAAGAGGACTTTCCGGGAGATACTGGGATACGTACCCCTCATACGAAACTGAATATGCTTTTTGGATGTTATTAAGAGCAGGTTTAGGTAACTGAATCGGAAGTCTGCTGAAACATTAAAGGAGTTTGGGAATGGGAAGTATATTCATCTTAATCGAGTGGATCTAGCCATATCAAGATATTTCCACGGGGAGACACTGGCCAAGGTCCACAGAGAGGGATTTTAGGAGAAGAAATATAGTAAGATTGTGGAGATCTCAGCTTTGTTCGGTGATGTTTACTACTAGGTAGTCTAGGGATTTATGGAATCCAATTTAGGGGAAAAGTGGTTTCTAGGCAATAAATCGTGTCTTCCGCCACACAGATATTAATCCCAGAGGATTTATTGAAATTTATTATGGAGCTGATGCCTGGCCAAAAGCCCAGAGTTCCTGGATTGCAGAAGGGAGGGATTCTTTGGTTTGGCTGAAGAACAGGAAGACATCAGCGTATAAGGCTGTTTTCTGGAAAAAGGGCCAGTCATAATTTCTTGTATGTGTGGTGTACCTGATGTTGCGAGCTAAGGGTGAATAAAAGGGGAGAGAGAGGGCAATATTGGCATGTCCCTCGCTTTAGATAAATTGGTTGGATAGTGTGGTTATTTATTCTGATTTTCGTGGAGGGTGTGGTCAGTGAGGCAACAATGCAGGCTGGGAAATTGGTCCCAAACTGGAAGGCCAGCAGGGATTTCTCAAGGAAGCCTCAATCCAGCCGGTCAAACACTTTGTTTGTGCCAAATGCTACTAGTGAGAATTTTTGTTTATTGAGTTTGCCCAGTTCAATCACGTTAAGCACTCTTCGGATGTTATCATGTGTGGACCTATTGATAACGAAGCCAGACTGATCGGGGTGTATGAGAGCTGGGAGGACACGCAGGAACCAGGTGGCAAGAATCTTCTCAAAGTTTTGGTGTCCGTGTTCAGCAGGACGATAGGGCGGTAAGAATAACAGTAGGAATCTAGCTTCCCGGGCTTGAGAAGTGAGATTGTTAGGGACTCCGCCATTGCATGGGGGAACTACCCGGGAGGTGAAAGAGTTGAAAATGGAGGGGACATGCTGATGAAGGGAGTCTGAGCGTGCTCCTCTCCCGTCAAGGACCCGAAAAGTGTTGACAGCCTCCACTTTTCACCCCCACCGGAGCAAGCAGCTCCAGACTACAGACTTGTGAAGGTCCCCTGCGTGTGTGGGCACAACAACGATCTAAATCGGACCGGTAAAGGCATAGTTCGGCCCCGCGGCAGCAGCGGCCGAAACCGAAAGTGATTTCTCCTGCCGGAGAGTCAAGTAAAGGAAGCAATGCGTGACCTTCCAGCCTGCCCAGAGGCTCTGCCGGACGGCCTAATCACGGCGGGGGAAGGAACAAGAAAACATGCGATGCAGAGCAGGGAGGTGAGTGCCCCCTCTTGAAGCCTCCCGATCCCTGTACCTGCAGAGAGGGCGTGGACCCCCTCATCAGGCAAGCCGAGGCCGGCGCCACCCGCGAGTCACGCAGTGTACCCGGATGGGCACCTAGAATCCGCCAGGACCCCTGCTGCAGTCCAAAGCCCCCCTGGGAGTGGAGAGAGTCAGTGGGTCTCGGGACAGAAGAGAGCAGCCGGCTCTGCAGTGCCCAAACACCCATTGGACGTAATATGTCTGACATGGTCTTCCAGGCCGTGACTAATAACGAAGAGAGGAGGGGACTTTCCCTGGGTGCCATCTCTGAGTGCCCAGATCTCTGAGTGCCAGGCATATGGTGTGATCAAGAATAAAGGCGGACTCAAGCTTACCTTCAAGAGCCAGCTGAGCAGGTGAGCCCTAGCCCAGTTCGGGTACTCCGGGGCCTCTGGATCCTTCAAGCCAAATAAGAAGCAAACGGGGCAGAGTAAGATGCCTGCTGCAAAGAGACCTCCTGGTGCTGCCAAGAGGTCCCAAAGAGGCCCCCGCCAGAGGGAAGAAACCAGCGGTAGCCAAGAGCCTCCCTGAAAACCCCAAAGCTGCGCCAGCCTAGAAGGCTGTCAAGAGCCCTGCAAATGCCATAGTTGTTAAGGCAAAAGCTGCAAAAAGATCCCAGACCAACTTGTGAAACCCAAGGCTGTCAAATCCATTGCTGCAAAGCCTAACGGTTGCACCCAGGGAGATGCAGAGACTTTAGCCAAGACCCCTTAAAAACAGAGGCATCAGGAAAGTACCCTGTGTGCCCCCAGATCGATCACCAGAGACGGTGGACGCGTGCAAAACCAGAGCACACTGCATATAGTGGAGGCCCACCCTCACCGCTTGAGGGAGAAGAAGGGTTGCTTGCACAGCAGCAAGGCAGAGAGGTGAGGGCCACCTACCCAGGTGCTTGTTCCTGCTTTCCGGCCTTCCATTGATAGGTGGTACTTGATCTCCCAGAGTGGTCGGCCAGGGAGGCATAGTCCCAGCAGAAAGAAACTGGTTATACAGTGGCAGATCCCCCCCCCCCCACCCCTCAAAAGGAAGAAAGAAGCAGTCCAACTGGGAAAGCGTGGACAGGCAAGGATTATGACCCCCTAGTACTATGTCCTCGGCCTGAGGGGGGCTCTACAACCACCAAGGGCCAACCGCTCAAAATCGACGTACCTGCTTACCAGGTGGCTGTCACTCCTATGACCACAAGATACACCACAGTACTCAAAGCGCACAAGAGACCAGAGACAGGTCTTAATTTACTGCATCAGAGGCGGACAAGCGATTTGTAGGCTGCATCAACACATACATTCAGTCCACAGCTGGGGCACCACTACATACATTCAGGAACCCATGCCATTGAGTGGTAGCACATGGATGGGAGATCTAAGCTAGCCAGTTTTGAATACACACCAAGGAAGAACGTGGGAGTGACCGCCTCGCGGGATATCAGGTCTTCTGTGGGGGATGACTCCGAGGCAACCAAAAAAGATGTTGCAGCACTAATGGTGGAGATTAGAAACATGAGGGTGGACATTGGAGGAAGGGTTGATAAAATTACCCAAAGGATTGATGAAATGGAGGAGAGACTGGAGGAAGTGGCACATAATCAATACTCCCAGGACACCTTTGAGACCCAAATGGATGTGTGAATGTCCAAAATGGAAAGGAGAGAGGCTGAGATCACACTGAAAATGGACGATCTTGAAAACTGTGAAAGGCGGAACAATTTAAGACTCTTTGGGATCCCGGACAAAGACGGGGAGACGGAGGTGGACCTGAGAAGAACTTTACACGAAGTCACAACATTTTTGACGACGACCCCATTGATGAAGCGAACATTGAGAGAATCCATAGAACAGGCGGCTCGGTGGGGGTCCCCAAGTCAGTTCTCACCCGCTTCCAGAACTACTACAACATCAAGATCCTGGAGAAAGCAAGGAAGAAAGGCCCGGTAATGTACGGCACGACCAGAGTAACGATTTTCCAAGATCTGTCCTCCCTGACCCTTGCCAAAAGAAGACTGTGCTCACCCCTTACTAAGTGGTTAAATGAGAAAGAGGTCTGGTACAGGTGGGGGTTCACATTCTCCATCGCCTTTAAGTGGACGGATACAAATACAAACTGGCTACCGAGGAGGATATTCGCAGAGTCACAGGGGAGCTTGTAGGAGAAGCCGGAAGTACTCTGTGTTCAATAGAAAAGGTTGCAGGTGACGGACAATGGCGTATCAAGGGTGCGGACAGAAGACGAATGCCAGGGTCTCTGAAGTTTAGAAAGTTGAACACATCACTGGAGGCCGAGACTTGACCTAACACTGATGTTAAAGTCTGCAGGGGATGTCACAACTAGAAAGGACACAGGATATAGTGACCTGGCTGGGGTCTACTGACTATCCAAACGCCTATTAGCGGTTGGAGGGAAGTGGTGCCAGAGCGAAGGGTTGTTGGATGTTGAAGTTCATGTTTTATAATGTTTTTTTTGGGGGGGGTTGCGAAGAGGGGCTCTAGAGTAAGTGGTTTATAAGGAAAGGGATCAGATCAAACAGGTTCTGTTGGTGGTTGGGCATCAACCTGGTGATGCTAACTGGGGAGAGCCAGGCACCCTTTGGGGAATGCCTGGGGAGGGGGGGTTAGGGACCGGGGGCGGGGAGAAATTAGGACCTTGGTACAGGTTTTCTTGAATTGGTTTTCCTTTTATGACAACGCTTGAATTGGCATGTGAAGGCCTGTCAGGTGGCAAGGATGGTGATCCCGAAGTGGGGTAACATGATGGCTACAGTCGAGGAAGGGGCACGGGAGGGCCGGTTGAGGATTGGCACGCTAAATGTTAAAGGGCTGAACTCGCCAATGAAAAGATCCCTGGTGGCAAGGGAATTCCCAAGAGCGGAACTGGATGTCCTGTTCATCCAGGAGACTAAATTTAGCAAGGGAGAAGAACAAAGGATTTCATGTGGATTAGTTGGCCAAGAATATTGGGGATCAGGTCCTTTAAGGAAAGCGGGAGTGGGTATACTAATAAGTAGAGCACTTAAGATGGAGGTATCTAAGGTCTGGTCAGACGTTGAGGGAAGGGCCCTTCTGCTCTCGGGCACCATTAACAAGGTGCACTTTACGCTAGCCACAATCTATGCCCCAAACCAGGGACAATTGAGATTACTGAAGGTCGAATGCTCAGGACACCATATTATAGCAGGGGACTTTAATATATGGGCTGATGTCAAGTTAGACAGACAGGTGTTGCACGCTAGGGAACAAGAATTACCATGTCTAGGGTATGGGGAGGTACAGGAGACATTGGAAGTGTATGGGTTGGGAGATGTATGGCGGCATTTCCACCCACAGGAAAGGGGATACACCTTTTACTCGTCCCACCCATGGAACCTTTACTAGTATTGATTATATGTACATTTCAAGGAGATTCGCCCAATCTCCTGGTCCGACCATGATATGGTGACAGTGGATTTGGGCTGGTTGAGGATGTGCCCCACGGGCTCAAAATGGAGGTGTAATAAATTCCTATGCAAGGTCCCGGTATTCAAGTTGGAGATAACTAAAGAAATGAAGAAATTGGGGAATACTTCAGAACTAATCACACAGGCGAGATGGAGAAAAGAATTGTTTGGAAAGCGGGGAAGGCGACCTGGAGGGGGATCCTAATTAGGGAAGGGGCCAGAAAAAAAAGGGGCCGGACACCTATTGAAAATAGGCTGAGGGAGGAGATAAAACAATTTGATAAACGGGCGCACTAGTTCCTGGAGGGATGAGAGGACTGTTATGGAGGCAAGGGGGAAAAAAGAGGAACTGTGGCTTCTGGAAGAAGGGAAAATAATTTGCAACCTGCCATTTTTTAAACAGAAATTTTATGAAAAAGGGGAGACGGATGCACTCCTGGCAGCGTTCAGAAAGATGAGTCGCAGAAATTGAAGGTAGGGACAAAGTAAATGAATCTTCTACTGAGGGGATTGAGGAGGCTTTTGCTTCCTTCTCTGAGACGCTCTATGAATCTGAGACTAAACCGGAAGAGGGCGACAGACACCTACCTAGCGGATATTCACCTACCCAACTATTCGATGAATAGATTAAAGTATTGCAGGCCCCCACAACAGAGGAAGACATTAAGAATGCAGTAGCAAGGTTACCACTGAGAAAGCCACCTGGGGAGGATGGGTTCCCAGCATGGTTATACAAATCCTTCCTCACTGCCCTACTGCCATTTCTGACTGAACTGTTCAATGACATATTAGATACTGTGAAAGCCCCGGAGTCTTTCGCTCTGGCGCTAATCACAGCGATACACAAGGTGGACAGGGATGCCCGGTAATGTGGTGCGTATTACCCGATCTCCCTTCTTAAAATAGATGCCAAAACCTACATCCGGGTGCCAGCAGCTATGCTTGAGGGGTACATGCCAAGAGTGATCCACACGGACAAAGTAGGTTTCATCAGGGGATGACGGGGCTGAAACGATGAGAAAAACCTTACACCTGATGCACGAAGCCCAAGGGATAACTGGGGACCCGTACTCCTTTCAGTGGACGCCAACAAGGCATTTGATAGGGCGGAGTGGGGGTTTGTGAAAGCAGTGCTCACAAAGTATGGTATAGGGGAAAGGCTGCTCTGAGGTAGTATGGCAGTGTACTCGTGCCCCAAGGCATGTGTAGCTTTAAATGGTGGGTATTCCAGTTGGTTTGGGTTGGGTAGGAGAACTTGGCAGGGCTGCCCCCACTCCCCAACGTTATTTGCACTCTCAGTAGAACCTCTCACCCAGAAGATTAGAGAAGAGCCCTGTGTGGAGGGAAGAGCCCTGTGTGGAGGGATTCACGGTAGGAGTGGTGAATTATAAAGTTGCATTTTAAGCAGACAACATGCTTTTACACATAAGGAATCCCCTGTCCTCCATACCTGTGGTGATCCAATTGATTGAACAATATGGCTCCCTGGCTGGTGATTAAGAAGTCTAAATCAGTCCTCTTTCCCTTGGGTAGGAATAGGGATGGGGAAATGGGGAGGTTCACACCCATGGGTGTGCAGGTCAACCTGGGAACCTTAAGATATTTGGGAATCAATGTCACAAGGGACATGGGGAATTATTTGAGGTGAACTTCCTCCACCTGATGGCCAACATTAAGGCTGACTATGAGAAATGGAGCAAGCTAACAACATCATGGTTGGGCCGCCTCAATGCTCTTAAAATGGTTTTTCTCCCAAGGATCCTTTATATCTTCCACATACTCCCCATCCGGGTCACAAACTCATTCTTTAGAGAGACAAAGGGCTCTCTTGAGATTTCTTTGGCAGGGGAAAAAGGTCCTACCCAAAGATAAAGTAGGAGTAGGTCTACGAGACTACCAGACATTAAACTTTATTATAAAGCCGCTCAGCTTCAGGTCCTTATACCTCATTTTAGGGGCCAAAGGGATCTCCAATTGTTTCCGCTGAATAACATACAGTTGCACCCTGTTACTGTTACCCTGCCACAGTTGAGGAATGGCTGTGGGTACCAAGAAGTAAGCTCCCCCGCAGAATTCGGGAGCATCCCATTGTGGAGACCATATGGGACATCTGGAGACAAGGTGTAGAAATGAAAGGAGTAACGGCATGGCCCTCAGCCCTTGGACTCCTCTGGGTGCCGGGAGTTTGGAGGCTATTGAACCCATAAAGATTCCAGAAAAGGTTTGAGGCGGGACTGGAAAGGATTGGCCAACTCTGGAGGGAGGATAGCTTCATCAATCTAATCAAATTGGAGGAGACGCTTGGCATTGGTAAACTCTCAGGGCCTCATCACGAGTTGGACGGTATCCGGGCACATAAACCACTGAGCGGTATTTGCATTAACGCTGCGAGTTGTGACGCAAACAACGCCTCATCACGAGTCGGCGGGCACACGCACACGGCCCGGGCGTTAACGCTAATACCGTTCAGCAGTAATAGTGGCTGGAAATCCGAAACCCTCACGTCCGCTGCAAGCGCTAATGGCGCTCGCTAATAGCGCATGCTATTAGCGCCGCTGGAAATGCGTCACCGCCGGAACGGGAAACTAAGCGGCGGCCATTTTTTCAAAAATGACAATCCACATAAAATCAGAGCCCCAGTAAGCCATCCATTCTCAGGAGCGTCCCAAGTTCTCGGACTGTGAATTTACAATACTGGTGGAGGAGGTGATCTCCCACCAGGATGAACTATATGGTCCCCAACAAAAGAAGACAGGGTCACAGCAGCGTAACCGGATCTGGGCAGACATCAGTGATAAGGTCACTGCGGCAGACCGTGTCCTCAGGGATGGTGAGGACTGCCGCAAGATATTTAACGGCCTGCAGGTCCGTGTCAGGCCTCCTGGCACAGCACAGGACAGAGCATGGCGACCGGGGGAGGGCCACCACCACCTCCGGATCTAGCACCATGGGAAGAGCAGTGCACCACCCTCATTGACATGGCCTCCATCGAGGGAGAGGAGCGTAGGCAGGCAGTGGCACCCATGAGCCAAGTCATCCCGCCCTTGCAAATTGCATTGTGTAGAGGCCACAACTCCATCACCAGTGTGAAGACCCGACAGCCGGCCACTGTGAGTGGATGCAGTGTGTGGAAGCGACCACAGGCACCCACGACAGCACCCATGTGCCAGTGCACCAAGGCGACCCCTGTGAGCCAGAGTCGTGGGTAAGGCAGCCAATGGGCACATGCAAGCACCATGCTACACATCCGTGGCGGGGCACAGCATCGCCCCATTGCCAGGTGGGCGTGTGTAGTACAAGCATCCCTCACTGACTGCGGCATGACAGCTGTGCATGTGCATCATATCCACAGCAAGTTTCATCTTCCCAGGACTTCGACGGAGAGAAATCGTCAACCAAAGGAGAGCACCGGGAAGAGCCAAACTCCTGCACTTCAAAAGGACTTTGGCTCAATTTTTCTTCTCGGACTCAGCATCCCAGTGGCTCCTTCTACCAAGGGGGATCCATCCTTGGAGGGTATTGTCGAGTGAAACCGAGAAACTATGCCACTTAGGCTGCCAAGGCACCAAAGGTACTGTGACGAGGAAGAGCACATTCTAGCCTTAGGATTAGTCCACGGGTCCCAGAATCTTCTTGGATGCGGTTCTCCTGCAGCCTCTCAGGTACTTTTGGGGTGGTAGAATCTTTTATAAGAAAGTACAAAGTTACTGAACATTATTAGACTGGGCTGTAAAAGACAAGATAAGTTATACCTTAACTTTTCCATTACAGGCTGCCCAGGTGGGGGGATCCTCACTCAGAATGACTTCTCTGATCTAAAGAAAGCATTCTGCCACTGTTCATAACTAACCTGCCTTTCTTCCCTATTCTATGCTGTTATACTTCACTTACGAATTCACATGCACAAATTCACATGCATACTTAAAACCGTTGGCAGTTCGTGCATCTATTACTGAATGTAAGTCTTGTGTGGTGCCACATAGAGTGTATATATTTGCCATTCTTTGAATAAGGATTGCCAAAGTACAAAGTGTTATTATTTAAATGTCTACATATTTCTGAACCTTATTTTATATAAAGAAGCTGTGTTATCACCTAACAGTGTGTGGGCATTCCTTTGTGGGGCTTGGGGACTCACTGTACTTATGAAACAGCCTGCATCACCTCCTGAAAGCTTATGCCTTGATTGCTCGTCCATTGCAACCCATTGAGAGCCTTTGCTGGGGTGTTCTGTGCCTTTACCCTACCATATAGAGGGCAGAAGTACAGATACCCCCTCCAGTCTTTACACTGGTGGTACAGCGGTGGGATCACTGGTTTTAAGACGCACAAGTTACTTTCTTACCTGGTAACGTTCTTTCGATGGGATGTTCCGACGACGTATTCCACATCTATGGCAGGTAATCACCACAGCTGTGCTGCTTCGGAATTATATTTATTTTTTCAGCTTCTGCGTCCTGCGTACGCTGTCGTCAAGGGCCTCTGTCGAGCCGACGTCACCGGATGTTATAAGTAGGATGCACGACGCCCGTAGCCTCAGTTGTCATTTTTTCCCGGAACATGTGGCACCAATCTTCTGCCAAAATGACTACACAAAGCCTTGCGGAAACGAAAGTAGCAATCGCATAAGAAATTCTGTAGAGGGGCAGGTAGGGAGGGAGCAATGTGGAATAAGTCGTCGGAACATCCCATCGAAAGAACGTTACCGAGTAAGAAAGTAACTTGTTCTTCGAAGGGATTGGGTCCTCCAACGTATTCCACATCTATGACAGACCCCCAAAGCAGTACCAACGTAAGGAGGTGGGAAAGAATTTAGAATTTTAGAATGCCCTATTAAATTGCAGAATAGAGGACCGCCTTGCCAAAGGCCAGATCTTGCCCATGTATAGAATCCAAGGAGTAGTGTGACAAAAGTATGGACAGAGGCCCATGTGGCTGCTTCATAAATGTTACGAATGGGAACACCCCAAGTAGAATGGGCCCGTAAGCCTACCGGAGGGTTTTTACCAGCCAATCAGTCACATTCAGAAATTGTCAAGATAATCCATCTAGACAAAGTCTGTTTAGTAACAGCTTGTCCCAAACGCCTTCCAGCGTATCCATTAAAGAGCTGATCATCCACTCTGACCCGGGACATGCGTGAGATGTAGAAACTTAAAGCTCTTCTAGGATCCAACCTATGGAGCCTCTCCTCTTCCTTACCAGGATGCGGAGGAGGATAGAACGCCTGAAGAACAACCTTCTGGCTTAAATGAAATTCTGACACAACTTTCGGAAGAAAAGAAGGATGAACCCTAAGGACAACCCTGTCCTTATGGAATACCGTGAAGGGTGGCTTAACGGAAAGTGCCTGCAACTCAATCACTCTGCGAGCGGAAGTGACCGCAACTAAAAATACAGTTTTCAAGGTCAACAGTCTCAAAGGGCAAGAATGTAAAGGCTCAAAGGGAGCTCCGATGAGGAATTTTAGAACCAGGTTCAAATCCCAACCAGGCACCTGGAAAGGTGACGGTGGAAACACATTAGTGAGCCCTTTGAGAAACTGGAAAATCAAAGGAATCTTAAAATAAGAACACTCCTCAGACGAGCGCTTAAATATGGACAGCGCCACCAGGTAACCCTTAATGGTACCCTCTTGCAGGCCCTTGTGGGCTAAAGAAAGCCAAAAAGACAGAACCACAGGAATGGCACATGAAAAAGGATCCACATTCTTAACCCTGCACCAGTCGCAGAACTTTCTCCAACGGCAATGGTACAGGGACTTTGTTGCGGGCCTTCTGGCCGAAAGCAACACCTCCATCACGTTTTCAGGAAGGTCCCAATCCTTACACCTCAATCTTTCAGAAGCCAAGCATGAAGGTTGAGGGACTTGACCTCTGGATGGAGAACCTGACACCCCTCCCGTGAGAGCAGAACGTCTCGGTAGGGAAGACAGTGTGGAGGGCAGATGGACATGTCAAGAAGGTCCGGGTACCCGGGTCCATGCCGGAGCAATGAGGATCATCCGGGAACCGAACCTCCGTAACCTCCGCAGCACTTGCGGAATGACGGGTATTGGAGGAAACGCATACAGCAGTGGGAAGGACCACTCCACTACGAACGTGTCCCATAAGGCTCCTATTGGAGGAAATTCACACGAGCAGAATCTTTCGCACTTCTGGTTTGCACTGGTGGTGAAGAGATCCACTTGTGAAGTCCCCCAAAGGCCGAAGATCTCCAGGAGAATCTCCTGAGCCAGCTCCCACTCAAGAGACTGTGCTCTGCCTGCTCAGAGCGTCTGCCACCACGTTTTCGTCTCCGGCCAGATGAACTGCCGAGATCGAAATTTCCTGCTGGATGGCCCAGAACCAGAGCTGCATCGCTTCTCTGCACAGAGGGAGAGACCCTGCCCCCACCCCTTTTTGCTGAGGTAGTGCATGGCCACTGTGTTGTCCGTCAGAATCAGGACATTCTTCCCCCGCACAGACGGCAGAAAAGCCTTCAGGGCTAGCCTGATGGCCCTCAGCTCCAACAGATTGATATGGAGTCTGGACTCCGACATAGACCAACGACCGCTGACTCAACTCGTTGGCATGAGCTCCCCATCCCGTAAGGGGCGCGTCCGTCACGATCGTTACCTCCGGCCAGGGTAGCCAAAATGGAGCCCCCTTCATCAGATTGCCTTCGACGGCCCACCACAAAAGATCCTGGGCGACCGATGGCGGCAAGTGAACAGGGTCCGACATCCTGCCGGAGGACTGCGACCACTGGAGCTTGAGAGCCCATTGCAGAGATCTCATCCGCAACCTGGCCTCTGGCACCAGAAGAATGCAGGATGCCATGATGCTGAGCAACCTCCAGAACTCGAACGCCGGGAGACTCTGGGCATGCTGAAACTTGTGCACCATCTGCAGGATGTGATGAGCCCTCAACTGGGGAGGCGAACACTGCCCCAGGGATGTGTCAAGCACTGCTCCGATGTACTGGAGCCTCTGGGTAGGTGTCAAGTGGGACTTCTTTAAGTTGAGGGAGAAGCCCAGCTTGTGAAGGGAGCGGCTGGTGACTGACAGATGATCCAGGACTTGCTCGGGAGAGCGCGCCCTGATCAACCAATCGTCCAGGTAGGGGTAGACATGAATCCCCGCTTTCCTGAGATACGCTGCCACCACCACCATGAGCTTGGTGAAGACCCTCTGGGCGGAGGTCAATCCGAACGGCAGGACCCGAAACTGAAAATGCCTGTTGCCACCGCAAACCTCAGGTACTTCTTGTGCTTGGGATGAATCGGCACATGAAAGTAAGCGTCGTTGAGGTCGAGAGACACCAACCAGTCCTGAAGTTGAAGGGCCTGGAGGACTTGAGAAAGAGTAACCATCTTGAACTTGTCCTTCCTGAGGAGCTTGTTCAAACCACGCAAGTCCATGATGGGTCTCAATCCCCTGTCTTTTTTCGGGATAAAAAAATATGGGGAATACCATCCCTTGTTCCTCTCCGCTACAGGCAACAGTTCTATGGCGCCTTTCTCCAGTAGGGATTTGATTTCCTGCGCAAGGAGCGGATCCAGACTCTTCAAAGGGAGATTCCCTGGTGGATTGTCGTGAGGCCTCTGCCGGAAAGGAAGAAGCAGCCATGGGCTATGATCTCCAGAACCCACACATCTGAAGTAATGGCACGCCATTCTACAAGATGCTGCGCCAGCCTTCCCCCAACCGGGGAACCATGGGACATGGCCTCATGACTGAGCTGAAGCGGCAGTGCCTGAGGGCAAAGAGGCAACTGCCCGAGCGGCCTTGGCACCTCGAGTACCTTGTTTTCCACCTCTGGTACTCTGACGGTGGCCCCTTTGACTTGCAGCTCCCCTCGATCTACCAAAGGAAAAGTAGTATCAAAGGAGCCTCCCCTCCATTGCTGTCCCCAAGGACGAAAAGGCGGAGGTTGGCGAACTGCAGCGCTCAACGACTTTGCTGCAGCTCTGGAAGTCTGCAACCTCTCAAGGCTCTCGTCAGCCTTGCTGCCAAAAAGATGTTCACCATCAAAGGACATGTTGAGAAGCCGGGCTTGTACGTCAGGAGCAAACCCCGACTTCCACAACCACGCAAATCGGTGCATTACGGTGCTCGCCGCCATGGACCGGCTGACACAATCTGCCATGTCCAGACCCGACTGAACGGATTCACACATGGCATCCTTGCCATCCTGAACGAGAGCAAGAAAACCATCCTGTTCCTCCCCTTCGGGAATATGTTCAGCCGCCAAAGAAACAATTCCACAGATTGTAAGTAAAACGTGCTAAGGCACACACGGAGTTGGCTGCCTGTAAAGCCATACCCCCTGAAGAAAAGACTTTCTTCGCCCAGCTATAAAAACGCTTGTCGTCCCTATCAGGAGGGATGGTAGGGTAAGACGCCTGCTTTGCTGGGGCCGTAGCCGCCTGCACCACCAAACTCTCAGGAGTGGGGTACGTAGTCAAGTAGCAGGGGTCGCTACTGGCTGGATGGTATTTTTTCGGCAAAGACTTGCTCACTGCCGGGAGACTCTCCGGAGCAGTCCAAGCCGCCGCCACCCTTCTCTGTAAAGCCATATGAAATGGCACCTCGGGCCAGTGGGTGGACCTTGGTCAAGGATATCCGTCAGGTTATCCTGCAGAAAATCCACTGGTGGCGCAGACCACCCCAAGCACTCCGTCACCCTCGACATGAGTCGCCTGTACAAAGATTAAGCATGCGTACCAGGCTCAGGCCTGCCAAACTCAACCTCTGGGGAGGTATCAAGACCACTGGTGTCGTGCAAAGACTGACGCAGGTCTTCCAACTGGCTATGCCCAGATAACAGGTCATCAGGAACCTCATCAGGAACCAAACCTTCCTCAGAACCTTCCTCCACCTCAGAAATATAATCCAGAGGCTGGAACAAATCTCTGGAAGAGGGCGCAGAAAAAGGCTCAAATACAGGCCTTACCGACTTCTTCAGAGCCTTCCTCAGAGTTTCCACCAACACACGGGGTACCTCCGGTAAAGCCTACACAAAAGGTGCCGAGGGCGTCGACTGATTCGGCGTCGACTGATTTGGCGTCGACGTCGAGCATGGCACTGATGGCTTCGACACAGGCCTCGAGGGCAGAGCCCTGAGCGTGTCCTTCGACGGCCTCGGCACCGATGGCATCGATCACTTCCTCTGAGGCGGAGCCTTGATAGAGTCCCTCAACGGACATGGCGCCGATGGCGTCGACATCTTCTTAGAAGACCTCACAGGATCCACCAGTCTCGAGGGCTCTGTGGACCGGGACCTGGAGCGGGCATGGCTAGAGCGATCCACCTTGTCCAATCGGGACCTCGAAGGCTCCCGATGATCGCGCAGACTGCCCGAGCCCGAAGGCGTGCGAGCGGTGGCCCTAGCACGTTCCCTGCCGGCTTCTTTCGAAGACGCGGACGGAACAGAGCCCTGCGATTGGAAAATCGCCATCATCTCCGTACGAAATGCATCCCATTCCGCAGGAGTGGAATGCTTGTTGGGACAAGCAACCCGCCGATGGGCAGAGTCCTGGGACGAGGAAGGCGACCAGTGACAGCGCTTCCACGAGTGCCTCGAAGAGGCAGAGGAATGGCGGGACCCACTCCGGGACCAAGACCCCCTGGACTTACGCCGACGATGCGGAGAGTCGCCTCTCGAATCGTCGGTCGAAAGCCCTGCGGATTTCGACTTTCGGGGCTTGAACACCCTACCGACAGAAAGCTTCTTCTTCCACTCCCGCAAGGCCTTCGATGTAAACGACTGGCAATCGTCACAATCATCCGTGGCGTGGTCTTCACCGAGGCACCAGAGGCAGGCGTCGTGCGTGTCCGTCAGTGACATCTTGGAACCGCAGTCCTGACACTTCTTGAAACCCGGCCGCGGGGTAGAAGAAGACAAAGACATGATATCTTCACGAACAAACAAATTTGAAGAACCGATAGAAGTACTCAGAAAAACCAAGGCACGCCGAGATCTCCGAAGTGAACAAGTTCGCGGAAAAAACAGAACTGAGGCTACGGACGTCGTGCGTCCTACTTATAACATCCAGTGACATTGGCTCGACGGAGGCCCTCGACGACAGCGTATCGACGTCATCCATGCAGGACGCAGAAAAAAAAATATTTCCGAATCAGCACAGCTTAGGTGATTACCCGTCATAGGAACCAATCCCTTCGAAACTGTGTTTAACCTACCTTCTACAAAATATCCACACTTCTATGCTATTTTAGGGTTTAGTGTTGTATATTAACTATAGCAACCACACTACAAACAATGGAAACTATTGCAAATGATAAAATTGACAAGGATGAGCTTAGAGGCTCTCCAGAGTGAGTGTGAAGTGAGAGAAGAACAAGTTACTTACCACCCTGGTAATGTTCTTTCAATTGGATGTTCCTCCCACGTATCCACGTATTCCTCATCTTATGATAATATATATATTTCTTTTGACAGGGGGCGCTGTATGCAGTTGCTGTGTCAATGTCCCTCGAGAGCCTCCGTCATCAGCATAAATAGCGCATGCAACGCCCGTTGGCTTCAGTTCTGGGTTTTTTTTCTCCTTCACAGAGGAATTACCAGGCATACCCAATACCGTAGGCTCTCAGAAAGCGTAGAGTGTAATAACATGCAAATTGTACAGCAGAGTAGGCTGGCAGGGGCGATGAGGAATACGTGGGAGGAACATCCAATCGAAAGAACATTACCTTGGTTAAGTGACTTGTTCTTTGAATGGATTGTGCCCTCCCACATATTCCTCATCTTATGATAGACTCCCAAAGCAGTGACAATTTGGAGGTGGGAGTATCAATTGATTTAGACTTAATCATGGACCGAATACCGGACGGCCTTTGCAAATAAATCCTCCCTGACTGGAGGTAGAATCCAGGCAGTAATGTTTAACAAATGTATGGATTGTCGACCAAGTAGCCGCTGAGCAAATAGCAATAATTCGGACACCTCTTTGAAGAGTCGCAGGGGTTGCCATGCCCCTTGTGGAATGAGCCTTTAGGGCCTCTGGCGGGTCCTTACCAGCTAATCTATAACATTTGTTAATGGACAGGATAATCCATCTGGATATAGTCTGCTTGGTGACTGCAAGGCCCAATTTGGGACCAGTATATCCGATAAAAAGCTGATCAACCTAGCAGAATTTAGCCATTCTTGAAATTAAAAAACCTAGAGCCCTTTTGGGTCTAGTGTATGCATTCTCTCCTCTTTGCCTGAATGGGGAGATGGATAGAATGTTTGTAAAGTTATTTTCTGTGACAAATGGAAGTCAGAGACTACCTTCAATAAAAAAGAAGGTATTACACTGAGAATTACTATCTTTATGGAAAGTGGTATGAAAGAGCCTGCAACTTGCTTACCCTGCGGGCTGATGTTATTGCAATAAGCAAAACAGTCTTTAATGTCAAGAGCCTTAAAGGGCATGAATGTAAAGGCTTGAATGGGAAACATGTCAAGAACTTTAATACAAGGTTTATGTCCCAAACAGGTACATTGACTGGAACTGGAGGGTACACATTAGTAAGTCCCTTCAGAAATTGTACAATCAATGGTATTTTAAAATATGAATCCTCTTCGGAGGAGCGCTTGAAATGGAACGCGTTGCTAAGTATCCCTTAAATGGTTCCAATCTGGAGCCCAGATTGGCTAGGTGTAACAGAAAAGAGAGCACCATGGGTGTATCACATGGAAATGGATCTACATTCTTATCCTTGCACCAGTTGCTGAACTGATTCCAACGGCAATGGTACAAAGATTTACTTGCTGGCCGCCTGGCCGAAAGCAAAACCTCCATTCCGTCATCCGGGAGGCCCCAACCCTTGTATCTCAGCCTTTCAGAAACCATGTGTGAAGGCTGAGTGTCTTGACCTCTGAATGGAGAACCCAACCTTCCTATTACGAGAGAAGATCCTCTCTTTGTGGAAGACGTATTTGAAGGCAGTCGGAAATGTCCAGAAGGTCTGGGTACCACGCTCTCCTGGCCCAATCTGGAGCAAATAGGATCATGGATTTCCTGAACTTTCTCAACCTCCTGATCACGTGAGGAATGACAGTGATTGGAGGAAAACGCGTAGTACAGGAGTGGAAACTCCCAGTCCACCACAAACGCGTCTCCTAGAGCTCCTCTTGGGGGGAATTCCCTGGAGCGATACTGTTCGCACTTCTGGTTGACACCAGTCGCGAACAGATCCACTTGAGGGTTCCCCAAAGGGTGAAGATCTCTTGAAGGATTTCCTGAGCTAGTTCCCACTCGTGGGAGACTGTGCTCTGCCTGTTCAGAGCGCCCGCCGCAGTGTTCTGCTCTCCGGCTAGGTGAACTGCCGATATAGAGATTCCTTCTTGAATTGCCCAGAACCAGAGCTGCATTGCCTCTCTGCACAGTGGTAGTGACCCTACACCACCTCTCTCGTTGAGGTAGTACATGGCCACTGTGTTGTCCGTCATTATCAGGACATACTTTCCCCGTACAGAGGGCCGAAAGGCCTTCAGCGCCAGTCTGATTGCCCTCAGCTCCAAATGGTTGATATGTAGTTTGGACTCCGATGGAGACCAAAGAGCGATTATTGTCAGATCGTTGGTGCGGGCTCCCTACCCCGTGAGTGTAGCGTCCGTCACTAGGGATCTCATTCTCAAGCAGGCCTATGGCACCAGAAAAATGCAGGATTCCATGAGACCGAGCAACCTCAGAAAATCAAAGGCCAGAAGATGCTGAGCATCCTGGAATTTTGTTACCATCTGCAGAATGTGTAGAGCTCTCACCTCGGTGGCGTGGCTTTTCCCAAGGAAGTAGCCAGGACTGCTCCAATGAATTGGAGTCCTTGGGATGGTATCATGAGAGACTTATTGTAATTGAGGGAGAAGCTCAGTCTGTGGAGCGAGTGGCAGGTTATGCCGAGATCGGATGAATAAGCCCTGATCAGCCAATCGTCCAGATAGGGTTAGACGTGAATCCCCCCTCTCCAGAGTCTCGCTGCCACCGCCACCATTAACTTGGTGAAAACCCTTGGGGAGGAGGTCAGCCCGAATGGCAGAACTCGAAACTGATAATGAGAACCACCAACCGTGAACCTCAGGTACATTCTGTGCTTGAGATGGATTGGCACATGAAAGTAAGCATCCTGAAGGTCCAATGTTACCAACCAGTCTTGAAGTTGGAGAGCTTGAAGGATCTGAGAAAGGGTAACCATCTTGAACGTGTCCTTCCTGTGGAACTTGTTCAAGTTTCTCAAGTCCAATATGGTTCTCAATCCTCCATCGTTCTTGGGAATCAGAAAGTAAGGTGAATACCAACCCTTGCTACTCTCTGCTACAGGTGCATGTCCTATTGCACCTTTCTCTAGCAGGGTTAAAATTTCCTGCACAAGGAGCGGATCCAGAGTTTTGACAGAGTTTTATCCTGGTGTATGATCTTGAGGCCTTTTTTGAAAAGGAAGGCAGTAACCTTGGGCTACCGTTTCCAGTCACCAAGCATCCAAAGTAATGCCCCGCCATTCGTTCAGATACTGAGAAATTCTGTCTTCCACCAGGGTTTTGTAGGTCAAGGCCTCAGAGTGGCTTAAAGGCGGCTGAAGGGAAGGTTGCCGCTGCTGGGGCTGATTTAGCACTCCTTCCTCGTCCACCACGAGGGAATCTTCTTTGGCCCCTTTGTCCATCTTGTCCTATTCCTCTTCCAATTGAGGAATAGAAATGAAAGGACTTACCCCGCCAGGAAGATGAGCCTGAATAGGGTTGCAGAGGTTGTCTAATGGCTGCGCTAAGCGACTTAGCCGCCACCTTCGAGGTCTGCAGCGTCTCCAAACTCTCATCCGCCTTTCTGCCAAACAACCTGGAGCTGTCAAAGTGCATGTTGAGAAGTCTAGCCTGCACGTCTGGTGCAAACCCCGACTTCCTCAACCACGCCAATCTGCGTAAAACCATGTTAGCAGCCATGGATCTGCTAATCCCGTCAGCAGTATCCAACCCTGACTGGAGACATTCTCCCATTGCCTCCTTACCATCTTTAATGATCTAGGAAGCCGTCTCTTTCTCCGCCTTCAGGGATGTGATCAGCCGTCATGGCAATACAGTCCCACAGGGTAAACGTGAATCTAGAGAGTGCAAGTGACATTAGTAGGTTTTAAGGCCATACTGCCTGCAGTGAAAACTTTACGTGCCCAGGCATCCACCTTTTTGTCATCCATTTCAGGGAGAACGGGGGGTTAATAGGGGAGGGGGGAATAAGCTGATTGTGTGGTCGACGTAGCTGCCTAACTACCAAGCTTTCAGGAGTTGCTTGGTCAGGTATTTTGGATCGCTGCTGGAAGGCCTGTACTTCCTTGCAAAGTTCTTGTTGAATGCAGGTCCAGCTTCCGGGGTCTCCCAATTAGCAGTGACTTTCTTTTGCAGGGCCTTGTGGAATGGCAATATAGGGTCCTTCGGAGGACCCTGGTCCAAAATATCGGTCATGTCATTCTGTTCGTATGATGGAGAGGGTCTACTCCACTCCATAAATTCAGTGACTTTACTCATGGGCCTTCTGTAGGATGAATCTGCATGCTCAGAGGGGTCAGGCCAGCCAAATTCCAGTTCAGGCGAGGTGTCCAAACCACTAGCCGACTGGAGATGATTGTACCAATCTCTCATTCTTGATTCATCAGAAATTAGCGCTCCTTGCACATTGGGGGTGCCAAATTGCAGACCAAAAGGAGTGGAACCCTCATCAGAGGGTTGATCCACTTCATAAATTGCAGACAGACTTAAAATAGTCTTTCTTAGGAACAGGTTTGCAAACCTGGTCTTGTATGATGAAAGGCTTTGACAAAGTCAAAGTAGCCGTCAACGGCGTCGAAGACTGTTTCAGAAATGGTGCTGATTTACTCTGTCTCTGCTTTGTCTTCAGTGTCGATAGCTCCGACTCAGACAGAATCAACAAAGTCATTGAGGATTTTGACGCTTTGTGCTTTTTTGCCAGAGCCAAAATGGGACTCGGTTCCTGACTTGTTGACACTCTCGGCAACTTCTCTTCAGGTCGAGAACTTTCTCGATGCGACACCGGCTTTAAGCTCGGTTTCGAAGTTGTAGCATTCGACTTCCCTTGGTCGTTCTTCGGAGTGACCGGGGCATGGCCCTTGTGCGTTTCGTTCGAGGAGGTTGAGGCCGCATTCTCGAAAATAGGCATCATTTCTGAACCAAATGCATCCCACTTTGCTGGGGAGTCGGACTTCGTTGGGCATCCGATTACCTCCGTGGAAGAATCACTTGAGGTTGATGGAGACTTATGGTGTCTCATCTTCGCCTTCTTGGAGGAAGAAGACGAAGATTGCCGCAATCGACTCTTCGATCAGGATCTTTTCGACTTTTTATGCCGGGAAAAGTCTCTAGACTCACCAGACTTTTTCTCCCGCTTCAACTTTGATGCTAACCTCCCCACTGCTAGTTTACCTCTACCCTCCCCAAGAGCTTTCTCTGTCATGGCCTGACAGGACCCACAGTCGGTATGGTGCCCGGAGCCCAGACACCATAGGCAGAAACGGTGAGGATCCGTGATGGACATTTTCGATCCGCAGTCGTGGCATTTTTTAAAACCTGACTTTCGCGTTGAAGGAGACATTTTTCTGACAAAAAACTGAAGGGTGCCGTAATTACTCAAAGTGCAAGCTTGGAAAAAACGGAACTGAAGCCAACAGGCGCTGCATGCGCCATTTATGCTGATGATGACGTTGAAAGAGGCCATCGAGGGACATCGAAGTTAGAAGATATATTATCATAAAATGAGGAATACGTGGGAGGGCACAATCCATTCTAAATAGATTTTGAAGATAAGTCTAGGGCAGAGCGTATAGATGCCCTTGTGGATTTACAGGCAGATTGTGATACTCATGATGAAAATGGGGGATGGGGGTTCTGATGGGGTTCTTACCCCTAGTGAAGTCACAGACGTTGTCACTGGAATTGCCACCACTCCCATCACCTCTATTCCAAAAACCCAGCATTGTTTCTCGGGGTAGTGCCCTGGAACTTGAGTTATTAAGGATGAAGTTGAATACAAAAAGTTAGAGACTGAAGCGGATTTGAAGACTGAGGAGTTGGCAGAACAAGTAGCACTCAAAGACAGAGACACTGAATGTCAAAGAATCCAACTGGAGAAAGCTAGAGTGTAGACTTCAGCCAAACCAGTTGATAGTGTCAGGTCTCCTGCTAACAAATTTATGAAAGATTTGGTTAGTGTGTATGTGGAGGGTTCTGATATCTTCCAATGGATGGAAGCAATTGAGATGGCTTGTGGTATCCATGATGTTCACCATAGCGATTGAACTAAGTGTTTATTTAGTAGAGTACCTCAGACTGGATATGACGGTATTCCGAAACAGAGTGTGGAAGAAAGAAGCCAGCATGAGTGTATAAAAGCTGTTTTGATTGGCGAGGTTGGCAAGGCACCTGCCCAGTGCCTTAAGCGGTTAGTGATTGTAAGAAGAGAGAGAGAGAATGTGTCTTGGGTTGATTGGGTGGGTGCTGCACATATGAATATGATGGGATGGGTTGATGGTTACAAAGCCAAGCCTTTTGTTGAACTGTCCCGCCTCCTCGTTTTTTAAAGATTTTCTGAGACTTGTCCACCAGAGCTGCATTAGTAGACTGCTGACCAGCATATCTTGGACCCCTTTAAGTTGGCCAAGTTGGCTGATAAGTGGGTCTCCCACAGGGTGTCCCCTAAAGAGCCCAGTGAATAGGACAAAGAAAAAGGGACCCCTCAGAAGGCTGAGGCATCCAAGAAGCAGCCAGATACGAATAAATCTAAACATTCTCCCACAAAGGTACAAACATCTAGTGGGGCTAAGTCTCATGGGGGTGGTGATAAGTCTCATGGGGGTGGTAGTAAGAGAAGTGGTGCTCCTGCTGCAAGGCAGGCTCCCAGTGGATCCAATTCAATTCCCCGCATTCCTGGCACCTGTTGGGACTGTGGTGCCTTGGACCACAGAAAGGGTGATCCCCCCCCCCCCAAGTGTAGCGGTAAGGCACTCAGTATCCAGGCTGTCAGCCTGACCTACCCTTACTCTATGCCTGAGGTGGAGGCTACTGTCCTTCTCCCCTCTCCAGGAATCACCTTTGGTGCTCCTGCAGAGAATTCCATAGTGTCCCTTGGGGCCTGGGACCAGTACTTAACAGTACTGGCTACTATCCCACAGAATAGACGTAGATTATGAGTGTCCTCATAAATCGCCATCCTTCCACTGGTTTGAGAGACACTGGGGCT
Organism: Ambystoma mexicanum; assembly: GCF_040938575.1. Classification (NCBI taxonomy): domain Eukaryota; kingdom Metazoa; phylum Chordata; class Amphibia; order Caudata; family Ambystomatidae; genus Ambystoma; species Ambystoma mexicanum. The sequence continues at coordinate 1,496,159,406 of NC_090935.1, forward strand.
AGTATGACAGTGATGGACAGGACCCTGCTCATGCCAGAGGACTATGCATGTGCCCCTCTGAGAACTACCAGGTTAGCTGACACTGCCCCACTGCAGCCTTTGCCAGTGGTTGCCACACCATTTGAGAGGATGGGCATTGAAACTGTTGGTCCCTAGACCATCCAACTTCAGGTGGACCCAGGTTCATCCTGTTACTGGTAAGATCATGCGTTAGTTCATTTGCGGGTTGCCCCACACTAAGGTGATAATCCCTCCTACCAAGTGGGAATATACTATCTATTTAATCCAAAGAAGGGACGTATACATATTTCTTTAACAAAACATGTTACCCTCAGCAATCTGAAACCTGATCACACAGCTTATTCAGCCAAATATAGGCTGTGTCAGTCTAATAAATGACATGTATCCAATATTTAAAATATCATATTTTAATTCATTTGCTAAACAGCACAAGTATCAACCAACATTTTTCTAAAAAATGCATTACACCACATAAAAAATATACAATGTTTAAAAGTGGGGATTTCACCACACACACTAAAGTTATACAGATCCTTGAACACTCTCCACAGTAGTTAACTCATTTTTTCTTATTTCCTACTGTGTACAACAACTTAGCCCGACTTATATAAGTTTCTGTCCTTGATGTTACTATTAACTGGACATTCTTCAGGGGCGGAAAATTGTCTTGTGCTTCCTATAGACTTCTCTCTATGGTTCCGATTTCTATAGCTTCAGAGTCAGCAATATTTCTTCCGCGGTCAGAGGCTCCAGGTTGGGAGTGACTGTCATGAGCAAGAAGCAGATGAGGTTGCTATCATACTAAACCCAGCTATCAGAGGAAAGCTTTCTTTAAACATTTCACAGTTTTACAATCCCTTCTGTTCCATGTGATCCTGACTTTCTGCGGGACACTGCAACGCACCAATAGTGTATTCAGGTCTGCCATGGGATTGCTTCATAGCTTGTGCAGCATTTTCCCTTTAACAATAGAGCATCTGCATGTGAATGAGCAAGAGATGGGGGGCAGAAGGAAGCAGGAATGCAACCACGGCCTGGTAAGATCATGCCACCAGGTACACTGAGGCAATACCTCTTCGGACCATGCCAGGGTTCTCCTGGGCATCTTTACCAGAGTTGGCTTTCCTAAAGAGGCGATCTCGGACAGAGGAACCAACTTCATGTCTAGTTGCATGTAAGCTATGTGGAAGGAATGTGTTGTAACCTACAAGTTCTCCACCTCCTACAATCCTCAGACCAATGGTCTGGATGAGAGATTTAACAAGACTCTCAAGGGCATGTTGGGCGATTTGGAAGAGCCCCCAAGGAGGACATTGGATCTCTTCCTTCCATGCCTGCTGTTTGCCTATATAGAGGTGCCTCAAGAGGGTGTTGGTTTCAGGGCCATTGAGCTCCTCTTTGGACATCCAGCGAGGGGGACTCTTGCCTTAGTATGAGACGGTTTGGAAGCCAACTCTCCAGGTCCTGCCAAGAGAGTGGGGGACTATGTGTTGGGCATCAGAAGGAGGATGGCACAGATGATGGGCCAGGCAACAGCAAATCTTAAGGCAAGCCAAGAATCGAACAAGTATTGACATGACCTTAAAGCCTCACAAGTGGACTGGACTCCTGGTTAGAAGATCCTTGTGACAGAGCCTAGCAAGTCTCGAGCTTTGGCAGATTAAGTGGACTGGACCCTTCAGGATAATCTCCAAGATGGGTGAAGTCAACTATCTGGTTGACATGGGTATTCCTGTGGTCGTCCCTCAAGTCTTCCAAGCCAACAGGCACAAGCCTTTCCACAGGAGAGGAGAAGTCTCATGCCTCTGGTTAGCGTCAGAGCAAGAAGAGGGAGAGAGTGAGCCCTTTCCTGATTTGCTGCATAGCAGCCCTTATGATGGATCAGTGGAGGGAGTGCAACTCTCTCCAGATCAGACACCAGAGAAGCAGAGGACCTGCAGGGCTTTGCTCCAGCAGTATGCACATCTGTTCTCACTGACACAAGGCCTCACCCCATGGTATAGGCATGATATTGACACTGGTGACAGTGTACCTGTCAAAAGCAGAGGCTACAGGATGCCGCACACTGTTAAGAACCACATCCAGGCAGAGGTCGCCAAGATGTTGGACTTGGGTGGCATTGAACCCTCAACCAGCCCATGGTCCAGCGCAGTGCTCCTTGTCCCCAAGGCAAGTTCCCAGGCATGTATCAAGGATTGGAGGTTCTGTGGTGACTACTGAGCGGTCAATGCAGTCACTAAGACAGATGAACACCCATTGCCCAGGGATGATGAGCTTGTGGACAAGATGGTGCTGTCAGGTTTGTAAGCACCTTTGACCTCAGATCAGACTATTGTCAAATAGCTCTGACTGACCAGGCCAAGGAGAAAACATCGCTCTCAATACCAGAAGGACTTTACAGGTTTAGGCTTATGCCTTTTGAGTTGAAGAATGCCCCTGCACCTTCCAGAGGTTAGTCAATCATGCTCTCAGTGGACTGAAGGCCTTTTGTGTGGCCTATCTGGACGACATTGCTGTCTAGATTTCTACATGTGTAGAGCATTTGATACACTTGGATAAGGTGCTGCAGGCCACGAAGAGAGCCAACCTCACTATCAAGGCAACCAAGTGCCAGATAGCACAAGGGAGGTTACCTACCTTGGTTGTACGGCAGGAGGGGGTCAAATCCAACCTCTCCCTAGTAAAGTAGAAGCTGTACAGGAGTGGGAGACTCCCTCTACTCAAACCCAGCTGAGATTTTCTTTGGACCTCACTGGGTACTACAGAAATTTTATGGCAGACAATGGCACTGTAGCGGCCCCTTTAACAGCTCTGACATAACCAAACAGTCTAAGAAGGTTAATTGGAGTGAAGACGGTCAAAGGGCCTTTGACGGCTTGGAGAAAACTCTGCAGGACCCCTGTCTTGTGTGCCCCTGACTACAGCAAACTCTGAGGCCTGTGACACTGGAATTTGAGCGGTCTTGTCTCAGTTAGCCGACAAAGTGAGAGAACACCCCACCATTTTCATCAGTAGGCAACTCAAGGGTAGGGCACTTAGGTGGCCCCCTGGTGAAAAGGAGTGTTTAAGTATGATTTGGGCACTCAGGCATTTTAGACCTTACCTTACAGGGTCTGCCTTTGAGGTAGAAACTGACCATACGCATTTGAAGTGGCTTAAGCAGATGAAGGGTGAAACCCCCAAACTGCTCAGGTGGTCCATTAGCCTGCAAGGGCTAGACTTCACCATTGAGCATAGGCCAGGGAAGAGTCATGACAATGCAAAGGCCTTTCCAGAAGGTAGGCGGGCCGTCTGGATAAAGGTAACATTGTGAGAGATGAGTTGCCCTAACCTCAGTCTGGGGACGGGGGCTGTATGTGATGCTGGAAATGCCTTATGGAGGGTCAGGCCCCCCCCTAGTCCTTGTCCTACCACTTGTGTGAATGGAGTCTGAGGTGAACTCGCATTCTGTGTTATGGGTGTCTGGGAATGGTGTGTGTGACACAATGCTTGAGACAGCTCTGACTGAAACTGGAGTGAATGCTGTGCAGTTGCTGAAAGGCTGGGCACTTACCCCAATCCACATTCTTTGCTATGGGTGTCTGGGTAGAGTGAATGGCCTGAATGCCTGTGAGCCTGATTGGCTGCCTGCCTGCCTGCATGAATGAATGCCCTTCTGCGCGATTGGTTGACTGAGCTTGGCTCAGCCTCAGTGAATGAGAACCAAACTTGTACAACAGGGGACCTCTCATTCACCAATTTGTTCAGAAGCTGAAGAAAGAAGAAGTTGTTCCTTGAAGCACAGCTGTGGGAGAATTCTGCTGCTGCATTTTCTTTGTATAATCCAAAAGCTGCAGTGTTCTTCCAAGGACTGATCCAGAGTTGACCTGCTAAGGAGACCTCTCCCCGAGCTATGAGGGGCCATCGTGCAACCTGCTATTCTTCATCCAAAGTGCCCTGGAAGCTAGTGCTCTGTGCCTGCCATCCAGAGAAGGGGGGGTTGGTCTTCTTGAGTCCTGAAGAGGAGTGCCCGGACATCTGAGTCGAAGAAGTCCACTGGTGTCACCAAGGGGCCGCAGGTGCATTTCTTGACCGCTGGAAGCAATGGCCGTCAACCGCCCAGGAGAGGGGGTACCCTGGCATAGTGATGCTGGACACCCAGAGCTGCGAAAATTCCAAAATGCCTAGGAACATTTCAAAGGACATCCCTGCATCACCAGTGACCACTTTTTCCTGCTGGAGAGATTACAGTGTCGCTGATTGCAGAGGAAGGTCTGCTAGTGGGTTTCCCGCCACCAGAAGCTAACAAAGACGTCTCGAGGGTCTAGAATTGGTGAGGGTCTGAGGGCCACTTCAGTGGTCGAGTCCAGGTCACCAGAAGCCATCTAGAGGTCCGTGCTGCAGCACCGAAAAAAGGAAAGGTGGAAAAATGCAATATTCCAAAACCTGACACCAGAAATAACCTATGCACCCGTCGACTCCAGAAGTTATTAACAGTCCCAGGGGTCTTACTCTCATCCGCCAAACCTTTAAGGAGCCCACAGCAAGTTTCATCTTCCTAGCACTTCTACAGTCAGAGAAATTGTCGACCAAAGGAAAGCACCACAAAGGGTCAAACTGCTGCACTTCAGAAAGACTTTGGTTACATTTTTCTTCTTGGACTCTGCATCCCAGTGGCTCCTTCTTCCAAGGGGTATCCTTGAAACCGGGAAACTCTGCCATTTCGCCTGCCAAGGGACCAAAGGTACTGTGACGAGGAAGTGCGTCTTCTAGCCTCAGGAGTAGTCCAAATGTCCCAGATTTGTCCTGTTTCTCCTGCAGCCTCTCTCGTACTTTGGGGTGGTAGAACCTTTTAAAAGAAAGTACAAAGTTATTGAACATTGTTGGACTGGGCTGTAAAAGACCAGATAAGTTACTCCCCAACTTTTCCATTACAGGTTGCCCAGCTGTGGGGGATCCTCACTCAGAATTACTCATTTAAAGAAAGCATTCTTCCACTGTTCATAACTAACCTGCCTTTATTCCCTATTCTATGCTGTTACACCTCACTTAGGAATTCACATGCCTATTTAAAACTGTCTGCAATTAGTGCATCTATTACTGAATTTAAGTCTTGTGTGGTACCACATAGAGTGTATATATTTGCCATTCTTTGAATAAGTATTGCCAAAGTACAAAGTGTTATCATTTAAATGTATATATATTACTGAAGCTTATTTTACATAAAGAAGCTGTTTTACCACCTAACAGTGTGTGTACATAACTTTGTGGGGCTTGGGGACTCACTGTACATAAGAACCAGCCTACATCACCTCCTGAACGCTTAAGCCTTGGTTGCTCGTCCATTGCTACCCATTGAAAGTCTTGGCTGGGGTGTTCTGTGCCTTTACCCTACCATATAGATGGCAGAAGTACAGATAGCCCCTCCAGTCTTTGCAGTAACAATTACCAAAACTGCTTTAGAACATAATGTGCTTTTTAAAAGGTGAGGAAAAAAGGAACATTTTAAAGGTCTGTGAAGGACACAAAGTAAAGCTAAACTGGTGATCCAGACTAAAATGTGCCTGTGAGTTACATCATGCAAAGAAATTGGTAGACTGCTATAGTTTTTTAAAATTAACTTATTTGTTTCAAACTTGTAAAAACAATACAAGAGAACATAAATAGGAAACACCAATATATTAGTACCACAAGCAAGCACTCTTCTCTCGTCCATATTTGGCCCCAACCTTGAAAGTACAAAACAATGAGTAGGGGGGTCCACATGGTAAAACTCTAGACACATTGGCCAGCACTGTGTGGTGAACAAGAAATGGTGCCTCAGAAACTCGCCGAGACACAAATAGGTGCACTGCTAACACAGTAAAATACTGCAAAAGTTTTGTTTTTTTATAAATAAATGTAATTAGATGTCAAACACATAAATCAAAAACATATATTACACTTCATAAATCAAAATCATTCATAAAACTCTATATAAACACTTTCAAAGAGTGAACATTCACATAGAGAAACAATTCAATTCAACCTATTTTGAATAGTAAACACTGTTCAAAGTCAGTGATATACAACATAAAACAAGTCAATGTATAAGGTAATTGCAATAGTCAAATGATACTCCAATTCCTCTTTAGATTCCTTATAACTGTCATGATATCTGGACCAGGAGTTTTGCTATAGATGTCTTATTTGCACATGCTCCCCTAGTCTTGTTACTACGCGTTTCGGGCTAAATGCCCTTCTTCAGGTATTAGATATCGTTTCTTCCTATGATTAAATAAAAAAATAAATCTTGTCAGTATTTAGTGGTGCAGGCTATATTTGTGATTACATTTAAAATCTAAAGAGATGTAAGTTTTACTAAACTTCCATACACTAACCTGTGTCTTCTACACTCTTCAACCAGGTCAAGACGCTGTTGCCTGTAGGTGGCCACTAGCCACCCTAAAAACAAATCAAAGTTTTAGGATTTAGTTCAGAGATTAACCCCAAGGCTCCATATTTTAACAAATAAAGTGAGTTTTCTGCACACTGTAGGGGATCTGAGGCGGGACATTAGGCAAGAGAGCGGGGTGTCCCGCACAGTAAACAGATCCCACCACGGTGCAAGCTCACAGTGAAAATATTTATAATATAATGCTTTCAAACCGGGGCTCACCTCTTGTTGTTTGTCGAGCCCTCAAAAGGATATGTTAGCTTGGCCAGGTATTTCTGTGAGTTTACGGAAACTCCAACTGTGGAAGAGATATATTTAAAGGAGTCACCTTCCTGGGTTCAATGAATCTGGGTCAATCATTCAAGAAAGGAGAGATTATTTAAGAAGTCGTACAGAAAACATACCTGCACGGAATTCAAATCGGATCCCTGGCTTTATTTGTGGGATTGTCTGCATGTAGAAAGTGACGTTCTGTCCAGATCTTGCCAAACGTTTTCAATCCCTATTTAAAATGCAAGTGACGTATAGTTAATCTACTAGGAGCGGTGCACTTCTACAGAAGTTGCTGCAGAAAGTAATTCGCAGTTAAACTTTACCTGATATTTCTAACTGCAGTAAATGCCATGCGTCCTCGCGTCGCTCGAGTCCGCTGTTCCTCCGCGTTTCCGCAATGTTATTACGAAAAAATTACTACAGTCCCCCGGTAGCCATGTAACGGTAAGCCGTGCCGCTTCTCTTATTTCTACCCGGAAGAAAACCACACTCGTTCCAAATTGGTTACCAGAGACTAGACACGTCTCCATGCTTCCGTTATGATCCTAAATAAACACCATCTTGAGAAGAAAAATGGCGGCCACCCTCTCACGGGAAACGTTCACAAGTACTTATAAACCTGTCACTGTTTACCCGTGCGCTACAAGAACGATTATCAATCGTATTACCAAGGATTACGATTCAAATGCCCCTTTGTTCCATCAAAAGATGACGATGTTCAAAAAATAAAAATAAAAATTAAAGTTAAAATTAAAAGTCCTCTCATAAGGAATCCCTTATCTCATTAAATTCAATTACGTGGCAGTGGGAGCCTCTGCATGTATTGTTGGTTAAATAAATATTCCATAACTCAATGATCCATATACCATTTACATCATCATATCTAACTAACAAGTCCCTAGATGTTCTTCGTCTGTCATAGTTGTTCTTTGATACATATGTTGACATACTATTCACAAGCCAATTCTTTAACACTATATAATTGTGGCAAAGTGTCACTACCACTTTTCAACAGATCTTATTTGTTGTTGGACATTCCCTGGGTTTCTCATGAATTTCATAATCCTACTACAACATATTACACAATAAATCAAACCAAAAGGGTGTACATAAGATCATAACAGGCAGTATCGGGATTTACAAAAAACAATATAGATCCCATTCAAGATTCATTCCCCTAGGGTACATTGAGTCTAAACGTTCGATCCAATATGTCTCTCTCTGTTGTAGGAGTTTTTGGAGGTTCCCACCTCGTCTGGGTAATACCACATGTTCAAGAATTACCAATTGCAATTGAGCCACAGAATGTTTCAAGTCTTTAAAGTGTTGTGCAACTGGGGATTTAACTGAACCTGTCCTCACATTGGATTTATGCTCGACCCATCTTTGTTTAGCTTTTCTGCCCGTGAGGCCCACATAATATAGTCCACAGGGGCATCTTATCCCATATATGACACTCATTGTGTCACACGTTGTAGTATGCCTAAGGGGGATCTTATTACCATTGTGTGGGTGATGTATATAGTTGCCTTTAATGATGTTGTGGCAACAACTGCAGTTGTTACAGGGTAAGGTACCTCTGAATGTCATTGGTTTAACTTTTTGATATCCAAAGTCCGATTTTGTTAAATGATCTTTAATTGATTTACTTTTGCTGTATGCAAACATAGGCGTAGTCGGAAAAAGTTCCTGCAATTTTGGATCCATAGTTAAAGTCTACCAGTTTCTTTTGATAATTGTCTTGATTTGGTGGCTTTGTTGTGAATATGTGGTTACGTATACCAGCTTCTCCTCCTCTACTCTTCTGTTCGTCTGTAATGTGTCCGATCTGGACATCCCCTTTACTCTTGTCAGGTCCTGTTGAATACGCACAGGGTCATATCCCCTCAGAAGGAACTTTTTTGTGAGGTCACTGGCTTTCTTATCAAATTCATCTTCATCAGAAACTATCCGCCTATACCTCAAAAGTTGGCTCAGTGGTATGCTCTCAACTGTGTTCTTTGGATGGAAACTTGATCCCAAAAGTAAACTGTTTCTATCAGTTTGTTTTGTGTAAACGGTTGTCGCCAATCTGTTACCCTTAAGGTAAACTAAAACATCCAGAAACTCTAGAGCTGTAGTACTGGTTTTATGGGTGAACTGAATCCTTGATGTCAGGTTATTCATGTATTCAAAAAAATTCTGTAATTCCAGTTCAGTTCCAGACCAGATACTAAAAAGGTCATCGATGTATCTGACATAAAATTTCAAATGTTTCTTCCATAATTGGTTATTGAGTACCATTGTCTCTTCCAGATGTCTCATGTATACATTAGCATAACTCTGGGCCATTGCTGCACCCATGGACGTGCCAGAAATTTGAACAAAGTATCGGTCTTCAAACATGAAAAAGTTATTATTCAATACAATTGTAAGTAACTGTATTACAAATAGCTCATCGCTGTGTATTTCATCATGGTTATTCAATAGTGCCCATTCCATAGCTTCAATCCCTGATTGGTGTGTAATATTAGAATACAGACTGGTCACGTCCATTGAGAAAAGTATATCTGTATTTGGTGCAAAGTCAACTGACTGAAGTTTCACTAAAAAGTGATTAGTATCTTTAACATATGAGATTGCTTTTTGAGCTAACGGTTGAATGATCTTGTCCAGATATTGTGCTAGTGGTTCCAATAAACTGTTTGAAGCTGCAATTATGGGACGCCCTGGAGGATTCTGTAAGTTCTTATGAATTTTAGGAAGTACATATATCACTGGCATAATCGGATGTGAATTGGTCAAAAAAGCTTCAGTCTTATCGGCGATATATTCTTCAATCTCTGCCTCATCAAGGGTTTTCTTAATAATAGCCCTCACCTGTTCAGTTGGGTCGTTCAGAACCTCTAAATAGGTATCTGTATCATCCAATTGCCTTTCCACTTCCTCCTTGTATTTGCTGGTATCAAGAATCACCAAGGCACCACCTTTATCCGCTGGCTTAATAATAATGTCTGGATTTTGCCAAAGTCTAGCCAATACTTGTTTCTCTCTCGCCGTTAAATTCGTCCTTTGTTTTTTCTTAATTAATTTTCTTCAAATCTTTCAACACTGATTTCTGAAAAGCTTCTAATGTGCAATTCTGAACAGGAGGGGAGAAGTAACTTTTAGGTTTCATCTCTAAATATTCAGATGTTTGTCTGCTCTCCATTATATCGATAGAGTCAAAAAAACACTTTCAGCTTCATCTTCCGCATTAATTTAAAGAAATTGATTTTTTCTTTCAATAATGTACTGGTATAGTGGAGTACAAACGATTACCCAGACCAGGTGGGAACCTCCAAAAACTCCTACAACAGAGAGAGACATATTGGATCGAACATTTAGACTCAATGTACCCTGGGGGAATGAATCTTGAATGGGATCTATATTGTTTTTTGTAAATCCCGATACTGCCTGTTATGATCTTATGTACACCCTTTTGGTTTGATTTATTGTGTAATATGTTGTAGTAGGATTATGAAATTCATGAGATACCCAGGGAATGTCCAACAACAAATAAGATCTGTTGAAAAGTGGTAGTGACACTTTGCCACAATGATATAGTGTTAAAGAATTGGCTTGTGAATAGTATGTCAACATATGTATCAAAGAACAACTATGACAGACGAAGAACATCTAGGGACTTGTTAGTTAGATATGATGATGTAAATGGTATATGGATCATTGAGTTAAGGAGTATTTATTTAACCAACAATACATGCAGAGGCTCCCACTGCCACGTAATTGAATTTAATGAGATAAGAGATTCCTTATGAGAGGACTTTAATTTTAACTTTAATTTTTATTTTTATTTTTTGAACATCGTCCTCTTTTGATGGAACAAAGGGGCATTTGAATAGTAATCCTTGGTAATACGATTGATAATCGTTCTTGAAGCGCACGGGTAAACAGTGACAGGTTTATAAGTACTTGTGAACGTTTCCCGTGAGAGGGCGGCTGCCATTTTTCTCCTCAAGATGGCGTTTATTTGGGACCATAACGGAAGCATGGAGACATGTCTAGTCTCTGGTAACCAATTTGGAACGAGTGTGGTTTTCTTCCGGGTAGCAATAAGAGAAGTGGCACGGTTTACCGTTACATGGCTACCGGCGGACTGTAGTAATTTTTCGTAATAACATTGCGGAAACGCGGAGGAACAGCGGACTCGAGCGACGCGAGGACGCATGGCATTTACTGCAGTTAGAAATATCAGGTAAAGTTTAACTGCGAATTACTTTCTGCAGCAACTTCTGTAGAAGCGCACCGCTCCTAGTAGATTAACTATACGTCGCTTGCACTTTAAATAGGGATTGAAAACGTTTGGCAAGATCTGGACAGAACGTCACTTTCTACATGCAGACAATCCCACAAATAAAGCCAGGGATCCGATTTGAATTCCGTGCAGGTATGTTTTCTGTACGACTTCTTAAATAATCTCTCCTTTCTTGAATGATTGACCCAGATTCATTGAACCCAGGAAGGTGACTCCTTTAAATATATCTCTTCCACAGTTGGAGTTTCTGTAAACTCGCAGAAATACCTGGCCAAGCTAACATATCCTTTTGAGGGCTCGACAAACAACAAGAGGTGAGCCCCGGTTTGAAAGCATTATATTATAAATAATTTCACTGTGAGCTTGCACCGTGGTGGGATCTGTTTACTGTGCGGGACACCGCGCTCTCTTGCCTAATGTCCCGCTTCAGATCCCCTACAGTGTGCAGAAAATTCACTTTATTTGTTAAAATATGGAGCCTTGGGGTTAATCTCTGAACTAAATCCTAAAACTTTGATTTGTTTTTAGGGTGGCTAGTGGCCACCTACAGGCAACAGCGTCTTGACCTGGTTGAAGAGTGTAGAAGACACAGGTTAGTGTATGGAAGTTTAGTAAAACTTACATCTCTTTAGATTTTAAATTTAATCACAAATATAGCCCGCACCACTAAATACTGACGAGATTTATTTTTTTATTTAATCATAGGAAGAAACGATATCTAATACCTGAAGAAGGGCATTTAGCCCGAAACGCGTAGTAACAAGACTAGGGAAGCATGTGCAAATAAGACATCTATAGCAAAACTCCTGGTCCAGATATCATGACAGTTATAAGGAATCTAAAGAGGAATTGGAGTATCATTTGACTATTGCAATTACCTTATACATTGACTTGTTTTATGTTGTATATCACTGTGACTTTGAACAGTGTTTACTATTCAAAATAGGTTGAATTGAATTGTTTCTCTATGTGAATGTTCCCTCTTTGAAAGTGTTTATATAGAGTTTTATGAATGATTTTGATTTATGAAGTGTAATATTATATGTTTTTGATTTATGTGTTTCACATCCAATTACATTTATTTATAAAAAACAAAACTTTTGCAGTATTTTACTGTGTTAGCAGTGCACCTATTTGTGTCTCGGCGAGTTTCTGAGGCACCATTTCTTGTTTTCCAATTGTTTGTCAGATCTGGTAGCACAGGTCTAATAGGTCAGCACCAAGAATTATTTGGTTACTTATTCAATTTGTTTAAGTTATCCTTGAAGTGGAATATACGAGTGCACCTCTACAACCAATCCATGCCAGCACTGTGTGGTGCTCAGGCTACACCCACCAGGACATTATAGGTTAGCACCAGGAGTGCAGGGGGAATCACACAGGACTGTCTATTCGGGGAACCCAGGAGGTTCAGACTAGAAGAAGAGCAGACAACCAACACATTTCAGCACTGTGTTAAATATTCTCCAGATGTTATTTAGAAGAAATCATTGCCATATTATAAAAACTTAGGGTGGGGGGGCATGAGTCACCCACACTTGAACCCTTCACCCTGTATCGTTGAGCAGTGGCTTCTGGGAGGGAATGGATTTCAGCAGCTTTTCAACCCCCTATTCCCAAAAAATATATTCCTTTCCTTTCCAAGATAACCTGATCTTGGCAGGCCAGAGAAGACCAACCTTGACCCCACGGTCCAAGAAAGCTTTGTTGACTAAATTCAGTGTCCTTTTCTTTCCAGTGGCTGGAGAAAAGTCCCGGAAGAGTTGAATCCTTTGGTCCTGAAATACCAGAGTTTTCTTAGCCACTGCCGCCATCAAAATTCTGTCCCCATCACGGGAGTCACAAAGGCTTATCAAGAGCGTGGGACCCACCACTGACATCTGCATTGCTTTGGCTATAGACACTTGCAGCCTGCGGCACTAGTTTATATAAATCGGGTATTCCACCACCTCTAGGTCAAGCAATTCAGGAAGCCAAGTGGAGACAAACTCTAGCGGGTGCTCGCCCTCTACTCCTGCTGGGAGGCCAATAATTTGTAGTTGAGGGGCACGCATTGCATTTTCGAGAAACTCAAGTATATTCTCCATTATTTTGTTGACCCTTACCATCAACTGAACCGCACAACTTGTTTTCTCAACCAGGGGTTGTGCTTGCACACACTGTTGAGCCAGCTCATTGGTCTTCTGTTCCAGTGTGCAAGTCCTTGTTTCTAGCTGGGTCACCCTCAGTTTGTCGAACTTGCCCTTCAATCTCGAGATTAACTGCACTAGCTGAATCAGCACTGCCATAACAGTGTCCCGAGGTGCAGGCTTTTCCAAGCCACGTTGCCCACTACGAGGAGTGGTATTTTATTTGACTTGCCTGACGCCATGTGTCCTTATCTACTTTTCCTAATTGAAGTTCCACAATTATGCTTGGCTAAATGGACAACACAAACCACAGTGATTGTAAGACGCCCATTATGACAAAAAGCATCAACCCACATATAGTGCGAGTGTTCCAATACACGGAGACCTCATACCTGTCACAAATGGCCTTGTCCAGTACAAACACTCCCGTGGGTAGCACACTGTATTTTCCACTATCCACAGTTGTGGTCAAGATGGGCGCTCTAATCCACTTTCAGCTACACTTCACTCTGGTGCTGCTGTACGCTCCATGTATTCAAACGCATCCCCTGCTCACCCACGTTGTGCTCATCTTCCGGCGGCAGCCACCATGCTTCGCCAAGCCCGGGCTCCGTTTTCTCCTGCTGGGCTACTCAGCTAACGAGAGCAGTGACGAGTGTGCTTTATAGCGAGGGTCTCGACCCTCACCATGAGTCTTGAGTTGTTTGCACACGGTTGCACGCCACATCAATCCAACCGCTGCTGCCCTTCCCACTCACTAGATACACAACCGGGGTGCAAACCTGCTGCTCCTGCCGCCTCGCCCTGCCAGCGCTCCCGGCCTTCTACGCCATGACAGTTATCTCGGCTCCGGGGAAACCAAATGGTCTGGTATCTTGACAGCCACCGCACGGATGGTAGCTCGATGTTCATAGCAACATTTACAGCATCCCAAGGCAGCCCAACAGCCCCCTTTCAGCCAGGCCTAGCATCGCAATGCAGAGCTTCACCACTGCGCTGCCATCTTGTATGGACTCTCGAGCGCCCCAGCGCCCTCCCATAGTTTGTTAAATTCTATGGATACATCTTGTAAATCCAAATTGGAAACCAAATCTGTAATGAATATGTCGTCTGATTTTTTTTTAACAAACCCTGTTCTTCAACCAACACTGCAAATCAGAGCAAGTAAACATGTTAACTACAAAACAGGGACAGACTGAACTGAAATCAATCGGGTGGACATTAGGTAATGTGACGAACTGATGACCCAATCTTAGGATAAGATATAATATTTAAAACATTTACCTCATCTTCCTCAATAGTCTTTGCAGCCAGGAAAAAGCAGCTCACTGCAATACATCGAAGGTACTTTGGGCGGGCCTACAAATAAAATAAAATCTATATTACACATAAAATGATCCCATTGCGAGAACTGAATTACGTAAACATGCAATCTACAACACTACCATCTGCAAACAAAACACTGCACTTCTTTTGCAGATCACAACGGACATAATTACTCGCTTCTGGATTTACAGTCTACAAAAGTCACAAGAGTCGCAAGAATTAAAAACATATACATTGTATGGATTGGTTTATGGATGTACTGTATAGCACAGCAGATTCAGAAGTCGGAGCTTTTGGTAATTGCCCTCACTGTGTTTAAGAGACTATAACATTAGTAAATGTACCAAAAGAAAATACTAGACCACTGGGTAATTAATAAATTATGGATACACAGACATCATTAGCGTACATAAAGAATGGCCTACAAAAGAAGATAATTTTATTATAGATTCAGAGAAGCAACATTAAGGTGGCTTGCTGACGCAAGACCCCTGAAATTTGACAAGTTAAAAGCTACGCCACCTAAACCCGGAGCGCCTCTCTTGCACAGCCCATACGCACAACATTGATATAGCAGATGGCATTATTGAAAACACATATGACATTTATGGCCTTCATATACATCAAGTAGGAGATCATATATGACATGTTGCGTCAAACTGTACCTTACCGTCACTTGAAATTATGTTTTTACTACATTTCAAGGGTTTTGCTGCATTGGCCCAATTCACCTTAATTGTCTTAATTGAAGTTTTTCAGTGAATTATTTTAAGGTTTTGTTATATGATTTTTCGGCGGTAGCAGCTCCCTTTATTTTGTAAGATAGTTTCACCGGAAGGATAGCTCAGGGGCAATGTTTTTTGTCTTGGAAGCAAGACAACAGTGAACAACACAGGTTCGAATCCTAGTCCCACGCTTAGAAATTGGTCTCTGATATTAAGCACGTAATAGATTAATTTATACTTTTTACATTGAAAGGCTACACTATCTGGGTTTTCTAGTTTTGAGTACTGAGTGTATTGCAACTTTTCTTCACAAGAAAATCTCTTGTCCAATTAACCAATTGGAAATTATCACAAAGAAATTGAGCTTATATTTTAGAACAAAAAATAATCACCTTACCTCATTTAGTGCTCTTGATATTTATTTGTTTTAAAAAGTTCAACATTATTTTCCAATATATTTTTTTCTTTTGGTTTTCGCAAGAATTCCTTACGAGGATTTCCTTTGAAAGCATGAAGCTAATAACCAGAGACCATTACTGTTTGGCACCAGTGCTCCAGCAGAACACTTTCATTTAGCTTTCAACGACAATCTTTTGCGTGAACTATTCCCCAATTCTTGCAAGAGGCACTTGCAGAAAGACCTCTGAATTATGTACCTTCTCTGTTTCTTCTATACTCAAAACATCACTCAGCATCACAAGGAAACCGGTGATGTGCACCTGCGATTCTTGGAAGCTTTCAAGTGTTTGAAATATTCCCCCTTCTCACTATAAAGTGCAGTAATTCTAAGACAGTTCAACGTTGCTGGTTGACATGTCTCCTGAAGCAACATTTGGTCACAAATACCAATTGTGGTCTCTCAAAACTTAATGAATGTTGAAACAGTTTGCGTGGCAATGGCACAGCTGAAAAAGCAAATTGTAATTCTCATGATTATGTCAATGATACATGCAAAATCCCAAAGTCAATTTAAAAAAAATGTTGACGTCCCAAAACTATGAATCTGCAAAAATATGAATATTACATTTCCCCCCTCCTAATAGTATTTTAAGCACGCTATAATTCCTGTACTCGCAAGAACTCCCATGGAAGGGCTCATGCAGCAATGGTGCAGATGAGAAAGCAAACCTTGAATTCTTGAGTCAGTGATACTTGCAAAAATCACAAAAACGATTGAAGAAATATCTGAAGCACCCACAAACTATCAAATTTCCCAAATGATAAGGTTTTAATCTCCCCCACATCCTCCTTGAAGGGAAACATTTGTGTACCAACTATCTATATTATTTTAAGCCCTTTTTAATTGCCTGTATCCCCCACTGCCTTGCTTAAAAAAGGGCATGTTTTCATTTCGGAAAAGCACCATGGGAGTTATGTAAAGGTTTTGTTGCAAGATGCAAACACACAATCCATCCAACTTAAAAAAAAACTACTGAATGATTTGCAACAAACCAAAAAAATAAAAAAGGCACGACTGCCTCTCTGTACCACACTTAAGAAAATAAACGTTTAAAAAAAACAGTCCTGTGATTTACACTGTGACCTGTTCAAAAGACTGCATTTCATTTTAAACACAACAAGTTGGCAAACGGATACATATATATACATGAGTAACAGTGTAAAAGCAGGGTGCATTTCCCCACCCCTCACCACCATCTCTTATCTCATTTCTTGTGTCGGAGAAGTCAAAGTTTAGAAACCAATCTGGAGGAAACAACACCATATCCCTTCAAATAATTTAATTTCCGTCTGCCTTATCATAGTAACTCTCTCAACCAGTGATTTCCTATGCATTTCCTACACCCATTCAGCCCTTGTCCGGCACCTCACCAATTTCCAACCCATTCGTATCCCTTTTTTTCAGTCATTGCTTCTCTAAAAAAAAACAGCATTGTTGTGGCAATGGTGGGTTTTCTACTTGGGAGTCTCCTCCTGCTATTACTATCTCAAAGTTAAATTGCAAATCTATGCTTAGTACATTGTTTATCATCTCAGCAACTTCCTCCCAGAATTTACTGGCCAGACTAAATTCCCAAGACATGTTTTTGTAACTTGTTAACCAATTTGACACATTTGCACAACGGTTTCTAGTTTTTACCCCTGGCAAAACACATTTTTTGAGAAAATGTAAGACTGATGCATCAAATAGGTCAAATGTTATTAGCCAAAGTGTTTTTAGAAAGTCAATGGGTCATAGGTTTCACCTTCACTATAGAGCGACAACCATCGCCCTCATGCCCACAGCGTCACCCACCCAGACCACCTCCAACTCAGACCCACTGAGAAATGCATGGTCAGAATGCTAATTAGCTGAAAAGCAGGTACATGTTGCTCCAGAAAATGTTATTTACCTTATAGGGCAGCACTATTGTATACATTGCTTTGTCAACCCAAGGCAGGCGGCTCTCAAGGAATAAAATATCAATGCCCTATAAAATAATTTTTATTTTTCTGAAGCAAAAATTATGATCGCAAATGCATTGTTCATCGCTCTGAAATGGAAGTGAACTTCCTTGAATGGGGTGGCGGGGTGGTATGTGCAGCTTACTAACTGAAATGGCATATTCCAGTCCCACATTTCAGGTACAAGGGTTATTTTCAAGCATTTTGTTTTAAACCCACCCACCATACTGCTCTCCCCTGCTTTCCTTCTTGTAATCTGCAGCCATTCTGTACAATAACCACTTGGCAAGATGTTTAGGGCCTGTTTGGTGCTTTTTTGGCAGGGATAAATCTGTATTTTTACTGTGATTTCCAGTCCCTTTATCTGGACTGCACTGTCTTTGTGGTCTTTGTTTATGTTTTTGTCCTTTCCCTTTCCATCCCCATAGCATTGGCTGAGGCAGTCAGGTGTCACTGTCCTTTTGATTTGCAGCCCTCTCTTATTGCTCTCCCGTGCATGTAATATGTAGCCATCCTGCACAACAACCACGTAGTAAGAGGTTTAGAGCCTGTTTGGTGCCTTTTTGGAGTTATCTATCTGTATCTGTACTGTGATGTCCAGTCTGTTTTTGATCTGGACTGCTCCTAGAGTGTACTGTCTTTGTGGTCTATTCCTTTGTTTGTTTCTGGCCTTTTTCCTTTCCCCTCCCACTGTCCATTTCTTTAGCAGTGCTCTTAGAGCAGCCACTGCCAGGGCAACAAGGCCAAGGGAAGAGAATAAGAGCTCCTTACCTCCCTGTTTGCCTGGGGCCCTAGCCCTGCCAGAGGTGATGCTCCGACCACCAGCGACATCCAGGTAAGGGACGCCTTACTGTGAATCTCACCACTGTTGTATTTTGCCACACTTGCATTTCACTTCGCAGAGTGTTCTGAATGTAACTAGGCCACACCTGGTTCCCCAAGACTTCCGGCTGCTTAACATGGAGCCTTCCCACAGGGTTATAAACATATTGTGCAAAACAAGGCCAGCAAGGCAGCAGCATTGCCATCCATCACAAAGCCTCCCTAATCACCTCACACTTGGACGAACAGGCCTGCAACACAGACTGTGAATCCCTACTGGTAAAATTCTTGCTCTCACCCTCATATAACCACTGCTTCATGCTCATCGATCAACCCCACGGATACAATAGAAGCTTTGCGAAATCCCTAAGCGACTCCATAGCAGCTCTCAGCCTCCCACCCCACCTCAAAGTGTTAGAGAATTTCAACATCTGGTTCGACATACCACATAACCCAATGACCCGACCCCTACCTGACAACCTGAAAAACGTGCGTCCAACACAGCTAGTCATAGGGCCAACCTATACTGTTGGTCACACCCCAGACGCAATCTTCACTTCAGCAGACCTCCTCACCAAACTACCACCACGCCCGATTGGCTGGTTTGACCACTTTGTCATCCTCTTCACCCTCTCCTCTGTGGATCCATCAGCCGCCCCGGCCGCACTAATGCCATTGCACAGTCTATCATGCTACAATTATGTAGACTACACACAAATTATCTTCAATATCCCCAACAGCCCTGCGTCTACCTCCCCAGATTTCAGAACCTGCCTCTCAGAGACCGAACGCTGAATGACAGCCAACCACCTCCTACTGAATCCAAGCAAAACTAAGATCTTGTTATGTGGAAAAAAAACCCTCTTTCCTCAACCCACCCCCCTGGCCGTTCTCCCCAGGCCCACCTCCGCCCACCTCCAACACAGTAATCAATCTCAGATGCATTATGTACGAGGACTTGACCCTATTACATCACATCAACTCTGTAGTAAAATTATGTTACCTACCCATACACATCCTCTGCCGCCTTTTTCCTTTCCTGCCCTTCCCACGCAGAGTCTCAACGATCATTTCCATCATCCTTTCACGTGGAGACTATGCCAAAGCCCTATACCAAGGGGCCACTGCCGCAAAGCTCCTCCTAGCCATAGACCCCAGGGAACACAGCTCCCCTGCCCTCTTTGTCCTTCACTGGCTTCCGATTTGTCAGCGTTCCTCCTTCAAGGCGATGTGCATTACCCATCGAGCCTTTTAGAACAAAGGACCATAATACCTGCAGCATAAATTCACACGCTGCAGACCTAACAGAAGCCTCAGATCAGGCTCAGCACTTCTCGTCATTCCAGTGACAAAATCAACCCGTATGAGGGTTCCTACTTCACAATCCAAGCACCCACCACCTGGAACTCCCTCCCATTACCTGTTTGCTGCATAGAGGGCCACCTTGCCTACAGGAAGGCACTCACAACCTGGCTCTTTCCTTCAGCACCCTTGCATATTTAGTCCGGATCTCACGACCAACTAGAGCGCTAACAGCCGCCTACCTTCCTTCCCTCGCAGGGAATTTGGGTGCACAAGAGGAGTCAGTTAGGTGTATCATAACACTCCTTCCCACACCTATACGATACGCACTGCATGACTAAAACGAATATGCTTCAGTCCTTCACAGGAACCTCATGCGCTGCATCCCACAGAATACAGCTGAGTGCCACAAATAATTTGGTCCAGCTATTCACATAGTAGTACAGCTTTGAGATATATGCTATTCGTCTATACCGTGCCCTAAACATACATCACCCTCAACCCACAAGTGTAACAACCCATATAATACAGCTGAGTTGCAGGCAAAATTCAGTCCAGCTGCTCACATAGCCTGACTTTTTAACAATTTGACACAGCACTCCTTCCTCACGTCGTTGTAATATGGGTTGCTGTTAGAGACCTAAAGAAATAGCAGCCAAGATATAAATTTAGCCACGCGTTCCATCTGAAAAACACAGACTTCCTCAGGCTGTAAGTCTGTGTTTTTCAGACGGAACGCATGGCTAAATGATATCCTGCCTGCTATTTCTTCAGTATGCACCATAGACCGGTAGATATAGGCCAACTACCATGTACTTTAAACGTTGTGACTTTTGAATAAACTAACTTTTTGGCACTTCACTCACGAGCGCCCATGATATCATTTTTGGAAGCATTTGTAAGACGGTAGTGGCTAATTCAGTGTCAGACTCTGGCTCCTCATGTTCATATAAAGATATATGTCAAACATTACTCACTGTAATCAAATTTCTGATGCTTGTATCTGCTAAGATTCACATGCTATGCCTTGACTGCCATCTAGTGGTAGTCGCAGAGTATTACATGAATTGTTTTTGAAACTTGAAAACGGACGTCGACTGTGCGGGTCAGTAATTCTATCCCTAGTGCGACGTCTACTGAACCCAGGGTTCTTTACGTGTCGAGGTCCCTCGGATTGTTTTGTTTCTGGCATGAAGTGTAGCGGGAGTACAGATGTAATAAAGCAGAAAATAGAGATAGAGCAAGAAACATCTATGCACCTTTGACTTCAGGACAGGGGGGAGGATGGGTGCATGTGAAATCTAAGCAGATACAAGCATCAAAAATACGATTACGTGAGTAATGTATGACTTCTGCAGCTTGTGGATCTGCTTAGATCACATGCTATGCATAGATTAGCAAGCAAAACCTGAAGAAGGTGGGTTGTGAGAAGGTAAAGCGGCATGTAGATCTTGTAGGACCGCTTCTCTCACCTGTGAATCTTGCTTTAGATTGTGTGTCAATGCAGTATTGTTGAGTAAAGGCATGAATGGAACTGCAAGTAGCTGCTTTGCAAATAGTGTCTAGGGGGACATTTGCAATAAATGCTAAAGTAGCTCCTGTAGCTCTGGTAGAGTGAGCTCTTGGTGTGAAAGATGGGGTCTTTTTTATAGTGAAAAGCACAGCTGTATGCATTTCACAATCCATCTGGAGATAGCATTTTTTTAAATGTAATCACATTCCCTACCTGGTGCTATGGAAGAGAAGAGCTGGTGTGTTGTCGTAGAGATATTGTTTAGTTTATGTAGTACAAGACCACCCTCCTTACATCTAAAGTATGGAGGCTTCTGTCAGCTGAGTTAGATGAAGTTTGGAAAAAAGTGGGTTCAATGGATTGGTTCACATAGAACATGGATATGAATTTTGGTGAGAACTAGGATGTGTTCGAAGGACCATGGATTACAATGAAAGGGTCTTGTACAGATAACGCATGTAACTCAATGACTCTTCGTATCAAGGACGATGACTACCATCAAGGCAGTTTTGTAGGTTAAGTGTTGTAGGCTAGCCTTGTGCATAGGTTCAAAGGGTGGACCCATGAGCTTCAAGAGTACAACATTAAGGTCCCAACCCGGTGGAGAGTTAGCAATGGGAGGATATAGTCTCTTTGATCCCTCCATGAAAGCTTTGACAACAGGAACGTTCCACCAAGACACCTTGTTTTATGAAGTGGTGTACCTGGACAGGGCCGCTAGGTGTACCTTGGTGGAGTTAAATACCAGGTCAGAGTCTAGTAGATAAAGCATGGAGTGTAGAATGTTGGATAGTGAACATTCAATTGGATTTAAGGATTGTGATCTGCACCATACCACAAAACGTTTCCACTTGTTGAATTAACAGTGTCTGGTGTTGGGTTTCCGTGACTCCTGGATGATCTCCATACACCTCTGAGGAAGGTTTTAAGTGCCCAAATTAGGACTTCAGGGGCCAGGCTGCCAGGTTTATAGACTGAGGATGTGGATGGAGTGTTGTCCCATCGTGTTGTGATAGCATGCTGGAGGAGCACAGAAGTTTGATAGGTTTGCACATAGCCAGTTTGAACAGGTGTGGAAACCATGGTTGTCTTGCCCACATTGGAGCGATCAGGTTTAGAGTGGCTTGTTCCTGGTGCATCGTGTGCACTATCCTGATCAGGAGTGGTGTTGGTGGAAAAACATAAGCAAAGTTCCCTGACCAGCTCATCCACAGGGCGTTACCCTTGGATCTTGTTTGGGGAAACCTGGATGCAAAGTCTGGGCTCTGTGCATTTTGGCTTGTGGCAAACAAGTCTAAAGGAAGATAACCCCACAGGGAGACGATTTCATCTAGAATATCTCTGTTGATTTGCCACGCGTGCTCCTCGGTTAGAGGATTTCTGCTCAGAGTGTCTGCTAGAGCACTGAGTTCCCCTGGAACGCGATGAGAGACTAGGAACATGTTTGTATGCCCACTTCCAGATTGTTTGGGATAGCCTGGACAGAC
This sequence comes from Ambystoma mexicanum, assembly GCF_040938575.1. NCBI lineage: Eukaryota > Metazoa > Chordata > Amphibia > Caudata > Ambystomatidae > Ambystoma > Ambystoma mexicanum. The sequence continues at coordinate 1,496,182,116 of NC_090935.1, forward strand.
TTGGAGAGTGTGTGCCTCTCTGCTTGTTTAGGTAAAACATGGCAAGTGGTGCTGTCTGTGAGGACTTGCACTGTTTGATCTACTAGATACTGCTGAAAAGCCTGCAGAGTCTTGAGAAATGCTAGGAGTTCTAGAAGGTTTATGTGGTTCTGGGCTGTGGTGTGTGTCCATTGGCCATGAGCTGGGTGGTGAAGGTAATGGGCTACCCATCCGGAGAGTGAGGTGTCTGTAGTTAGTATAGCTTGAACTGGTGGATTGCGAAAAGGGTTTTCCTTTTTTTTTTTTATTTGTTTTAGTTGAAATAAATCAACCTTTCAAATACAAATACAAAATACATATACATATGGAACTTTATATAATAAAATGTATGCTAACATTAAAAACACATTCAAAGGAACCGAAAAAAGAAACACAGAAGATTGTTAATCCTAATCTTAAATAAAAATGAACCTAAAAGAGAGAAGCAAAAATTGTCCAAAAAAATAAATAAGCAAATTGGCTTTGGACTACCAGCAAACAGCCTGTACTAGGGTTAGCGAAACAACCACTAGATCGTCCCACTGACCGCTTGCATGAGACCATTATTTTGCTAATCACTCTTGCACTAGGCGCATACGCAGCCACACATGTGGAACTAGGTAAATGCAGGAGGCCATAATCCCAAACAGGCGCATTGCCTTGCATATTGTCATCTGGCGACCGGCTAATTAGTGCGGTACTTGCAACAGCAGGTTTTGTACTCTCTCGTTTGAGGGGAAGACTAGCTGCTCATTTGTTTTTATGATTGCTCCCAGGAATTGTTTCATTTGGCTGCGTATGAGACTTGATTTCTTCTTGTTGATAGAGAATCCCAATTGGAACAGAAGGTTGATTGTTCTTTGGGTGTTGTGTATGAACATTTGAGGAGATTCCTCTGTTGTTAGCCAGTCGTCTATATAAGGGTGCACTGGGATTGACTCTCTGCCAGGGTGTGCCGCTACCACCGCTAGTACCTTGGTGAATACCCTTGGAGCTGAGGCTATGCCAAAGGGGAGCACTTTGATATGGTAGTGTTCTCCTGCTTTTTGGAAGCACAGATATGTTCTGTGCGCTGGGCACATTGAAATATGAAAGTATGCATCTTTCATATGCAATGTTGCCATGTAATTCCCCTCTTTGAAGAGAGGAATTACCTCCTGTAGCGTTGTCATGAGAAATTTCTGTAGCTTGACATACATGTTTGCCGGGTGCAGTTTCAGTACTGGGCGCATTGTTAAATCTTTCTTTGGCACAAGAAAGTACTTTGAATGAATGCACTTGTTTTTCTGGTTTGCTGGGACGATTTCTATGGTGTCCTTTTCCAGCAGGGGTTTGACCTCTTCCAGTAATATGCGCTTCTCGTCTGGTGTCATTTTTCCGTGTCTTGGCAGGTGGTTGGATGCTTTCTGTAGAAGCTCTATACAATATTCGGCCGCCAGAGTGGGTAGCACCCACTTGTCTTAAGTGATCCCCTCCAATGCGTGGGTGAATTGTGAGATGCAACCTACTTCTGGAGTAGCATGGGAGACGACCTGGACCGGGGCGTCATTGCTTGGATGGGGTGGAGCCTCTGTTGGTAGAGGCTCTACCTCTGCTCATGGACCTTTTGTAGCCTCTTTGAAAATTGAAATTGGAGGAGGTCTGTCCCAGAGAGGTGCCCCATGAAGGTGACAGGCTAACTTAACCGTAATTGGAGGAACTCTGTGGGCCTTGCCCACGGAAGAATTTCCTTGTATCAAAGGCCCCTCTTTGGACAAAATGCTTGTTGGAAAGTTATCTGAGAGATTTGAGGGTGTCATATTACTCGTTGGCACTCTTAAAAGCATCCTCAACTGCCTTGCCGAAAAAAAGAGTATTTGGCTCAATGAGCATGTTTAATAGCAAGGCCTGCATTTCCAACTTAAATCCTGACTCCGTTAGCCAGGCATGGCAATTAATTAACGTGCCTTGAGCTGTGATGCAGCCTGCATTGTCAGCAGCACACGAGTTGTTTTTTAAGATGCAGTTGGCCACTTGCTTGCCCTTCGATACCGTCTTTAGAAGTTGTGACTTTAGATGCTCTGGAACAACTTCAATTTGCTGTTCCAGCTCGTCCCACTTGCGGCAACCATAGCTAGCAAGAAGGGTGACATTGTTGACTATTCTAGTCCGATAGGCAGCTGAGGATGCCACCTTTCTACCAAATGGTATAAATGTTCTTGCTTTGTTAGACTGGGCGTCCGTGGAGGCCAGAGGTGTGCCTGCTCTCTTCCTTGGTGTGGTGACAACCGAGGAATCGGGTTTGAGTCGACCCCCGATGACCTTTTTCAATTGGACCTCATTTTTATTTTTTGGTTGTTTTGTTTGGTCAAAAAGTCGGGGGGAGATCTCCTGCACCCCCCCCTCCATCTTTCCCCCCACCCTAACCAATTCCCTTACCCCTCCCCATATATTTATTTCATTTAATTGGACCGAAATAACGATCGAAAAACATTCAATTTGACCGAATGTTTTTGATCAAGTATGCCAATACTGCCTGAACACCTTCTGAATGCGGGGGTTGGCCACTCCGGTAAGCTATGCTTTAAGGAGGAAAGGCTGGATGCGCATTCGGGCCGATCGCAGGAGGGGGTTAAACTGTGTAGCAAATTTCTTGTCTCCCAGAATATCCTCTACAAAATCCTTCTCAAGTTGTGCCTCCTGTGTGTCAATTTTGAAATGCTGGGTGGCCTAAGGAGCAGCTCATCATACTGGAATGGATTGTCAATCAGTGAGTCACCCCACTGGCTGATCTTGATTATCTGGGGACTGGATGACGTAGATGTCATCATCATCGTAATACTGGTCCCCCTGGAAACTAGGATCTTGAGAACCTGAGGGGTCTACAATTTAGAGGTCCTGAGAGGGTTCATGGGATTGTGGAATGGCACGGGTTTTGCTGGAGATGCTGGGCTAAGAGGTGTCCAAACGAGGCACCTTAGCATGCGGTTCATCCCTGACTGCCCCTCCCTTCTGTAAAAACCCTGGGGGTTCCTAAATTCATCAGGGTGTCGGCCCATAAAATCCACAAAACAAGAAATACTCCTCAAGACCATATCAAAACTATCTGGGGTCCACGCAGTTGACTTGGGAAAGGCTGAAGGGGTAGGAGTGGCTTGCAAGGGTGTAGGTTCCTTGTGATGTAGGGCCCCTGAAAAAGTGTCTTTGGAGGGAACATAGCCACTATCTTGGGAGGTGGAGGGCTGGGAAGGTAGGGGCGTCGAAAATTGTGTCTTCAATGTTCTGGACCGTAACAGCATGACCGGTACATGCTTTTTAATGAGTTCCCTCCTTTTGGACATGTTAGAAGGGGGTGTCGAACCTCATTTCAACCCATGCCCTTCGGCACGAGGAAGAAGTGCCTTTTTAGTTGCAGTGTCTGAAACTGGTGTGGTCGGCACCTGTTTCGGAAAACTGTTGTGCAGCTAACGGGAGGGACCATATGACAGGGGTGACTTGGAGGACTTTTCCTTAGACATTGTGTGGCTATGAACGGTCGATGACGGCGTGAAGAGTGAGTGCCTTTGCCGCGGGGTGATTTCTCCGTCACAGGACCGCTGGCCTGCTTGCTGGGGTTAGGGGCTCGCACATGGGATTCCTTCATCACTTAGGATGTTGATGCTGCCTTCACTGGATTCCCCTGCCACATCTATGGAGACCTCGCCCTGCATCGCGGGGGCGGCCCAGCGCTGGGTTCGACGGTCCTTCAAGGTATTCGGGCAGAAAAGTTTACAGGACTTGCACGTTTTTTCGGGGTGATCCCTTGCCAGACAGTGATTGCACACTTTTTTGCGTGTCTTTCCGGGGGTATTTTTCTGTTGCGGGGTGTGCAGAATTTAAATGTTGTGTTCTCTGTAGCGAGAGCAAAAGGCAGCGCAGCAATGAAAGGGAAGATAAGGGGTCAGAAGAGGCATTCCCCAATAGCGAAGATGTGTAAGAACCTGTCCCCACTCTCTCTAATGTAATGGGCCGAGGACCAATGAGGACTGTGTAGGCTGCAGTCTTTGTTCGTTGAGGCGGTTGAAGCGTTATCGACGATGGGCCCGTGCATCAAAAGCCGCCGAAGCAGTTGGTAGTGCCGCGGGCGATGGATGGTTGTAGAAAGGATACAAAGAAAGTCTAAAAGTAAACTTTGTCTAATCAAAGGCGTTAGCTAGAAGAACTCTGCAAACTATCGACAGAACACGGTAGCATAAAAAAACAATCTGAGGGACCTTGACGCGTCAAGGACCATGGGTACAGTAGACTTCACACCAGGGATAGTATTACTGACACGACCAGTCGACGTCCCTTTTTGAGTCGAAAACAAATCATGTAATTCCCTTCCGACTACCACTAGATGTCATAGCAAGTGATCTAAGCAGATCCTCAAGCCTACAGATACACATAAAAATAACAGTACGGCAGTCAACGCACTATAGATAAGTTCAGTATCAAGTTCCATAGGAAATCCGAAAATTGAATTGCTAATAACTTTTGATTTGGCTGGTATTTTGCAAACAAAAATGTTGTTACAGGCCCAACCGCCACAGATTGGGAAAGATTTGTTAAAAAATTCAATTGTATTAAGAAAGCAAAAAAAATAAAAATGTTTTTGCCTCCTCCCATTCATTTTCCCCATAGAAAAAAGACAAAATGTCTGCACAGCGCACAGCAAAATCCACAGGACGGAAGTGGACCAGTTACAAAACCGTGAAGCGTTGACTTGATTTCCGGGAGAGTTCTGGGGTTATTCCTTCCAGTAATTGTAAAAAATATTTGACGGAGAAGGGGGTACCCCCTTCTCCCAAAATTATAGCTATATCTTCCATGGTGCTTTGCAGAAATTAAAAGGGTGACTTTTTTGTGCTTGATGCGAGAGATAACTGGGGTTATTATTGGAATAACCAGGGTTAGCAGAGAACGAAAAGTGGAAATAATGCCCTTGGGAGGATGAAATGACATCAGGCTGCAGAAGGGGAGGGGGATAGAGGACACCATGTGAAATTGGTGAATTAGGGGCAGAAGCGGACCAAGTTCAGAGCTTGAATGTTTTTTGCATAACGAGGTTTATAGTAGAAAAAGGGATCGGGAATGAAAGTGCATCACACGAATAACCAGGGTTGTTTTACTTTTTTCGATTTTGGGAAAACTGTTTTTTTTTTTTAAAGAGTAAAAAAATTATAGGAATACAAAAAAGTGGAATGTTACAGCTACAGTGAGGTGGGGGGTAATAAATGTGGCCGAAGGCCATGGCGAGTGGTTCCAACTGAAAGCCATTGGGGCCAATGGTCATGGGTGAAGGCCATGGCTAGTGAGCGGGAAATAAAAGGTAGTGTTTTAAAAGAAATAGTGGACATTGCTGTTTTATCAGGGTGCCATTTTATCAGGGTGCCTTCTGCTATAATGCATCCAGCATTATCTGCTGCGTTTACATTATTCTTTAGGATGCAGCTGGCAACTAGTTTACCCTCTGAGATCATCTTTAGGCGCTGTGACTTTAAGGGCTATTGCTGTACTGTATCCTAAACATGGCAGTTGTAACTGGCTAGTAGGGTGGTATTATTGGCAATACAGGTTTGGCATGGCGCAGAAGATGGAACCTTCCTGTCGAATGTATATATCTTCTTGCCAAAAAACTTGTGACGAACTTTAAGTAGTTTGTGGCGCTCACTCACGTCCTACAGGTACCTGTCTGTACACATAAACATCCCACCTGCTATACCCTACAAACACCCAGCTTGTCCCAAAATGGTCGGCACATGTGTGGCGCACTATTAACCAGTCCAAAGATACCAACGGTGCCTATGCACATGCGCACAATTCCGCCCAAAACTCGTCCTGCGGGCATGCCGTCCCAATCAAGAACATTCGCGATGACAACATGCAACCGCACTCAAGCTGCGCATGGGCCCTTATTTCACAGACACAATCCGGACCCCCTAACAGTGAGAAAGTACAGTGTTCTGCAATCTACAGAATGTTAATGGGAAAGTACATGCTTACAAACACCCCACAATGTGCCATTGCACATGTATGTATGTGTTTGAACAATGTAGGCCTCTTTTCCGGGTGCAAGGTCTCCACAGCAGCCCTACAAAAGGCCACTCCCCAGAGCTGCTCTGCATTCTGTTTGTAGCTTTTCAGAACAGAGTAGCGGGCCACATAGCTTTGAGCTGTAATTGATGTGAGAGCAATTCTGCTATGCTACATTACCTTAGCAAGTAATGGCATCCATGTCAGCCTGGCTCACTACGCACAGTAATGGAGAAATGTATTAACGCCCCTTCCTGTGAACCACACCATCAGTACCGATAATCCCCACTGTCCCATTCCCATGGGCAGCATACTGAAAACGGTTGTATGTGACACCTGCACTTACTTACCTTGTGAGAAGGTAAAGCGGCATGTAGATCTTGTAGCACCGCTTCTCTCACCTGTGAATCTTGCTTTAGATTGTGTGTCAATGCAGTATTGTTGAGTAAAGGCATGAATGGAACTGCAAGTAGCTGCTTTGCAAATAGTGTCTAGGGGGACATTTGCAATAAATGCTAAAGTAGCTCCTGTAGCTCTGGTAGAGTGAGCTCTTGGTGTGAAAGATGGGGTCTTTTTTATAGTGAAAAGCACAGCTGTATGCATTTCACAATCCATCTGGAGATAGCATTTTTTTAAATGTAATCACATTCCCTACCTGGTGCTATGGAAGAGAAGAGCTGGTGTGTTGTCGTAGAGATATTGTTTAGTTTATGTAGTACAAGACCACCCTCCTTACATCTAAAGTATGGAGGCTTCTGTCAGCTGAGTTAGATGAAGTTTGGAAAAAAGTGGGTTCAATGGATTGGTTCACATAGAACATGGATATGAATTTTGGTGAGAACTAGGATGTGTTCGAAGGACCATGGATTACAATGAAAGGGTCTTGTACAGATAACGCATGTAACTCACTGACTCTTCGTATCAAGGACGATGACTACCATCAAGGCAGTTTTGTAGGTTAAGTGTTGCAGGCTAGCCTTGTGCACTTTGAACTGGTAGTGTTCTCCTGCTTTTTGGAAGCACAGATATGTTCTGTGCGCTGGGAACATTGAAATATGAAAGTATGCATCTTTCATATGCAATGTTGCCATGTAATTCCCCTGTTTGAAGAGAGGAATTACCTCCTGTAGCGTTGTCATGAGAAATTTCTGTAGCTTGACATACATGTTTGCCGGGTGCAGTTTCAGTACTGGGCGCATTGTTAAATCTTTCTTTGGCACAAGAAAGTACTTTGAATGAATGCACTTGTTTTTCTGGTTTGCTGGGACGATTTCTATGGTGTCCTTTTCCAGTAGGGGTTTGACCTCTTCCAGTAATATGCGCTTCTCGTCTGGTGTCATTTTTCCGTGTCTTGGCAGGTGGTTGGATGCTTTCTGTAGAAGCTCTATACAATATTCGGCCGCCAGAGTGGGTAGCACCCACTTGTCTTAAGTGATCCCCTCCAATGCGTGGGTGAATTGTGAGATGCAACCTACTTCTGGAGTAGCATGGGAGACGACCTGGACCGGGGCGTCATTGCTTGGATGGGGTGGAGCCTCTGTTGGTAGAGGCTCTACCTCTGCTCATGGACCTTTTGTAGCCTCTTTGAAAATTGAAATTGGAGGAGGTCTGTCCCAGAGAGGTGCCCCATGAAGGTGACAGGCTAACTTAACCGTAATTGGAGGAACTCTGTGGGCCTTGCCCAAGGAAGAATTTCCTTGTATCAAAGGCCCCTCTTTGGACAAAATGCTTGTTGGAAAGTTATCTGAGAGATTTGAGGGTGTCATATTACTCGTTGGCACTCTTAAAAGCATCCTCAACTGCCTTGCCGAAAAAAAGAGTATTTGGCTCAATGAGCATGTTTAATAGCAAGGCCTGCATTTCCAACTTAAATCCTGACTCCGTTAGCCAGGCATGGCATTTAATTAACGTGCCTTGAGCTATGATGCAGCCTGCATTGTCAGCAGCACACGAGTTGTTTTTTAAGATGCAGTTGGCCACTTGCTTGCCCTTCGATACCGTCTTTAGAAGTTGTGACTTTAGATGCTCTGGAACAACTTCAATTTGCTGTTCCAGCTCGTCCCACTTGCGGCAACCATAGCTAGCAAGAAGGGTGACATTGTTGACTATTCTAGTCCGATAGGCAGCTGAGGATGCCACCTTTCTACCAAATGGTATAAATGTTCTTGCTTTGTTAGACTGGGCGTCCGTGGAGGCCAGAGGCGTGCCTGCTCTCTTCCTTGGTGTGGTGACAACCAAGGAATCGGGTTTGAGTCGACCCCCGATGACCTTTTTCAATTGGACCTCATTTTTATTTTTTGGTTGTTTTGTTTGGTCAAAAAGTCGGGGGGAGATCTCTTGCACCCCCCTCCATCTTTCCCCCCACCCTAACCAATTCCCTTACCCCTCCCCATATATTTATTTCATTTAATTGGACCGAAATAACGATCGAAAAACATTCAATTTGACCAAATGTTTTTGATCAAGTATGCCAATACTGCCTGAACACCTTCTGAATGCGGGGGTTGGCCACTCCGGTAAGCTATGCTGTAAGGAGGAAAGGCTGGATGCGCATTCGGGCCGATCGCAGGAGGGGGTTAAACTGTGTAGCAAATTTCTTGTCTCCCAGAATATCCTCTACAAAATCCTTGTCAAGTTGTGCCTCCTGTGTGTCAATTTTGAAATGCTGGGTGGCCTAAGGAGCAGCTCATCATACTGGAATGGATTGTCAATCAGTGAGTCACCCCACTGGCTGATCTTGATTATCTGGGGACTGGATGACGTAGATGTCATCATCATCGTAATACTGGTCCCCCTGGAAACTAGGATCTTGAGAACCTGAGGGGTCTACAATTTAGAGGTCCTGAGAGGGTTCATGGGATTGTGGAATGGCACAGGTTTTGCTGGAGATGCTGGGCTAAGAGGTGTCCAAACGAGGCACCTTAGCATGCGGTTCATCCCTGACTGCCCCTCCCTTCTGTAAAAACCCTGGGGGTTCCTAAATTCATCAGGGTGTCGGCCCATAAAATCCACAAAACAAGAAATACTCCTCAAGACCATATCAAAACTATCTGGGGTCCACGCAGTTGACTTGGGAAAGGCTGAGGGGGTAGGAGTGGCTTGCAAGGGTGTAGGTTCCTTGTGATGTAGGGCCCCTGAAAAAGTGTCTTTGGAGGGAACATAGCCACTATCTTGGGAGGTGGAGGGCTGGGAAGGTAGGGGCGTCGAAAATTGTGTCTTCAATGTTCTGGACCGTAACAGCATGACCGGTACATGCTTTTTAATGAGTTCCCTCCTTTTGGACATGTTAGAAGGGGGTGTCGAACCTCATTTCAACCCATGCCCTTCGGCACGAGGAAGAAGTGCCTTTTTAGTTGCAGTGTCTGAAACTGGTGTGGTCGGCACCTGTTTCGGAAAACTGTTGTGCAGCTAACGGGAGGGACCATATGACAGGGGTGACTTGGAGGACTTTTCCTTAGACATTGTGTGGCTATGAACGGTCGATGACGGCGTGAAGAGTGAGTGCCTTTGCCGCGGGGTGATTTCTCCGGCACAGGACCGCTGGCCTGCTTGCTGGGGTTAGGGGCTCGCACATGGGATTCCTTCATCACTTAGGATGTTGATGCTGCCTTCACTGGATTCCCCTGCCACATCTATGGAGACCTCGCCCTGCATCGCGGGGGCGGCCCAGCGCTGGGTTCGACGGTCCTTCAAGGTATTCGGGCAGAAAAGTTTACAGGACTTGCAAGTTTTTTCGGGGTGATCCCTTGCCAGACAGTGATTGCACACTTTTTTGCGTGTCTTTCCGGGGGTATTTTTCTGTTGCGGGATGTGCAGAATTTAAATGTTGTGTTCTCTGTAGCGAGAGCAAAAGGCAGCGCAGCAATGAAAGGGAAGATAAGGGGTCAGAAGAGGCTTTCCCTAATAGCGAAGATGTGTAAGAACCTGTCCCCACTCTCTCTAATGTAATGGGCCGAGGACCAATGAGGACTGTGTAGGCTGCAGTCTTTGTTCGTTGAGGCGGTTGAAGCGTTATCGACGATGGGCCCGTGCATCAAAAGCCGCCTAAGCAGTTGGTAGTGCCGCGGGCGATGGATGGTTGTAGAAAGGATACAAAGAAAGTCTAAAAGTAAACTTTGTTTAATCAAAGGCGTTAGCTAGAAGAACTCTGCAAACTATCGACAGAACACGGTAGCATAAAAAACAATCTGAGGGACCTTGACGCGTCAAGGACCATGGGTACAGTAGACTTCACACCAGGGATAGTATTACTGACACGACCAGTCGACGTCCCTTTTTGAGTCGAAAACAAATCATGTAATTCCCTTCCGACTACCACTAGATGTCATAGCAAGTGATCTAAGCAGATCCTCAAGCCTACAGATACACATAAAAATAACAGTACGGCAGTCAACGCACTATAGAGAAGTTCAGTATCAAGTTCCATAGGAAATCCGAAAATTGAATTGCTAATAACTTTTGATTTGGCTGGTATTTTGCAAACAAAAATGTTGTTACTGGCCCAACCGCCACAGATTGGGAAAGATTTGTTAAAAAATTCAATTGTATTAAGAAAGCAAAAAAAATAAAAATGTTTTTGCCTCCTCCCATTCATTTTCCCCATAGAAAAAAGACAAAATGTCTGCACAGCGCACAGCAAAATCCACAGGACGGAAGTGGACCAGTTACAAAACCGTGAAGCGTTGACTTGATTTCCGGGAGGGTTCTGGGGTTATTCCTTCCAGTAATTGTAAAAAATATTTGACGGAGAAGGGGGTACCCCCTTCTCCCAAAATTATAGCTATATCTTCCATGGTGCTTTGCAGAAATTAAAAGGGTGACTTTTTTGTGCTTGATGCGAGAGATAACTGGGGTTATTATTGGAATAACCAGGGTTAGCAGAGAACGAAAAGTGGAAATAATGCCCTTGGGAGGATGAAATGACATCAGGCTGCAGAAGGGGAGGGGGATAGAGGACACCATGTGAAATTGGTGAATTAGGGGCAGAAGCGGACCAAGTTCAGAGCTTGAATGTTTTTTGCATAACGAGGTTTATAGTAGAAAAAGGGATCGGGAATGAAAGTGCATCACACGAATAACCAGGGTTGTTTTACTTTTTTCGATTTTGGGAAAACTGTTTTTTTTTTTTAAAGAGTAAAAAAATTATAGGAATACAAAAAAAGTGGAATGTTACAGCTACAGTGAGGTGGGGGGTAATAAATGTGGCCGAAGGCCATGGCGAGTGGTTCCAACTGAAAGCCATTGGGGCCAATGGTCATGGGTGAAGGCCATGGCTAGTGAGCGGGAAATAAAAGGTACTGTTTTAAAAGAAATAGTGGACATTGCTGTTTTATCAGGGTGCCATTTTATCAGGGTGCCTTCTGCTATAATGCATCCAGCATTATCTGCTGCGTTTACATTATTCTTTAGGATGCAGCTGGCAACTAGTTTACCCTCTGAGATCATCTTTAGGCGCTGTGACTTTAAGGGCTATTGCTGTACTGTATCCTAAACATGGCAGCTGTAACTGGCTAGTAGGGTGGTATTATTGGCAATACAGGTTTGGCATGGCGCAGAAGATGGAACCTTCCTGTCGAATGTATATATCTTCTTGCCAAGAAACTTGTGACGAACTTTAAGTAGTTTGTGGCGCCCACTCACGTCCTACAGGTACCTGTCTGTACACATAAACATCCCACCTGCTATACCCTACAAACACCCAGCTTGTCCCAAAATGGTCGGCACATGTGTGGCGCACTATTAACCAGTCCAAAGATACCAACGGTGTGCATAGGACACCTATGCACATGCGCACAATTCCGCCCAAAACTCGTCCTGCGGGCATGCCGTCCCAATCAAGAACATTCGCGATGACAACATGCAACCGCACTCAAGCTGCGCATGGGCCCTTATTTCACAGACACAATCCGGACCCTCTAACAGTGAGAAAGTACAGTGTTCTGCAATCTACGGAATGTTAATGGGAAAGTACATGCTTACAAACACCCCACAATGTGCCATTGCACATGTATGTATGTGTTTGAACAATGTAGGCCTCTTTTCCGGGTGCAAGGTCTCCACAGCAGCCCTACAAAAGGCCACTCCCCAGAGCTGCTCTGCATTCTGTTTGTAGCTTTTCAGAACAGAGTAGCGGGCCACATAGCTTTGAGCTGTAATTGATGTGAGAGCAATTCTGCTATGCTACATTACCTTAGCAAGTAATGGCATCCATGTCAGCCTGGCTCACTACGCACAGTGATGGAGAAATGTATTAACGCCCCTTCCTGTGAACCACACCATCAGTACCGATAATCCCCACTGTCCCATTCCCATGGGCAGCATACTGAAAACGGTTGTATGTGACACCTGCACTTCCCCAAGTACTGTGAGGGCAGCGTCCCAGTAAAGCAGGAACAATCCTACTTCGCTTTCCACTATCTTCTTTCCAGCACGCCCTCTTTGGGTACTGTTAAATAGTCACACACGCATTCACCAATCACATTCAAGAGCTCTCCATGTAACACTATCAGTTTTGTACAACAGTCCTCTGCGTAGACACCACACCCAGAAACATTAGTGCACAATCCCTTAGCCTCCACAGTCCCATTTCCATGCCCGCCATCCTCAAAAGCTCCGGATGTGGCTTTCGTGCTGTGTGTGGGCGTGGGGGAATAAATTGCAACCAAGGTAGGGGATTTCGGCTTTAGTGGTGGCACTGAAAAGAGCCTTTTTTTTAAGGTGCTTCTAGAGAAACACCTCTTTTTCGTTTTTATAGTGTTTTGTGTTTTCTTCTCCTCCTCACATTCTTACAGTAAACTCTTCAATGCATCCTGTAGATGGGCAAATAAAAGAGCATCACCAATGCCGGACAAAGAAATGCCATTTGCATGGAAAAACTCTGCATTTCAAGAATTAATTATGTCATTGTTGCAGAAGAACATCCCACGAGCGGACAAAAAAAAAAAAAAAAAAATCAAAAAAAATTATCACACATGCTTCTGTTGATGAGACACCTTCCAACCTCTGGCTGGGAACAAGATACATTAGGATAGTCCCGTAATCTTCTTGGTGGTATGGCTGAGAAAACCACCTGGGCAGTGGGAAAAAGCCTCTTCGCTGCATTCATCAACCTCTTCAGTTGACGGAACAAACGTGAACAAGCCACGTAACCCAAATGCATGGCGCCGTACTGTACGAAAACAACATGAACAGTTGCGAAACTGGCCACTTCTCTGCAAAGTGCAAGCATAACGCCGGAACTGTGGACATCGACAGCGTACCACAATGCCTCCACTCCTTCCAAACCAAAATCTCCATCAAAGTCTCTTTCCTGGGCATACCTGTGCAGATCTACCACAAAGGCATCACTCAAAATCAACACAGTGCGTCTCTCCATTTCAGCCCGCCTCACTGCGCAGAGTAATGAAAAACAGTATTACCACTCCTTCCTGTGAACCACACCCTCAGCACCCGATTGGATAATCCCCACAGTACCATTCCCATTGGCCAGCATGCTAAGAAGCGCAGAATGTAGCACGTGCGCTTCCCCAAGTACTGCGAGGGCAGCGCCCCAGTGAGCCAGGAGCAGTCCTTCCCTTTCTACTATTTTTTGTCCAGCACTACCTCATTGGATACTGTCAGTCACATACGCATCCACCAATCAGAGCCAAGACTTCAGCATCTAACACTGTCAGTTCTGTACAACACTTCATATGTACCGTTACACAGAGTGCAAGTGACGTGTGAATCGAAAGCACCTCCAGTAGAAAGCTCAGTAAAACTATCCAAGATTTCTGCATCCACATTCATCCACAATGGCACCCATCACCACAAAATAGAGGTAAAAATACTTTTTTGTACAGTATTACAACTCTGTTAGAAGTGGCTCCGAGCACGGTATCTGCCACTGAACATCCATAACGTACTAAAAAACATACTGTGCCACTTCAATGGTATATGCTTTCAACATTTTCATTTACCCATATCAGCCATTCTAGTATCCAAACAGGAAATCTCTTCTTTTCTTCCTACAATGCTACAAAAAATTCCGCACTAACCCATCTTCTACATAAATCGTAAAAATATCACACAAAAGCAGCACTGAATGCATCTTAGAAACCTAAACCAAATACACACATTGCATGCCTAAAACAGGATGCCTGCCACCGACCGTGCACACTTCACAGAATGTTTTTCCGCACTAACCCATTTCCTACAAAATTCGTAAAAATACTGCACAAAAGCAGCACCGATTGCATCTTAGCAACGTAAAACAAGAACATACAGTGCATGCATACAAACAGGATGCCTCCCCCTTACCTTGCACACTTCATCTATAGGCTTCTGCATTTCTCTGTACAAATAGATGTTCTGCCACAGTTTTTACGTACACACCACAACCCGAAACCTTAATGAGCAATGCCTTGTCCTCCACAGTCCCATTGCCATGGCTGCCATCCTGAGAAGGCCCGGATGTGACACTTGTAATCATGAAACTACCGCTGAGTCCGCAGAGTTATTGTGTTAGGTACGGGACGGGTAAGAAATTTGAAACAGGGTAGGGGATTTGGTCTGAAGTGTGGCTCCGTAAAGAGTTTCTTTTTTTTACGTGCTTGCAAAGAACCTTTTTTGTTTTTTTCTCTTTTTGGAGTTGCCGTTTTCTTCTCCGCCTTACATTTTTACTGAATTCTGGTCAACGCTTCTCGCACAGTGTAAAAGAAAATAACATTGCCAATGGCTGTCAAAGAAAGGCCATTTGCATGGAAACAGTGCATAATTTCCAAATTCATTACCTCATAGTGGGTGGAGAACATCCCATCAGTGCACATAAATTCACACATGCTTCTTTTTATAAAACACTTTCTGAGCTCTGGCTGGGGACAAATGACACCGCAATGGTCCCATGCTCCTCTTGGTGGTATCCATGAGAAAATCACCTTGACAGTGGGAAACATCTGCATCACTGTATTCATCTACTTCTTCAGGTGACTGAGCAAACGTCCACACGACATGTAACCCAAACGTGGACCTCCTTAGTGCACCAATACAACATCAACAGTACCGACAGAGGCCACATATCTGCAAAGGTGAACCATACCGCCGAAACTGCACTCAGAGACTGCCCCACAAAGCCTAAACTCCTTCCAACCCGAAATTAGCAACAATGCCTCTTGGCACGGCATACCTGTGCAGATCTTGCACAAAGTTATCACCCACTATAAGCACTGTGCATCTCTGCCAACCTCACTACACAGAGTAGTGGGAAAAATAGTACCACCCCTTCCTGTGAACCACACCCGGAACACCTGATTGGATAATCCCCACAGTTACATTTCCATGCCCACCATGCTAAGAAGGGCAGGATGTGGAACGTGTGCTTTCCCAGTTACAGCAAGGGCTGCACCCCAGTAAAGCAGGGACAGTCCTTCTTCCCTTTCCATGCCTCTTTTTGCAGCACTCCCTCATTGGGTACTGTGAAATATTCACACACATGCACCAATCACATCCGAGACCTCTGCATTCAACACTGTACAGCACTCCGGATGTACCGTTAAACACTCCGAGTACATGTCACGTGTGCTTCCAAAGCACCTCCAGCAGCAAGTTCTGCAAAAGGATCCACAATTTCAGCATCCAAAATCATCCAGAGCGGCACCCATCACGTCTTTGGCCGTGCACCCAACAGTCTAAGCCGTGCCCACACCCAGCACAACATACTGGAGCCATGGTACCACAATCCACAAACATATCCAGCGGCGCTTCCACCCAACCCCCGCACCCTAACACAGTGATGTATGGAAACATGCAACAGTTATCAGTATCCACAAACATACCACAGCCTCCAGCACCCCTACCTACTTCCATTCACAAAGTATTGTGTCACTGCCAACCAAACCACAAAATCCTCACAACATTGGGCATTCTCCCCGCAATCTGCACAAAGGTGAGTAGGCAAGCACATAGAAGATCCAGTTCAACCCAACCCTCTTCTATACTGACAGTATTCCAACACTGCACCCAGTGGGCACACTGCAGGACTTGTCACTGCAGTATCTCCAGCCATACACCGAAAACTGCAGGATTTTCCAACAATCACCTCACCCATGGTACCAACAATATATGAATGTTAGCTCACTTCTGGTGCGCTACCTAGTCTAAAATGTGCTCTACACCCATTCTTTAAAGGTCACCACCCTCTGAGAGATGCAGAGTGAAAACTGCATGGCTGCGATGGGTGTGGTCCAGGCCCAGGCTCTTGGGTGCATGGCCTACGGCCTTTGGCCATGCACCCAAGAGTCTAGGCCTGGACCACACCCACCGCAACGTAATGTAGTCATGCATGCGAACATGTGACCAAGTACCACAATCCACAAACGTACCAGAGCCACTGGCACTCCTACCCAACCTCTGCACCATAATACAGCTATGCATGGAAACATGCAACTGTTCGCATAATCTACAAAGATAACACAGCCCCCAGCACCCCTACCCACTTTCATTCCCATACTATGGTGTTACTGCCAACCGAACCACAAAATCTTCACAACAGTGGCCCTGCCCCCAGCACTCTATTAAGTGCACAAAACCAATACTTCACAGTGCAGTACAGTAGTAAGCACTCGTGCAATGGACACTACCCGAGCCAATGAAATATGCAGTTGAACCCTATCCACTTCTATGCACACAGCATTTGAACATTGCACCCAGTTGACACACTGCAGCAGTGTTCACTCTATGAGCTCCAGCCATGTAATAAACACTGTAGGATGTGCTAACCATCACCACACCCATGGAAGCAACAAAGTGTGCAATGCTGACAAACCACACACACAAGACAATGTCAAACCTACTTGCAACCAGGGCACAAATTTGTCGGTGCAAGGCCTCCAGTCATGCATGTAAGGGGCTATGGGCTTACCACACGCAACACACCACAGTACACGCTATGTTAAAATATTAATGTCATGTGCAAAGCACTCCCCTTCTGCAATTGACCTGCAACCAGTCGCCACGGAAAGAGGTCGCTGCACGAGCTATTGTGCCGTAACGAAGGCTGCCTGCATTCTCCGGACAAGGTACTCGCCTTTTTAGGTACCTGCGAATTGGTGCAGTATGCACGGATACTGCAGGCACACCACCGTCTTCTTCCACCCTATGAGATATATCAGATGAACCATTTCTCACTCCCCTAACCCTTTCCATCCCTTTTTCCTACCACCACATCTCCTAAAGTAGGTTTGCCAGGCCCTTTTGGCGCCACACTGTGCACGGATAGAACATGGCAGCGTAACCCAAAATTGTGACGCACAGCGCGCTTCCCACCAGCCAACTACCGGCCGCATCTAATGTTCGCCGACATCACGGCATACTCCAGGCCAATTAGACTTCTGACCACGGAGCAAACAGGTAAATGGGTCTGCGGAGCGGAGCCAGATAGCACACATTTTTTGAGATGTACATTTCAGTTCTTTGCAACAAAAGTACTGGTCGCATCTCCACGAAACATACAAAAGCACGCTTTCGAAACCAAACACCTGCTCCTGCTGCAAATTTGGTTAAAATCTGTCCAGCCGTTTGGGCTGCAGAAGTGTGCAAAGTTTTTACCCATTCAGTCTTTAGGGGGAAAAAAGAATTTGGGACCCCTACGATAACTTTGCCCCCCCCTTAAAGAAACCTCACCAAACTTGCCAAAAAAAATCAGAGTGGGCCATATACTTTTTTTGCACAGTTTGGTGAGGATTCGTCCAGGGGTAGCAAAGTTAGAAGCCGCCCAAAAAGAGGTCTTCCTATGAGATGAGCAACTTAACCATAACTACACGGCCGCTATCGTGGACCGTGTTGAACATTGCACCCAGTTGACACACTGCAGGAGTGTTCACTCCATAAGTTTGAGCCATGGACTAAACACTGTAGGATGTGCTAACAATCACCACACCCGTGGAACCAACAATATATGCAATGTTGACAAACCACACACACAAGACAACAATGTCAAGCCTACTTGCAACCAGGGCACAAAGTTGTCGGTGCAAGGCCTCCAGCCATGCATGTGAGTGGCTACGGGCTTACCACACGCAACACACCACAGTACACGCTATGTTAAAATATTAATGTCATGTGTAATGCACGCCCCTTCTGCAATTGACCTGCCACCAGTCACCACATAAAGAGGCCGCTGCACAAGCTATTGTGCCGTAACAAAGGCTGCCTGCATTCTCCACACAAGGTACTCTACTCTGGAGGTATCTGCGAACTGGCGCAGTACGCACAGATACTGCAGGCACACCACCGTCTTATTCCACCTAATGAGATTCATCAGATGAACCACTTCTCACTCCCCCACCCTTTCCATCCCTTCTTCCCACCACCACATGGCAGAAAGTATGTTTGCCAGGCCCTTTCGGCGCCGCACTGTCCACAGATAGAACATGGTGGTGTAACCCAAAATTGTGACGTACAGCACGCTTATCTCCAGCCAACCAGCGGGCGTGTCCAATGTTCGCCCGCCACCCTCCAAGCCAATGAAACTTTGAACCACGGAGCGAACAGGGAAATGGGGCCGCAGAGGGGAGCCAGATATCACTATTTTTTTAGAGGTGTACATTTTAGCTGTTTTTAAAGAAATGACTGGATGGATTTTCACCAAATTTACAAAAGCACACTTTCGGGACCAAGCCGCAGCAAATTTGGTGAAAATCCGTCCAGCCATTTGCCCTATAGGCCTGCACAAAGTTTTTCTCCATTCAGTCTATGGGGAAAAAAAATGTGGGACCCCCCCTATAACTTTGACCCCCCCACCCAGCCACAAAACCTCACCCAACTTCCCAAACAAATTCAGAGAGACCCATGTGCCAAGTTTGAAGGGAATTCGTCCAGGGGGAGCGAAAAAAACTGGTTATATATATCGTCATAGAACTGGTGTCTTGGTTATAGTGGTCATCTTGTGACATTTGATCACCTTGATGAGGAGGGTCAATAACGTACAGGTCATCTGAGGTGTCCTGACTTTGACTAATAAAGGAATGGTTTGTGGAAGTGCAAGGCTGACAGCGGTCTAGTCTCTGTCCCTTGGAAGGTGGTTCCCCACTTGCCTCCCCACTACCCTGTTGTGTTCCGGTACCCAGTGGGTGTATGAATTCCTCTGGATGCCCGCCCATAAAATTGACAAAGCATGAAATCCTTTTCATAACCTTTTCAAATTTTTCAGTGGTCCACTCTGTGTATTCTGGAAATGGGTTTGGCCCGGAGGAAGAGGGTTCTGGGTGAAAGGCATATTTACTAGGGTGTAATGCCTCTGTCAATGCGTCTTGAGAGAGTGTATAATGTTTCTCTTGAGACCTATCTTTTTCGGGTATCAAAATATTTGTAGATTTCCAAGTTTTATCCTTAAGAAGTGTGTTGGGGACATGTTTTTGAATTAACTATTGCATTTTCAACGAGCCTAAAGTATGCGTTAAAGAGTTCAGATGCTCGAAATAATGGCATTTTTTGGAGCGGTTTCGGAAACGGGCCAACTCGGCGCCTGTTTGGGAGTTTTGTCTTGTGATGATTATGAGCGCCAGTGCCAGAGGACAATGGGCGTTTTTACTTTTCTTTCGGCTTCAACACCACATCACCGTGTTTTCCTGACAACGTGGTCCGTTTAAGGATCGGGGTTGTGTGTGCTGACAAGGATATTAAATCTCCTTGACAAGGGACATGATAAAACCCATCTTGAGATACTAAAAACCACCTTAGCTGAGGTTGTGGCAAAACTGAATAGATTAGAAGGTTTTGTATGTGCACAAGAAACGTTCAGGACACTTAACGCCGCAAAATCTACGAACATGGCACTTGCCAGTCATAATACCCAAAGTGTGCAAACACCCTATATTATCACATGTGATATATACACCCAAGCTAGCAGGCCACTGAACTGTATAAATTCCAAGGGCAAATCTGATGCTGAGGGCTTATCTAAGGGTTTGCCGGATCGGCCGGAAGTTACAAGCGATGAAATCGCAGAAGTAAGAAAATTAATGAATCTCAATACAGCTAAGATTGAACACTTGGAATGTACAATTAAAAATAATCAAATTACTCCTTGCTTAAAGAAACTGAAGCATCCTTCTCCCCATCTAGGCGCTGCAAATTCGCAATGGACGACCATTCCTGATAGTTCATCCGCACTTAGAGGTCATAGGACTAGAAGCAAAGGCTCTGCAGACAAACATTGAGGCCCAGGGGACTCCTTTAACTCAGATGAGACTCCATCACATAGACATTTTGTATGTCGTCGGGGAAAAAAGAATAGGCTCTAGGGCCATGAAGAGAAGAACTCTGAAACATCAGCAGCTGTTTCAGGAGGGGCAAAAGACTAAAAACCTACCCTTACCGAAAATAAAAAAGCATAATTCCAATATAAAAGATATCTGCAAACTATCATTGGAAGAAGGAGTGTTGGACTTAACCCAATTGGACGAGGAAAGTAAATTGGCTCTCGAACTGAAGGAAAATCCACCCAAAACTATTAAGCCAGATGTGGAAATTATTAAGAATACTAAACAAAAACAAAAAAGGGAAAAAAGGGCCAATCGATTCTGCTGTAACTATAGCAATTGAAACACAAGGCATAAAAATATCAGCAGAAGCCCTGATTGACTGTGCCTCTCCATCTCCAATGGAGGGGTCCACAAAAAGGAAACTCAAACCTACAATGGAAAAAGGAGGTCAAATAATCCTCGCAAAGAACTTGGCGCAACTTGATAAGTGAAGAAGTTGCTGCCTCACTGGAACGTGAAGGCGCCGGAGCCAATACTGAAGAACATGTTAACACAGAAATATTTGGATCAAGGGAGGGACCTTTAGACACCCTCTCTGAGGCTATGAATCAAAGGCAAAAAAGAGAAAATAAACAAAAAACAAAAGCAATAAAAATATCTTTACAAAAAGTGAAGAACCAAAGGTTGTGGGGCAGAAAGAGGGAGGAGGTATCCAGAAGTTCTTTATTAGAAACATCAAGAATACAGAGAATCCTCCCCGCACAGCCCTAAGAACCCCCAAATGATGAGCAATTCTAACATTAAGACCTCGACCGCAGAACAAGTTTGCGCTCCAAACTTGGCTGATACATCGAGCAGCAGGGCTTCAAGACAGGGAGACCCCAATGGCTAGGTGGAAGAGTCTGCTGATCTAGAAGTGGGTACTATTAAAATTCTCTCTAATGAAGATATACAAGTTTTTATGGAACAAGCACTGTCTAATCTTATGCAAATTTCTTCTAATTGTGGTAAATTACAGCATCTACAACCTTTGAGGGTTTCAATTAGAACTAACGAGGAAGCGGTAGCGGGTATTGATCCACATTTACCCACTAAAGGAATTAGGCTGCCCTTCCAGGACACGAGGAACAGCAAAATTAGAGCCCTGTCATGATCACTGCTTCCAAGGAGCCAGGACCAGCCCAACGTCCTTGGAAGCAGGCCCCTAACCCTAATCCTAGGCACCAGCCGGTCCCTACTGGGACCTTTTGGACCTTGTCCTGGCGCCGGTGGCACCAGGCTCATCAAAACCATCGGTCCCGGCACTGGAAGCGCCGGGCTCATAATTGGTGTGAAAGTGCTTGGGTGGACTTACCTGCAGCAGACCATGCTGCTTACTTACCAGCCACTTAGAAGCCCTCTGTGAACAGGAACTACTTTCTTACCTGGGTGGGGCAGCTCCACTCCCTGGATACAGCACTGGAACTCTTCTGGAAACTGGAACTCTTTTCTTACCTAGGCGGGGCCGTGGAAGAAGACGCCTCATCACTCCAAGGCTATTTAAACCACACCCGATAGATGAAACGTGCTTCGCGTTATTCTGCATCTGCAGCAGAACGCTCACCGAGTCTGTTCCAGCCTTTCTTCTTTCGATCCTGAACCTGCAAGAATTATACTTACCATTCCTGTATCCAGTCATCATCAGCACCTGCAAAAGACAAGAAACAACAGGTTAGCAAGGCAACCTTTACACGCAGTGCTTACTCACCTGATCCATCGGCAGCGGCCGTGTCTTCACGCTGCACCTCCGCCTGCAAAGATAAAAGCATTGTTATACTTACCGGCACGCCGTGAATTCCGGATTTCTTCATTCTGCATCGCCGCCTGCGAAGACAAAGTATTGTTACAACTTACTGCCATTCCGCGGACTCCGGTGCTGCAAACCAACATCTGAAAGACAAAAGAAAAGACATTAAGCAGGTATTTACTTACGCTCGTCGCAATAAAACGCCTGCGCATACTCCGGCGTCTCTTTAACACGAACTAAGCTGCAAGGAAAGAGACAGTTAGAGCGCTTGCCATACTTACGAATTTCCAGGCGCTTCACTCCATCTTCCATCTCAAGAGTCCTGCAATACATAAGGGAAAAGCATTATACAGAGTCTTCAATATTAACGTGCCACGCATTTAAAGACTATAAAGACAAAAGGTGTCCAGAAACTCACCGCTCGTGCAGATAACGACGGTAACCATCCTCTGAAGTCAAGAGGCCTATGTTTCACCAGTGAAGGAACTGGCAACGGCACCATGCATCAGACGCAGATGGAGAGCCCAGCATTCACCTATCTAAGGTGAGCACGTTGACCTGGGGGGGCTCTACGAAAAAGTTGGGAAGAGAGAGAGAGAGAGAGAGAGGGACATTCAACAACCCAGACCATTAACCCCCATATTCTTTCACCTGCAGAAACCTCACTCTTCGAGTTCGACACACAGTGCGAAGAGGTTCGACCCCAGAAGCCAATCGAGTCCTGCACATCACTTTTTCGAGTCACAGACACCTTCCTGCCAAGACCCGCGCCTCCGTGGGAATCAGGTGAGAGTTACAAGCCCCCCAAAATCAAGTTTCCTGGTCCCAGGAAGAGGGTTACCGGGAACTACAGAGGGTAACGACTCCTGCTGCCAAATTACCCATCAACACCAATGTGCAGGACACTACTATGCTTTTTCGCACGGGGTCCAAACCAGGGGACAAAATAGAGATTCCAGCTCAGGAAATTACTTTGGGAGGGCCTAGCGCTAATTTATCTGGCAACATTATAACTGATAGAAGTTTTGCCGATAACATGGAAAGGGAGACGGGAATTTAGGTGGGAAACGGCAGCGATATTGGAAAACGGGGGTGGGGGGACACAGAATGGAAGCAGAGACCAAAAAACACCCATAATCGAGAATTTGAGGATGTGTTATGGAGACAATAATACTATCTCGACGACCCTAGCGTGACACTTCATTTTATGCTATGGGGGTCCATACTCACTGAATCGACAGAGGATTTAGCAAAATCCCTCGCCTTTCTCTCGTTGCGTCTGGAGACATAAAACTAGTGTACTATATCCATCCGGAGAGATTTGATTATGTTCGGATAGTCTTCTATGTACCGTCCACAAACTTGCACTCTCTGAAGTAGACGCATTTAATAAATTTGGGTAAGATCTATTAAATTATAACCAAAGCTTTCTGACCCCGGGGAGGGGGGCGCAATTAGAGGACCCGAGGGGAGCCCATCCTTCTACTATGGAAGAACATAAGGAACCTCACCAGTCTTTAGGGTTAGTAACGATTCAGATCTAAAATGGTTAGCTCTGACCCTACGAGAATCAATCTCCAAACTATAGGGGCTTAAAGAGACGATTTAGCAATCCCCAGAAATTACTTTGTTGTCCTGGAATTCTAGAGGTTCATGGTTTTCAAGGAATTCTTTGGAAATGTGCTCAATAGTTTTGGGATGCTCATTCTTATCCATCCAAGAAACTTAGCCAACTTCTGCTCTTTCTATTGACAGTTATATGATGCTCCAAGAATTTGCCCTGAAAAATCCTAAAGGAAGGGCTACAGGCGGCCTCCTGATTGCAGTCAGAACTGACATTAAGGGGGAAGAAAATAAAAGCTTTAATATTTTTAGAGGGTGTATCGCGGTACTTCTGGAGTTTAAACCAGGCCATACACTTTTGCATCTCCGGATCATTAATATCTATTGGTCTCCTGATAACGATCTGAAGGAGGCCCTGGCACTCATAGACGCTGTTATTCTTCAGTGACAGGAATTGTGCCCGGATTTGAATATCATCTTTGCGGGGGACCTAAATTCGGATCTCGGCATAAAAAAAGGGGACACCTCGGTAGATCGCAGTACAAAAGACACTAATATACTGAATGTTTAACATTCGGAGAGGGTTGTCAAGAAAAAGACTACAAGGAGAAGGGTGGTATTGTTTCTTTAAAGATTGGGGCTTGTACTGTGCAAACAAGCTATTAGCGACATCCAGTGATCCTTATACATGGACTAATGGATTACTGGTGTCGACTATTGACTATGTTTTTGTGTCAAGACAACGTTTTGATATGATAACATCATTCTCCCTAATCTCTATTCTGAAGAGCCACCATAAAATCCTAAGGATGCCTTTTCTCTTGGAGATGCTTGCCTCTAAACACCTCCAATTCCCTCTTATATTATCAATTAATAGACCCTGTAACAGGATTTCATAGCATAAGGGAAATGTGATCAAAGTAAATGCGCTATTTTTGCATGATGTTAACTCTTCCGAGTTTAGTAAGAAGCTAACCTTATATATACCCATGATGTATCTGACCATTATATGGAAGCTGTCATTGAGAAGGTTCCTAGCCTCAGGAAAACAAAGAAGGTAAATATCAAACATAGACATACCTTCTGTGAAGGTGTGAAGGAGATGAAAAATGGACGGAATAAAGAACTTCAATCCATCTGTAAATCTTCCCTTGCTAGGGATGTTCAAACAACCTTGACTAACGGGGCCAGAAATAAATGGAAGAGCCGGTTGAGAACTCTTTGTGCTTCTTTGTACCAGAGGGACGGTGCGGAAATGTTATTAGCGCTATCTGACTTTACAGCTTGGAAATTTTGGACTTTGATTAATAGCTTCAAACTAGGGTCCAAACAGTTACCATCTCAGAGGACTCATGGGGGGTGGAGGGGCACTTTGGTACACTATACTCTCCCTCTAGATTCGAATGGTCCTTACCCACCCACATTCGTCACTCTTCATGGCATATTGACTTTACGTAGGCAGACATAAACAATGTGATCTCCTGAGCTTCCTCCACTCGTGCCCCCGTCCTTAACTTCCTACCAAATGCTGTCTTGAAAGGAAACTGTGACTTATGGTAAAAACAAAAATGTATGTTTTGTTTAAAGATACAATTTTGACCAATCCATACCAGACAGCTGGCATCTATCAAATATTGTGCCTATTTACAAGAAAGGCGATAGCAGCTGTCCTTCCAACTACAGACCCATCGCCCTTGACGCCGATTCAAAGATTATTGCTGGGCTGGTACTGAGGCACATACAGGAATGGATGGAGCTACAGAACCCTCTTTCTATTTTCCAGTTTGGCTTTAGGCGCAATGTGGGGAAGGATGCAGGAAGCCTACTCTTCAATATTATGCAAGAGAAAGCATGGAGGCCTGGTCGTTTACCGATATATGGATCTTACACTAGCTTTCAATCTGGTTGACAGAACTATACCCTGGAGGAAACGTTTGTCCTTCGGGTTGCCTGCCGATCTACTATCAATTCTTTATCATCTGCATGAGGGCTCTAAAATTTAAATTTGTCTCAATAGCTCGGGAGCCTTATCCCAATCTATTTGTGTCCTGAATGGCCTTCGAAAGGGATTGTATATTTGCCCCTACAATCTTCAATCTGTATATTGCGGATGTTGGCCCAACCTTGGAGAAAGTGGCCTATGCCACCCCCAAGGTGGAAGGAAAGAAGGTATGTTGGACGACATATGCGTACCATGTTATGATGTTCGATCATACTCCAATAGGTCTGCAACGCCTTCTATGCACCTTCAGAGAATATACAATGGCTAACTCACTAACCATAAATAATAGAAAAACCGTTATTGTTCGATTGAAGCATTTCCATCAAATATGCCTGCTTTTTAAACCATGAGAAACTAGCCATCAGGTCTGCCATCAGATATCTAGGCTATCCCATTTATGGGGACAAGAAAAAGTCCAACTATTGAGAATTTCTGGAAAGGAAAGTGGGCCCCATCATTGAGCAATTAAGAAAAACAGACTAAGTTTGGGAAATTCTCCCTTCACCCGTGTTTGCGCCTTTATAAAAGCAAGTCCATTGCGCAGTTCTGCTATGGTTTAGAACTCGCACCCCTTTCGTGCAGAGAGGAACTATCGAGATATGAGTCAACGATTTTAAAATCCATTCTTAGAGGTCTACCGAAATGTGTCCCTTTACCGGCTATTCAATATGAGCTTGGTCTCCTTTCTTTGGTAAGCATCGTAGAATGGCGTTGACTCTCCCCTTATAGAAAGTTGACTACTTGCAAGGTAAACACTATGTATGAAATCATGGGGAATGTCTTGCGTAATAGTGGTCCTGCCTCTACCTATCTGAGAAGAATTGAATCCGAATGTCATAAAATACTGGCCAATTTGGGCATCCCTCGAGAACTGTTAACATCCAACCCTTTCAAAGTAAAAAAGCTGCTTCAGCACAAAGACTGGAACAACACGGTGGGGCTGGTACTCCAATACATACTATATGGGCATCTTGTCTCCCATTATAAAAAAAAAACGGGCACAAGAGAACCCTACCTTTCCAGACAAATCTTGGAGACAGGTTTTCATGCATTTCAGGTTCAATGTGCTGGAGATGGGAGAAATTAAAGATATTAGAGAGAGAAAGACGGGGAACACCTCTCCTTGTAGATTCTGTAACCAGGAGGATCTCACTAAAACATTAAGGCATCCGTTAACGGAATGTGTAGCTTTAAGATCTGAGCGGATTATCAGCTTTAGTAAATATGTCTCTAATACTGAGTGCGTTGACTTGAATCTCCTGTGGATGAATATTGTGCATGGGAAGTGGGTAAATCTGCAGATTGCGGTTGTACGTTTTCTGAAGGATATCTGCAAATTGAAAGAGGTAACTAAACAACTAAAGTATAGGTTCGGTTTACCTTAAAAGCTGAATTTAAATGTAAAGGTCCACGTCTTAAATGAAACAAAAACTAACTGAAGAGACGGCATGTTTACAAAAAAAAAAGAAATTCTTGAATTTGAATTTAGTTGGTCCAATTTTAATGATTTGTGTGTGTTTTGTTTTTATGGCATTTTGGGAAGATGCCAGTTGGATATTATGAAATGTTATAGTGAAAAGTAGTATATGTTTTAAATGTTGTGAATTTATCCTTTCTGTAAATATCGATGGAAATATTGTCAGAAATATTGTTAAAGATATTGTTAGAAATACAATATGTCAGTTTTATTGCTTTGTACATACATTTTGTAAATGTTACTGTGTAACCATAAACAAATAAAAAATAAAAAAAATGTGCCCACTACATAAGAAACACAGCCAACAGCTTTGCCTCTGGGAGGATTTGTTTTATCGGCTTTTCTACAAACATTTCCATGGGGCCCTTACAAAAAGGTTCTATCATTATTTTTTCTGGGCCTCCCTTCTGATTTTCAATCCCTGGCGCTGCCACATTTAATTCCAGTGTAATATTCAACGGCTGCTCCTCGAGATTTGCAAGTCTGTCCTCTTCGTCACTTATCCTTCTTTCGTCCTCTGCCAGCCTGTTTGTTATATCATTCAGGTGTTGCAGCAGGAGTTCCAGCATCACCGGCAGATTCTGCTTCTTTAAAGGCATTGCATCTCTAATGGCCCTCATTTCCACAAACACAGCTGCAAGGTCTGGGCAGAGCGCTCTTTCCCATGCCACCTCATCATCGCCCCTCTTCCCCAGGCTCTGTAAATGTACTATGTCCCTTAAATGTGGGCCTTATCTAAGGCTTCTCTATGTACTTCAAATAGTTTACGGGTTAAGTTGTAACTAACACTGCAGGGGGTAGACATTTGGAGTTGCACGCTAATATCCAGGGATAGAAATTCTCTTGACCTCTTAATTTTCCACATATACACTGCACACCCTTTCTTACTTGCCAAGAGTCAATTATCACTAGCCAATGGCAAGAGGCGAGTGCAAATTTCAAGGCACCTGACTTACAGCTTTACAAAGTTCAATCCCCACCCACCTAATCCGGGGACTTCCCCTAACGTGAGATTTCTGATCACCCTCCCGATTTCCCCTGGAGTCATTACATTTTTGAGAGCCACTGCTTCTTCACTCAGTGTGTTGAGCTCCAGACTACTTAGGTAGGTATGAACCTTTTCAACTCCAGTTATTATATCACATAGGTCTTCTACTGGCCATTGTTATGTTGTTATGTTATAGAATTTGTAAAGCGTGCATTCGCCAGAGGCATCTTGGCGCGGAGGGTACAATCCAATTAGATCACCCCAATGCAGGTCATAATGAGAGGGTTTTCAAAGCGCAGCTTAACATAAGATGATTTACTATAATTCGAACGTCACATGACAACGTGTTCCACAGCTTGGCTGTAGCCACCGAAAATGCACATCCACCAGTTCTGAAACCAAAAAAGTGATGGGTGGAAGGTGGCATTGCTCTGGGCAACCTTCCACACCACTGTTTTTTAGCCCCTCTGCACCATTGCAAAAGAAGTCCAGCCATATACAAATCAGTCAGGTACTGCCAGGCCAGGTCCCTTCTGCATGCAGGCCAGGTCCCCTCTGCACGGAAAAGCAAGCAACCCCATACATGTTTTGGCCTTGCTTGCCTCCTCACTGAGGTGCAGCTTGGTTCCCTATCGCACAGCGAGCAAGAGACCCATGTCTGGGCATACCCTCTCTCACGTAGGGAGACAAACAGACCAAAAGGTTTTGAATTAATCTGAACTACTGGCATTGTTCTGAGCAACCTTCCACACCACCGTTTTTTAGCTCGTCTACGACATTGCAAAAGGGGCCCAGCCATATGCAAATCAGTCAGGTACTGCCACCAGTTCTGGTCAGTTTGTAGCATGGGACCACCAAAACATAACTGTCCAAAGAAGGTCTAATTTACTTACCTGTAACTATTGTTCTCCAACGTGGGTCTGGCATGGATTCAAATGCTCATGAATATTCCCTGTCAGGCTAGGAATCCTCAGTAAAAGAAAAAACTGTTTCACTTTCACTTAAAAACGGAATTTCTCCATTAAAGCAATCACTGTCCTCTGGTTCATACTGCCGCCATCCAATGACAGTCCTCTCCCTAAGCCCCTCTTCTGGCAGCCATCTTCAGATTTGGTAAGCAAGTAAAGTGGCAGTATGACCAAGAAGTGCATGTCACGTAGAACAACAGGGCACGAGCAACGTCCAGAAAGTGCAATGCCCTTGCAGCCAGTGGCAAAGGCTTTGGGAAAAACAAACAGGTAACACCAAAGGCTCGTTGAGGTGGAATCCCGACAGAACCTCCAGCAAGAAAGAGGGGTGAATACGCAGTACCACCCTCGATTCGTGAAAAGTCAGGTATGGTTGCTAGCAGGATAGAGCCTGGATCTCACCTGCACTCCTGGCAGAGGCGATGGCCACAAGGAAAGCAGTTTTCCAAGAAAGGAACTTGAGAGGGGCCTGATGCATAGGCTCAAAGGGCGCCCCCATGAGCCTTGTCAGAACCACATTGAGTTCCCACTCCGCGGGCAGAGCTTTCTCGATGGGAAAGATCGGAAAAGTCCTTTGAGGAACTCTTTGATGAGACCAAAGTGAAGATCTTCCTGGAGACCTAGTGTAGCGGTAGAAGCCGCCAGATGTACCTTGATAGAGGTGTGCACCAAGTAGCGAAACGCTTCCACTTGTGACCGTAGCACTTCAAAGTCAACAACGCCCTAGCCTTGGCGAGGAGCTCCCTAGTCCACAGGCAACTCCTATCCTCCAAACTCTAGGGCTGCAGGAGCCCAGCCCTCAGGTTCAGCGATCCTGGATACTGGGTCGTGATGAAAGATTGCGCCTCCTTCAATGGTGGGAAGATCCAGAAACACTAGCAGCATGACCGGAGGCGACGCGGACAGGATGAGGAAGTCCAGATACCAAATATGCCTCGGTCACACCCGGACGATGAGTATCATCTTGCATGGACACTGTCCGAGTGTGTCGATGACTCGTAGCAGGAGAGGGAACGGAGGGAATGCGTACAGGAAACAGCCCTTCCCATGGGAAGGAGAACGCATCCCCCAGGCTCCTCAGCCGGTGGAACCTGCTGACAAACTTCTGGCACTGGAGTTTGCCTCTGTCGCAAGCAGATCCATCTGGGGCCTGTCCCACTTGACAAACAGGTGGTCCACTTGATCCTGACGAAGCTCCCACTCGTGGCAGGAGCGCAGTTCCCTTCTGAGGGAGAGGGACGAGGAACATCCCCTGACTGACGGCCCAACGCCAACAGTCCTGCGCTTCCTTGAAGAGTGCCTGTGATCAAGGGCCCCCCTGCTTCCCAATGTAAAACATGGTGGTGTTGTCTGTGAAGATCCTCACCACCTTGCCTTTCAGAAACGAGAGGAACGTCTTGAGGGCCCAGAACACTGCCCATAGCTCCAGCTTGTTGATAGCAAATCCTTCTCCTCTGGCAACCACAGACCCCTGGCGTGCAGAAGTCTGGTGTGTGCTCCCCATCCCGCTAGGGCGGCGTCTGTGGTGACCGTCTACTGGCATGGCAAGCTCTGAAATCCCGTGCCCTGGGAAATGTTGGAGCAAATGCCCATACTATCGCCCACCGGGACTTGTCATTGAGAGACACCTTGTCCGTGAAGCTTCCGGACATCTGTATACAGAGGGCGTAGAGGAATTCCTGAAGAGGTCTCATTTGCAATCTGCAGAGCCGGACGAGGTAGATGTAGGACATGCCCAGTAATGACTTGATGGCTCACACCATGGCTGTCTTCGTTGACGAAAGCCGTTGCACCTTCCCCAGAATGGCTGCTATTCTCTCCAAGGGCGACGCCAGGCAAGACACTGTATTGAGTCTGGCGCCTAGGAACAGCGCGTTCTGTGATGGCGTTAAGCATGACTTTGGATAGTTGACGTGAGCGGGCGCGAATCAGCCAGTCGTCCAGGTACGGGTATACGTGTATACCCTGTAGACGTAGATGGGCCACCACTGGTGCCAGGCATTTCCTAAACACTATTGATGTTTCTTGTGAATGGGGACGTGGAAGTAGACATCCTCCAGGTCCAACGACGTCAAGAATTCTCCTCTTTCCAGTTGGCCGAGCACGTGCTGCAATGTGACCATCCTGAATTTGTGGGATTTTAGGCATTTATTCAGATGTCATAGGTGGGGCTCCAGACACCTGTCTTCTTTCTGACCAGAAAGTATATGGAATAGACTCCGGAGCCATGGAGTCGCTGGGGAACTAGCTCAATTGCCCCTTTTCGCAGCATGGCTTGTTCCTCTTCCAGGAGCGGAGAGATGTGCTGTTGCTGGCGGGTAACCGGAGGGATCCACGGACACCTGCGTTGAAACTCCAAGGTGCATCCTTGGGTGAGAGCATCCAGCACCCATCTGTCGGTAGTGATCTTTCTCCACTCGCTAACAAACTTTGTCAGCCGGCCTCCCACCGGGGTGCACGAGTGGGGCCAGACGTCCCGGCTGGTTCAGATGTTGCTTCGGAGCCGACTTCCTGCCCTGCGGGCGACAGCAACGCTGTCCTCTGCTACTGTAGCGCCTGGGAACGGCCTCTGTAGTCTGCCTGACTTATGCATCTGGAAGGCTGATGGTACGATGAGAAGCCTTTTGAAGACCTACTCAACTTTCCCCTGGAGGAGCGAAAAGAAGAGCAGTGCTGCTGGAGGGTGCCCAGGGAATGGGCTGTCTCTGTATCCGCTTTGAGGCCCTCTCCGTCGAAGGGCATGTCCAGCACCTTCGCTTGGACTTCCTGGCAGAAATTCCAGCCTTGGCCCCGTTCTCCATTTGCCAGAACCCCATGTCACCGACGTCCAATGCCACCGTGATGGTGTGATCAGACGCTACCTCCCCTTCCTGGAAGAGAGCGATTGCCTCCATCTTATTATTGTTGGGGAGGATCGCCAGTGCGTTGACCGCCTTAATAGTGAACGCTGTGTTGTAAATCACCTTATTTCCCATGGCGTCCATCCGCTTCCCCTTGCTGTCCGGAGGGACCAAAGACTGGGACGGGTTGGCCGACCATTTACTTGTGGCCGCTGATACCACCGAATCCGGCAACCAATATTTGTTCTCCAGGCTATCCCGGTTGGCTGGGGCTGTGCAAGGGGTCTTCATGAGGGCCAGGCCCTCTTCCCAAACGTCATCCAGAAGGGGCGCTGCCAAGACAGTCTTCTTTTTTTCAAAATTGCATTTAGTTTATTACAAACTTTTACAAATGTTTAAAAGAAGTTACACATCCTATCTCCGCCTGTTTATTTAACTCATGTGTTCGTCTCACCGTTCTGAAGACAGAGAAACAGCATTTAATTCTTACATTTCATTTGCAAATGAATTAAAAATGTCCTCAAAAGATTTGGTTAGGCCAAAAATAATTTTTGGGTTTTGTCCCAAACATACACATTGCCACCAATCTTCTCCATTCAAGAGTGATCTTTCTAATATGTAATCTCCTAAGTAGTGTGTCCTTGTGTTTTTCCAAGTGGGGCAATACAAGGTTAAGTGTTGCAGAGTTTCCACTGCATTGCCGCATAATCGGCAATTTTCGTCTTCGAAGGTTCTAATTCTTCTACTATTTAGTATTTCCTTTGTACGAAATAAATTCATACAGAATCTCATGAATAGGTTCCGACGGTGCAGGCTAGGACCTTTCTCCAAGTACTTGGGTAATGTATTCAAAGATGTTACTCTTTGCCTATGTGTTCATACAGCCTGTATTTTTGTTTAATGGTCTTGGGTCCAGTCTCGATTCCACAGTTTTTCTCTTCACTGCATAGATTTGATTTTAATGCTAGCGTGGACGATCCAATGTCTTCTAGGATTTTATTGCATTGATCGGCCCACTCCTTTAGTATACATAAACCACTATATTTGTTTTCCATTTGAAGTATTGCAAACTGCGTAGGAGTCGGATCCATAATGAGTTTCCTGTACAAGGATAAAGATCTCCATGTCACTCTTGCATGCATAGATAGCAGTGCGAGTTCATATCTAATAACTGTGGGAACAAATCTTGGTAGATGTAAAATGTTTCTCCAAAATGTACTTTCAAGCATTGACCAATGTTCCCGAGAACAGCACAATGCACAATCGGCCCCCATAAAGTAAAATGGGGACTACTTTCTGTTTATCGAATAAAGTTGTGATCGGGACCAACAAAAATTGGCTGAATTTTTTGTGAATGCCAATGCCCTGAGTCATGTGGTTCTTTGTCTTGGACATCAAGGCAGCTACCCAGGGAGCATAATTTGCACTCAAATTGATGCACATGCCCAAGTATGTTGTCTCTACACGATTCAGCAATTCTTTCCACAAGCACCACTGAAATGCCTTCTTTTTCTTTCCTTTTAAGTTCTGCAGTATTAGTATCTCAGATTTTGCTGCACTGATTTTAAGTCCATTTCGCTCGACGTAGGTTTGGAGCATATTTAAATTAAATCAGTTTGGTGTTTCCAAGTAAGCGCTGATCAGTAAGCTAAATTACATTGATTATTTATCCTTCGGTGATCAGGTCAAGGGTTGTTAACATTAATTCAAAAATAGGTTACATGTGTCCTGTCATTTCGACATTGATTCAAGAATAGTTCACACAAGTCCTGTGGTTTTTCACATTAATTCAAAATTGATTCAAAGACGTCCTCTGGTTAACACGTGTTTCAGCCCCTGGACTTTATTAAAACCGGACATTAGATATCACATTCTTAAACAAACAAAGTATGTATGTGGCAAACGCAGACCGAAGGGGATTAGTAAAGGGTAGGATTCAAAGGTAATTGAAAAATTAAAGTCAGATAAATAGTGAGTGATTTAATTCAAATTGTTATCCCCCTTTCATTTCCGTTTCGGGAAAAAATATGGCTGTGTTGTTTCAATGAAACTCCCATGTGACGAACGCTGAGTTAATTGTAGCGTGGTTGCCGCTACAACGCTTTCCCACATTTATTAAATATGTCTCCCTCAACAATGGCAAAACCGCTGCAGAATATATAACGTGTGTGTACGACTCTCACATCATTCTTTCTCAATGTGTTCATAATAGAGGCTGCTAAACAGATAGCTAGATTTACAATCTTCCTGTTACAAACTCTCATCATTCCTCCTCACTGTGTTCAAAATAAAAGCTGATAATCACATAGGTTTAATTTTACAATCTCCCTGCTGCATGCTCATGAACTCGATTGGAGTATATTTAGTTTCCTTTGCAGGTCAATGGGAGTTTGATCCAAGAGAAATAAATCATCAGCATAAAGCATCCAACCTAATGATTTGCTGTTCATTTTTGGTGGAAATGAATCTGACTTCTGCATCGCCTCTCTTAGGTCTGATATAAATAGACTGAACAACAAAGATACCAGAGGGGGCACCTGTTTTACACCTCTGTACGTATTGACTTTGACAAGAGACCAGTTTGATTTAGGTGTATTTTGACTGCAGTTTCAGTGTGCATGGCTTTGATGGCCAAAAGAAGGTTTGCCGGACAATTCCATCTCATTAGTTTGGTGCATAGTAATTCTCAGTCTACACTACCAAAGGCCTGGGTCAAGTCTATGAATGCTAAATAGACTTTACTCCCATCCTTGATTGTTTTGATTTTTAACAAATAAAGCAGCAGCAGATTGAGTTTGCAGCCTACTCCCTTGGCGAAACCGGTTTGTCGACAATCATGGTTTCGTGACTCTTCACCCAATCTCTCAATCGCATCAATATTAGGGAGGCAAAATCTTTTCCCAGTATGTCAGGAAGGGCTATGGGATGATAGTTCTTCAGGCTTGTCCTTTCTCCCTTCTTGAATATCGGTACCACAATCACCGTTTTCCACAACTGTGGAACAACTTCTTTTTTCTTTAGACTGTGGGTAAATAATGTCACAGAAATCGGCCTAGTCTTCTGAGGCAGCTTTCAGCATATAATTGCTCAGGCCATCAAGGCCCAGAGCTCTCCAGCTGCTGGCCCTTTTAATCAACAAGAGAATGCAGTCTCTGTCAAAGTGTATTGTCCAATTATTTGGGGGGGTTGAGGGGTTGGGAGTCTTGGAACCAGAGTTATTCCTTTTTTTCCTCTAGTTTATCACAGTATCGCACCCAATCCACTTCTGGTACTATGTTACTTTGTAGGGCTTGTTCAGAGTTAATCGGGTGGTTCAGTATTTGCCAGAATGCTCTTGTGTTTTTAGTTGATAGTGTCTGCATCATGGTTGCTGCGTCAAGTTGTTGTATGTTGCTCCTGTGAGAAATGAGGCAGTTTGTGTAGCTTTGTCATGTTTTTGTCCGCTCTGCAGCCCTTTCCAGCATCGCTATGCTAGCAGTGTGCAAGATAGCTTTTCGCAACGGTCTATTCTTTGATAATATCTCTGCATCATAAGAGTGTTTTGGTTTAAAACCAGGTCTACGATTTTCTTGCTGTACTTTTGTATATTCAGAGAGAATGGACATGTAGTTAACTCCTACCACATGATTTTAAATTGCCAGTTGGTATTTTTTTGTCAGCATGCAAACGGTGTCAGGGTGTAAGCAAATCCTATTTCTTCTGGGCTCTAACAAGACCATTTCCCCCCAAAACATTGTTTTGAGGTCTCTGGGAGCTGACATCTTAGTTCTAATAGATCCGGATCGCTATTGTTCATAGAGACAACTATAAGCGATATAACTCTTCGATTTAGATTTTCTGAGACAAAGAAGTAGTCCAGCGTTGATTTTTGTAGCCCTCTTAGCCATGTTCCTTTCCCTGGATTATCACCCGTAGTCTGCCCATTCATCATGCAAATGTTTCGCTCTTCCATTTCCCAGAGCCACACGTTTGATATGTTGACTTTTTCTAGCGATGTACCATTGGAGTCTCTGCCTACTTCGGGAAATGAGCCTAGGCAATTGATGTTCAAGTCACCACATAAGATGATATTTGTATCTGCCATAGCAACATTGAAGTCGTCGATCAAGGATGTTATATGATCCACAAATTTGGTTGAGCCAATTGCTTTATGTTGCCAATATAGATTCATTATTACAAGCGATTATGCAGTTTCTCTTGGCTTTTTCAGAATAAGTACTTGAATATATGGATTTGGATTTTGTATTTCTTTCATTTGTAAATCTGTCCAGTTTCTTATGAGCTGGAACAGATCTGCCATTGGCCGTCCTTTTTGACCTTTTATTGCAGGATTTATATAGGTACTAAAGCCATCTGCGATGGGAGCCTGGTTATGCACGTCACCTGTAGGCACAAAATATCAAAATGTTTCAGATTACATTAATCTTTTGCAAATAGATGGACAAAACCCCTGGTGTTCCAAGATCCAATCAGGGTTGTCTTCTCTTGGTCGCAGTCTTGGCATTCTCTTTCATTTTCAGTGACCAGGGCCTCAGCCAACCAACTCCATGAGTCTTGCTTTGAATCTTTGGCTTCCTCTTGCGAATCTCCGTTAATCGCCCCAAGTGTAGTTTTGAGACAGTTGAAGGTTATCTTCAACGGGTTAATG
Organism: Ambystoma mexicanum; assembly: GCF_040938575.1. Classification (NCBI taxonomy): domain Eukaryota; kingdom Metazoa; phylum Chordata; class Amphibia; order Caudata; family Ambystomatidae; genus Ambystoma; species Ambystoma mexicanum. The sequence continues at coordinate 1,496,218,679 of NC_090935.1, forward strand.
TTTTCGTGACCATCTCTTGAGCTCAATGTGGATTTTTGAGACCTGATTAAGGATGCATGATAAGTCATTTCCGTTTTTTTAGTAGGTTGTGCACTCCCGCATCGTGGTGTTTCGCTTCTGATCTCAATAGAGCTTTTGATTCTTTCAATGGTGAAGACATCCGTCTCTTCCCGTTGTTGTTGTTGGTTTTATTACCATTTTCAAGTTCGGATTTGAATTCAGTGATATCAAAGCCCAAATTTAATAAAAAATGGCGCAACATCGAGTAGTAGATCTCATCACATGCTGTATTGTATATGCAATCGCACACGGTCACATTGTTGTTCGTCTATAAACTCTACCGCTGAAATGTCATCTGATTCAATTGCTCAAAGCATCAGGACATGATGGAGCAAGCATAGAACATTGAAGCCATTCAATATTAATCCATCATTCATTGATAATAGACATTCCAATAACAATTGATTGCTTGCACTTGTTCTTTTTTCCAATCTTTGTGCATTATTCCTGTCCTCTTTGGTGTGTCGGTGTACTTCCAATACCTTATTCAATTTGGCAGTGCTAAGTTGCAGTGACTGGTTTCGTTGAAATAATTCTCTAAAGGTTCCGTGGTTCTTTAACAGCTTGTCTCTGTGACAGGAATCTTTGCGAAATTTGACATCTATTTTGTGTCTTTTTTCTGATACGGTCATAAACAGGTCACAGGGCATCTGTGAATTCATTTTCCATTACTACCCTTCGACCCAGTGATTCTGGATCACAGTATTGCTCAAGGCTGAATGTCGACTTCGAGAATACTACTTGTTGGGGACTCTGATCTTCATAATCTGCCTAATTCAAATCCTGTTACGTGTTCTCACATTCATCATATTTATCATGTCCAATTTAGAGGTGTTACAAAAAATCCAGGGAAATAGGGCTACAAAAATCAACGCTGGACTACTTCTTTGTATCCGAAAATCTAAATCGAAGAGTTATATCGCTTATGGTCGTCTCTATGAACAATAGCGATCAGGATCTATTAGAACTAAGAGGTCATACAAAAAAAGGTAGCAGGCGCCCCTCTCTCGAAAGAACACGGCATGATAACCTGTTCAGTGGTTTGTAACCACTTAAGAGTTCGCAGCCATCTGCTTTTTGCTCACTGTACCAGTTCTTGGTCATCCTCTTTAAATTTTGCTACTACATCCTTTTTCTGTGAATGTTTTCCTGCAGGTTCTGGAGAGTAGGACTTCAAGTTGCAAAGACATTTTTAAGATCCATTCCATTTTGGCTGCTTGCCTTGCGTCACTTTTTTTGTTGTTGTTTTTTTGTAGGCGCATTTTTGTCTTCTTTCAAAATGTGCTTTGGTTTTTGATCCTGGTGAAAAATCGAGAAGCTGTTTTTGACTGACTTTGTAGCTATTTTTGCCCAGTGATCTTAGATCGATAGGGTTTCCCACCTGACCATTCAAGGGATGCCGTTTGAGACAATCTGCTCCACGGCAGACAAGGGATCTCCGATTCCGAACTCTTGGGATGACTGATCATATTCTTGCTCCGATGGGTCCTCAATATGATGAGGGGGGTGGGGGGGTTTGAAGCATTTGTCTTATCTGGTTCGCTCACAGGATTTTAAGGCCAAGACTTCAGTCTGATTACTTATTTCTCGTCTTTGACTTGGGCTATTAGTATTTCGATTTGTTGCTGCACTCATGCACAATGTTCCACACAGTTCCATTGTGATGGATCTATTAATTTTTAGTAGCATCAAGGCCTCTCGCACCACCTGGCTAAATGTTTTTTTTTCCTCTCCGTTTGTCTTTAGTTGTCCGGACAAAGCCCTTTGTGCCAAGTTTGCTCTTTCAGTTTCTTGGTTCATTTTTTCCTGTACCATAGATATGAGTGATTCTATGTGAAGAAGCTTTAAGTGCATCATGGCTGTGAGGGTAGTTTGATCTTTGTAGTTATCATTTATGTGTTCGTACATCTTTAAGAAAGGAGCCAAGGATATTGTTAAGGCTGACATTATGCTCGACTGCGACTCCTTAGAGGTTGACTTGCATGTATTGGTTTTTAGGTTTATGCCAGCGTGTCTCTAGTTGGAGCCCATTCTTCTCACCTTCGGAAAGTCCCTTTGAGCAAAGGAAGAGGCAGTTGCAGATTCATCCGTCGATGTGTGAGAACTGTTTTTGTGTCTCGCAATGTTCTCGGTGATGGATGCCAATTCAATGGGTGTCTTCGCTCGTTTGGCTCCTTGGATGATTTGTGAACAAGTGATTCCTCGGGGGCTGCATGAATCAAGCCTCCTACGTTTGTTTGAAGGGAATGCTGTATTTTTTGATTGTTCACAAATAATTCAGATTGGGAATCATGTGTCATTATGTTCGCTCTACTTTTCGCCAACTGTAGGGAAATCTCGGCGATGTCGCGTGACCGTTTCTCAGCCACAGCAAGTGATGCAGGTGGGGGCAGTGTGTCCCAGCTAGGCTGGTTCAACTGGTCCAATTGATTTATTTTGTCAGAAACGTTGGAATTGGTGCCCTCAATTACGAATGAAGGTGATGTGAAAGTGTCATTTTGTCTTGGTTCTTTGTGACTCTTGTGCGCTGTCAAGTTAAGCATTGTTTCAGTCCTCCGACATTCGATGTCCACTCCATGCACATAGATGTTTGAAGTTCCGAATGCTACTTGCTCTTGATGTACGACAGCATGGTCAATATTTAGGAGTGGAATCTAATCGCTGCTCCGTTCAACTTGTGTACTTGGGGATAATGAGCCATCATTTGTGCAGATGCTTACTGCAGTCTGAGCTGACTGCACCAACTGATGTTTAATCCCTAATGTTGAAATAAGTGACTAGTTGCACGGTAGTTGTGTGCTGTACCGGTTCACCAAACGACTCATTGCCATGGATTGTAATCGGGTCTATGTGACGAGAAGTTGTTGTGAAAGGCGCTGATCCAGCACATGAGGGCGCAAGAGAGTCAGATGACGCCGGTTTTGGCTCTGCTCTTCCTTTGCTCTATTCGTAGAGGCTCCTTCTACAGCCCCGACAGTCATGCTATGTCCCCCACCCCCGTTCGACCACTATATCACTAACGAGGGCAGGGATAACAGGCGGGGAAACTCTTACCTCTGCATCAGAGTTTGCTTCAATTTCACAGTCAGCCAGCACCATGGACGTGGACGGTTGATTTAGGAGGCAAAGTGGTACTTGTCCTCAGCGGGGCTCGCTTCTTCAGCTCTGACTCAACATCCATGTTGGAGAGATCATGCGCGGTCAGGGCAGATCGGTCCCGGCCCCCTCGTCCCCAGTCTCACAGGAAACACTCCTGACACTCTGCGACGCTCTGAGTTTTTAAAAGGATAGCTGCTCCTCAGCAGGGCAATTAGCTGGGCAAACAGAATGTTTGCAAGGTATAGGTTGCACAGTTTATCAGCTGCTCCACACAGGAAACACTCCTGGCATTCTGCTTGGCCTTGCGCCTCTGGTACAAGAAGTCCTCCTTCTTAGTTTCCTCGGGCGCTAGCTGGAATAGCTCAGAGGCTCTGGAGATCATGGAGTGGAACAGTCCCACCTCATCCAGTGAGGAAACCCTATGTGGAGCATCCAAATATGGAGATTCGCTGTCCGCTGCAACAATATCTGTGTCGTTGTCCCATCGTCGTCGTGGCCGTATCCGTACCTCTGTCTGGGTCTGGTGGTGGAGAAGGGACCCGACGTGGTGGAGGAGGTTGAAATGGGGGCATTGGATGACGCTTCCTTGTAACGCTTACCTTAAGTCCCTGCGGGAGAGTAATGTCTTTTCCGCTGCAGACCTGTGGTCTGGGCACTAGTTCCGTGGAAACAACAATTATAAAAAAAACACTATTGTAATTTCCTTTCACAAACTGATAACTGTGATGCAGTGTACTTTGAAAATGACCCTCCCTTCTCACCTGTGCCTTTGTGTTGTGGAGCTCTACAGGGGCACGTTGGGTAGATGACTTATTCTGAGGGGGGTAATGGTTTCGAAAAAAGCCTCTTATTTGTATAGTGTCCGAAGCCTTTCTTTTTAAGTAAGGGAAAGTCTCTTGGTAAAAACAATTGTTTATAGTTCATCAAATTCGAAAAAAGGACCCTACGTTGGAGAGATCTCTCTTGCTAAAATTCACTTTTATCCTCTGTGGGTTCGTGGTTCCCTAACAAGGGCTTAGGCTGTGGTAAGGCTGCAGTTATACTCGTTTTTAAGGGAATATTAAATAACGTCAGTTCATCAAAAGAAACGGAGCAATAGCTGCCTTCAGAAACAAGGGCGATAAAAATAAGCGAAGAAAAGCCTTGGTGATACTTCAGGTAAGCTTGTATGAAACTTCTTCTTTCTTTTCTTTTAACAAGTCCATTCATTCATTAAATACCTTTGTTTTGCAGGTCTTTGGAGAAACTGTGGAGAAAATACCTTCGGACTGCTGTGTAAACTTTCGCAATATGCTGCGACCGTGGGGAAAGAGGGAAGAAATGCTGCGGGGCTGCGACGGAGCTTCTGACAGGAGATGCAGGGACTTCGAATATTACTGCGGACTGCAGAAAATTCCTGGAACCCTTCGGTTCGGTAAGTGTTTACAGTATTTCTACTATTCTGTTGATTTTGCTATGGAACTAATATCTTTGAATCATTTTCTTCTGTTGACAGGAGATCGCTGGAAGCGTTACCCGCTGTCAGCTGAGAAGATGCGAAGCGAGAGCTTCGGCGGAGGCGGGGCTTAAGTAGCTCCCTCCGCTTCAGGTGTAGAATGCACTGTGCGTTACCTTATGGGATTAGCGGCGGCCATGTTGAAGATGGGGAAGATAATGTAAGTGTAATGAGCCTATGGGTACAATGCTAAGAGTGAGGCAAAAGCCTCTTGCGCAAGGCTTGAAGACACTGTTTACCCACCGGTATTGCTGAATGGGATCTGTATTTCTGTGCTGGGATCATGACACTTCCTCTTCTTTGCCGTAGGCTGACCAGGGACACCCCAGGTGCCGTGGATATCCTCCGACACCAAGGTGTGCAGGGTCAACAGAATATCCAAGGAAATTTCCCTCAGCGGCAAAGCCGGAATAGGGAAACTAGGCCCTGCACGTTGTCACCATCCTCCTCCTCCTCCTCCTCCTCTTGAACGTCCTCGTGGACTGTGTGTAAGGACTCCTGGTCTTAGTAATCCATGGACAAGACCTCCATGGCTTGGGCGACTGCCTGTGGGGGCTGGTTCGGGGCATCGCCACCCAACCCACATTTTTTCCCCCTTTAGGGTCCTGAACCGGGGCCTGTGCCGGTCCCCCCACCCCCTTCTGGCATGCCAGCAGACTTTGCCAAAGTCACTGCAGCAGTGTCACGACTGGGGGGATAGGGATACCTAAACTGCAGGGGCTACCTTTGCCGATGAGGTCTTACCCTGTGCCAATTGAGCCTGCTTGGGCTGTTTGGCCACCTTCTCCTCCGCCCGCGGCTTCTCGGATTTCTCACGTAGTTTAGCCAGGGTAGATTTCCTCTTCGGAGAGGAGCACGACTGCCGGCTGGCAATGGAGGCGGAAGGTGATGTTGATCGCCCCCTATCCACCTTGGGACCCGCTTCCGCGGTGAACCCGGCTCTTGGCCTTATCTTGGGCCCCCACGGATGAGGCGCCCACAAAGGACTTAGAAGACCACTCATCGGACCGCCCGGTCCTGGGTGAGGCATGGCCCTGCTGGGAGCACGGGTAAGAGGCCCTGGCATTAAGCCACGCCGCCAGTCTACTGTGCCTGTCCTTTGTAGTCTTCTTGGAGAACCCGAGGGATATCTCACAAACTACTTCCTTGTGGTCCAGGTGCAGGCAGTAGAGGCATTGCAGGTGCTTGTCCTCCACAAAAACATTCAGTAGCCCTCATTTGGTGCAGGACCTGAAGAGGGACCTTCCCTCCTTGTCATCCGTCATGGTCAGAGGGCGCGAAGTAGGCCTGATGGGCTTCTAGAATCTTCAACAAACTTTACCCTTGAGAGGCGCGGATCATCACCGACAACGGGTCCCCACTGTCGGCAATAGAAGTAAAGAACACACAGGCTTCTTTCAAAGAAAAATTCTAAAAATGTACAAATAACTCAGACAGCAAACTCAAGGACTCCCAACACTAAAAATTTGAAGATGGCTGCCAGAGGAGGGGCTTAGGGAGAGGACAATAAAGGAGGTCAGAAAGAAGGGGTCCACAGGGCAGTCATAGACTGAGGTCCAACCACAAGTACCTCCGTCTTGTCCCCATTCAATTTAAGCCAGTTGGAAATCATCCACCGTCCCACAGCCTCTAGGCAACTCCTGAACTGAGATGACATGTCAGAATGCAGAAGATTCAAATGAACTAAGATCGGTGTATCATCTGCATATGAGTAGCACCTGAAGCCGTGGGAGTTGATGAGACCAACCAGAGGTCGCATATATATGTGATACATTACTCACCGTAATCGTATTTCTGATGCTTGTATCTGCTTAGATTCACATGCTGTACATAGGCCGACATCTAGTGAAAGCTGCAGAGTATTACAGTTTGTTTTTCGAAACTCGAAAATGGGCGTCGAACTAGGGCGTGCCAGTAATACTATCCCTAGTGTGACGTCCGCTGTACCCACGATCCCTCACGCGTGTATGACCCTCAGATTGTATTTTTTCGGACATAAGGTAGTATGAGGAGTAGCGTGAGTACAGAGTATCCAAGCAGATAAGATAGATAAGAGGGGAGGAAGGGCGGGCGCATGTGAATCTAAACAGATACAAGCATCAGAAATACGATTACGGTGAGTAATGTATCCCTTCTGAGGCTTGTGGAATCTTCTTAGATCAAATGCTGTGCATAGATTAGCTAGCAGTGTTAGAAGAAGGAGGTGGGATGTGAGAAGGGTAATGAGTGAACATATGTCTTAGAACCGCTTGTCCCACTTGAGTATCTGTCTTGGAATGAGTGTCAATGCAGTAGTGCTGAGTAAAGGTGTGAATAGAGTTCCATGTAGCAGCTTTGCAAATGGTGTCAAGGGGTACATTTGCAATAAAAGCCAGAATGGCCCCAGTACCTCTTGTAGAGTGGGCCCTTGGCGTAAAAGGCAGTGTCTTTTCTGAAAGGGAGTAACATAGATGCATATATTTGACTATCCATTTAGAGATGGCACCTTTAGAGACGCAATGTCCTTCTCTGCCTGTAGCTATGGAGACAAACAGTTGATCTGTCTTTCTTAGCGGTCTGGTCTTGTCTACGTAGTAGAGGACCGCTCTCCTCACATCTAGTGTTTGGAGTTTCACCTCAGCAGAGCTTTTGTGTTCTTGGAAAAAGGCTGGTAGCTCAATGGACTGGTTAACAGGGCATTTTGAAAGGAACTGAGGTGAGGTGAGAACCTAGGGTGAGTGCGTAAAACCAGTTTATCCTTATGGACAGCAAAGAAAGGATCCTGCACTGACAGAGCTTGAATTTCACTCACCCTTCTTATGGATGTAATGGCTACTAAGAAGGCAGTTTTATAGGTCAGGTGTTTGAGACTTGCTTTATGCATGGGTTCAAAGGGAGGTCCCATGAGTTTAGCAAGCACCACATTAAGATCCCATCCTGGTGGCGGGTTAGAAATTGGAGGGTGGAGTCTCTTCACCCCTTCCATAAAGGCTTTGACAACTAGTACTTTCCACCATGACACCTTGTTATGGGAGGTGGTGTAGGCTGACAGCGCCGCCAGGTGTACCTTGAGTGAATTAAATACCAACCCTGCATCCAGTAAGTAGAGCATGTAGGTGACAATATTGGAAGGAGTACAATCGATTGTGTTGATTTGTTTATTCTGGCACCAAATAATGAATCTTTTCCACTTATCAAAGTAACAGTGCCTTGTGTTAGGTTTTCTTGATTCCTTTAAGATATCCATACATCTCTGTGGTAAATTGAGATGGCGAACTCTATGACTTCAGGAGCCATGCTGCCAAGTTCAACGAGTTGGGTTGAGGATGCACTGTTTGTCCTTCGTGCTGGGAGAGTAGGTTGTACCAGCACAGGAGTCTGATGGGGTTGCACACCGCCAGTTTGCATGGGTGTGGAAACCATGGTTGTCTCGCCCACATAGGAGCAACTAGGATGAGCGTCATCGATTACCTGTGTATTTTGTTCACCACCTTCCTCATCAGAGGGGTTGGTGGAAAAGCGTAGGCAAACATCCCTGACCAATTCCTCCATAGAGCGTTCCCCTTGGAGCCTGGCTGGGGGAACCTGGATGCGAAGTCTGGGCATTGTCCGTTTTCTTCTGTGGCGATAGGTCTATAGTGGGGGAAACCCCACTTAGAGAAGAGATCCTCTACGACTTCTTCGTGTAGCCGCCATTCGTGTTCCTCTGGGAGGTGATCTCTGCTCAGAGCGTCCGCTAATGAATTGAGATCCCCTGGAAAATGTTGGGATGCCAGGTAAATCTTCCGTCTGAGTGCCCATTTCCAAATTTTCTGGGCAAGCTTGGACAGATTTGGCGAATGAGTGCCCTCCTGTTTGTTTAAATAAAACATTGCCGTTGTGCTGTCTGTTAGGATCTGCACTGACAGGTTGGATACAAGAGGTTTGAATGCCCGAAGCGCTCTGAAGACTGCCAGAACTTCTAGCAGATTTATGCGATTGTGATCCACTGTGTGAGACCAGAGACCCAGAGCTGTGTGGTGACGGTGGTGAGCACCCCACCCTGCCAGGGAGGCGTCTGTTGTGACAACGGCCTGTATTTCTGGATCGTAAGGATTTTAAGCCGTCTTTAATGCCTCTTCTACTGCTCTCCCAAATAGGACGTTTGGCTCTACTGGCATGTCTATGAGGGTAGCCTGGGTCTCGGGCTTGAACCCGGACTGTTTTAGCCAAGCATGGCGTTTTATCACTGTGCCTTCTGCTATTAATCTTCCTGCATTGTCTGCAGCATCGAAGTTTGTTTTAAGTATGCATCCAGATCTACCGTCTGATGCGATTTGGGACAATTGTCCCTTTAGCGATTCAGGTGCAGAGGCTATTAAAGCAGCTACTTGGTCCCACTAGTGGCAGTTATAGCTTGCTAACAGAGTGGTAGTGTTAGCAATGCGTGCCTGATATGCTGATGTGGATGCCACCTTACTCCCGAGAGCATATATTCTCTTGCTTTCTTTATCGGGGGGTGCTTCTGAAGAAGCTAGTGGTATGCCCGCCCTCTTTCTGACTCGTTGTACCAACGAGTCAGGTTTTAACTGACCCCTTAGGTACAAGGGATCGGAGGGAGCGGCCCGAAATAATTTTAATTGGCATATTACCCGTATGCATTGTTGGGTAAGAAAGCATCTTTCACTTACTGCACATTTAGCACCAGTTTGAATATTCACATTCACTCACTAATTCTCTATTTTCTTTCATGCATTTTTGATTTTTTCACACCTTCTCATCGTTCCCTTTTCCCCCCCACCCTTTCTCTGTGATTTTTTGAACTCAAATGGAAATGCATACGGGTAATTTGCCAATTGCTGGTTTTCTCTCTTCCATGGTATACTTGATAGAATGTTTGCTCCATTTGCCTTCTCATTGCGATTTCAATGTGTCATGGAATATGGTGATCTGATTGCGTATGTATTATTTTCATCTATGATTTGTTGCACCTAGATACGCCCTGATTTGATAAAGGCACCATGCCGAAACACGTGTAATCTATAGGACAATGTAATTAAACTCCCCCATCACACAATTTCGTTCGGATTCAGCCTATTTTTTCTGGCGCCGTAATAAGGTGTGGTCACAGCAGCCTGCTTCTCTGATTTATTATGTATTGTTAATATTATTTTATGTAAGGCTAACGTATTTATCCATTTCATAAAAATAAAATAAAAATTATATAACATTTGCACAACATGCATTCTTTCACTCTTCTGATGACATATAAGAACTTTATGATAAAGGGACACATGTTTTGTTAGGTGTATGTTAACACATTCTCATTCTCCAAGTGCATTAACATTAAAAGAATTGATTAAACACATTGGGGACATTGTGCTGCTCAATCTGCACAATCATCTCTGAATACCAGGCCCAGTTTCCCCATATTGGAATAATTGCATACAAAGAGGGAGACTGCGGGTTTGAAATTCATAATAAATTTGGACCAGGACTAGAGAGTGACCAAAACCTGTATATGACACAGCACATGGCAGGAATCATTCCCATAGACATCCACTTGAGATCAATTAAACAAATGTGCTATTTACCTTCTACCTTGGAGAACCCGAGCTCTTTTTGCTGGACTTTAGGACTTTTAATTTCTAACCTGAAGAGAGTGAGACCTTTTTCCCACTCATGTATTTTTTCTGTGATTTATACTCTGTGTTCCTTTTGAGTTTGGTCTGGCAAACTCCATAGGCATCATCTTTGCATTGTGACACACAGCACCATCAGTGCAGTGGCACAGGAAAGTCTCTTAGATTTCCCAAAGGTTGAAATACCTTTTCTTGGTGAAACTACTGTTTCCAAGAGCAGTGAAGTGAAATTTACTTTTCTTACAATTTGTAACTTTCTAGACCCAGCACACACTATCTTACCATAGGGTGCTTGAGGGGTTACTTAGTATCCCCTTTGTCTAGTTTCTCATGTAAAATTTTTACGTTACCCTTTCTACAATTAATGGCTGGTGGCAGCAGTTTACTTTTTACTACCATTGTGTGTTTTTACCGCGGGCTGCGTTCGCAGCTGCAGTAAGGCACCCATGGGTGCCCATTTTGTCAAAATGGCCCTGGTCTTCTTTTATCACCATTTCTTATTGGAAAGGTCCTTCTTGATATTTACTCTGCGTGCCAAACCAGGTTTGGTCCCTTTGTTAGTTTTGTCTTTGGTGGGATTCACGAGTGAAGCCTGCCTCTGGCTCCAGTATGTCTGGCAGGGGCAGGAAGTGAGGGAGGTGCCCGAAACTCCCTGTGCTTAATCCCCTTGGTTACAGGAATGCACCCAAAGGTGATTGGCCGGCTGGCTGTGTTTGGAGGACAGCCACCCTGCTGTGAGATCGACAGCTAGGCTGGAATGAATGGGAGAAACCTGCTTAAAAGGCGAGACTTTTTGGCTTGGAAGGCAGAGTCGACGCTGGACGAAGGAATCCGAAGAAGAAATTGGAAGAGAGGCATGCTGCAACTCCTGGACTGGTGGTTTACCCAGTGAAGCCCTGCTGCTGTGCTGAAGCTCCAAATTCGTTTCGACAAGAGAAGCCTTGCAAGGACGACTTCTCCCTTTGGGTTGATGGGACCAATCAACCCCAAAGTGTACTCGTTTGGACATCCTCTCAGAGCTGGCTGTACTTCCACTGCTGCTAGAACCGAAGCGCCAGGGAGAGGGACACCAAATCGAGTGAATCGCTTTTAAGTCAGACCCGAGCGCCAAGAAGATCCTCCGGACTTCTCTGAAGCAGGACTGACCAACCTGAGCCACCTCAACAGAGTGCTGGACCCCAGATGCGAGGAAAGTCTGAAGTGGTATCCCAGAACCGCAGTGTTGCTAGTTGCTGTCAGACGCGAGGAGCTGAAACCGCAAAGTGCTGCTGAATTGAAGTTTGCCCATTGCTGCCGCTGACCTTCCCATTGCAGTGCAGGAGTCCACAGGCGTCCTCCCTCTTGCCCCCACGGCTGAGGCCCACAAACCAAAGGATCTGCAGAATTGTACAAGAGCAGAAGCCAGCTGGAACCATTTCTTCTAACCAAAGGTACTGTAAAGTTAAGAGGACTTACCTCTTGTGCCTTACTTGTTCTCAGTTGAGACTTGTCTTGGTTAACCTTGCAGAGTTGCTTACAGTTTGCCCCTCACAAGCATCCCACCTTGTTGCCCTTCAAGTGAATCTTATTTCTACAAACGTTTCTAAAAACATTGTGGAAGACTTTTACTTGTCTGCAAAGAAGATCTTCAGCTCCCCTAGACTTTGCTGAACTAACAGTGGCTGTCCTAGCTCCCTGCGAGACTTTTCTTACCGCTGACTCTATGCCTTTACCTTTCCCTCAGGAAAGGGTTACATTTACTTGACATTGGAAGGTTTAAAAAGTACTTACCTGTTTATGAATTATTTGTTAACCTTTGTTTTATTTGCAATCTAACCTTTGCACCAAACTCTGTATTGCTCTAAACATGCCAGTGATAAATCTTTGTCCACAGTGTCCTAGCTATTTAAGTCACCTAAGGGTGTAGGAAGTGTATATGTGTGCCATTCCCAATGGGTATCATCTTATTTAGAGAAACTAAGAGTGAGTTTTGAAGTGTATTATAATTGTTACATGTTGTGCTCTCTTCGGAAGAAGGCTTATGTAAGTGACTGTTAAATTAATAATGGTTTAATCAAGAAACCTTGAGGGTAAATGTTTATTTGAATAACTGTCACTGAGAAACTCTGTGTGACAACCCTAATGCTCACATTGACCCCTCTTGAGATAAGCCGGGCTGCTCAGCCACACTACCAACCTGTGTAGTACAGACTTATACCAAAGGTTGGGTTCCTATTTTGCGGGAGGTGAAGGTTGCTGTAGTCTTCCAAAGGATATTGCACATAATCTTGCCCAACATGGCTAAATAGGGCATGAAGGTTTTTACAGCTTATGTTTGAATTACATATGCTTCTAAGTAACTTGAATAAAAGGACTATCTTTTTAACCAATAGGGAAAACGAAAGAACGTGGGTTTACAAAAGACATCCTAAATAAGGTACAATGCCTAGTATACACGCTTCAGATAATACTGTACTGGGGAAATCCAAGCAATTGAATCCAACAAGAGTCGTTCAGGCCCTAGCATGGGCCCCGAGGAGCTTAGAAATAATCACAAAACTCTGCACAATAGCCTCCTCTCTATGTTGCACAGAGTTCTCCACAATGTTGCACCTTTGTGGTTAAAGTAAAAGATTAAGAGACAACCCCTGCTGAGAACTCTCCGATCACCTAATAACGTTGCACTGCTGTCCCAGTTCAGACTTTCGAGGTGTGTGGCTGTGCTTTTTCTACACTGGCCCGAAACTCTGCAACTCCCGGACTAAAGTATTAGGAGGATTGTAGATTACTCAACCTTTCGGATAAAACATTGAAAACCTATCTGTTCTTGTGTTCAGAATATGTTACCTCAGTCCCATCTGCAGTGTTTTCGAGCCAAGAGGTCACTCCAGTGGCGAATGAACACGTTCTACAAGAGATACTAGTGCAACATAACAAACACATGAAATTGGTATACACAAACTTCATTAATGTATGTTTGCTATATGTTTAGTATGTGTAGAGCGTTCCTAGCCAATAGGCATCTCTGCACTAGTTACATTAAAGTCAAATAACACAGGCAAGACACTGAGGGTAAAAGTACATAAGAAATGAGTGTGGTTGCTTGTTACAGAGATACGCATACCAGTAGCGTTGGGAGAGAGCATGGGTCATCCCTAGTGAGGCAGAGTGGTCTACATGGTATTGGGGTCTTGTGAAAAAATGTACTCCAGTATTTTGTGTAATGTAACCAATGATGTAATAGAAATAATTCAGACTGACTTATCCGCCATTGAAGGGATCAACAGGTAGGAGAAGGTCTTTGTGGTAACAGCACCATTAGATTCTATGAATTTGCTTAGTATAACGTCAAATAAATGGGTTCCTTCTTCTCCATGGGCTAACAACCTGCTTTCATGGGCTCTCCATGGAACAGTGACCATCCCGGAACAAGTCACACCTTCCACATTCCACCATTCAATTCAATCCTGGAATAAGATGCACTGACTGAACAACATGGGTGTATGCACAGTATGCAACCCCTTCCACCCCAATATTCAATCCATACCACACATAGCTGCATTGCCAACAGAAAACACAGATATAGAACTACATTCTCTAACAAAACATGAAGCAACCATTTTGTATGTACCGCAATCAGCCACGGAAGTTAAAACCTTGCGAACAAGTCAATGACTATGCACTCTCACGCTGACTATCCTGTCGACGGCACCCACAAACTTTCCTTGCTATGCTGGGGCCTCCTAAGAGACACAAACTGCCGATCTTCACTCTGAAGCCCTATGTTCCTACATCAATGCCTGGTCGATCACTCTGGCCTCCAGAGGACATTTTGGAACACGTGACTGATGCTGATTTTTCAGGCGCCCGAAGGGTTTTATCAGAAGAGGAACACTACCATTCCATCTTGCCTCCTGCTCAGCTACCTCATGCCACTCCTTTGCCTGAACGACCTGTGTCTACATCCACTGACCTGGGGTGTGTTGGGTAAGATTTTAACCTTTGTGCTAAATCTACCTCACTTGTGATAACTCCAGAACATTTTGCTGGGCTGGTAGATTATTTGTCCCTAGACCTCAGAGAGTGGTAACCTTTTGCCAAAGATCCTTTTACTCTTTTTATGGGTGTCATTTGTAAGACTATCTATAGTGTCCTTTTAATGTTCTCTTTGACAACTTTTACCTTTGGCTCCCTTTTAGTTTCTCTAGCTAACCTTGTAAGAACTACAGTTCCCAAGGGTAGAAAGGATATTTATATCCGTTCTACATTTTGTGGTGAAAACCAGCACACCCCACCTTATGTGGAATGTTGGAGAGATACAATGTATCCCTTTTCTCACTAGCACAATAACAATTCTGTTACAGGGACATGTTTACCTTAAATGGCTGGTGGCACTGAACCTTTTTACAAATTCAGTGCACCTTTACCGCGGGCTGTTTTTGCAGCTGCGGTAAAGGCACACATGGGTGCCCATTTTACCAAAATGGCCAGTCTTATTTTTTGCCATTTTCACGCTTCTTGTCCCTTCTTGGGTTTTCACCTGCCCTCCAGGGCAGGAAAGTCCTTTGTGTGATTTTTATCTAAAGCGGGAGACCTCGGTCAAGCCCGCCCAGGCTCCAGAGTGTCTGTGTACGTAGGAAGCAAGGGCGGAGCCAAAACTCTGCAGCCCGTGGTCTTCCTGCCTGCGAGAATCCAGTTCAAACTGGGAGGCTGGTTGTCCTGAAAGGACTGCCAACCCCCATAAGTTTGAATGTTGTATGTCTGTTTGATTGGCTTGGTTCATGCATAAAAAGTCTGATCACTGGACCTGAATCCGAAGAGGAAGATGAAGAAACCACGGCCGAGATGATTTCCAGAGACCGGAGAGCCTGCTGTGTAATGGGAGCCTGCGGTTACCCTTCCCATCAAGTAACCTGGGGACTCTGAGAATGACACCCCGACCCAGAGTCTGGTGGGATCCAATAGACTCAAGAAGACCTGCATAATGAGCCATCCCACGCCTTGCTGCGACCTTGCAGGGCTGCAATACCCCAATACACTGGGACCTCTGAATCGAGCCGAAACGTGTGGCATCCTGCTCCACCTGCAGAGACGCAATTCCAGTCCTTGAAGTCCCCTCACCAGAGTGCTGGGCCAGATTAGTGAAACAAATCCAATTGGCGATATTCAGTCTTCTCCTGGCTCCTGAAAAGGGCGCCAACGCCACAGAGCCGCATCCAGCCGTCAATAAACTCTTGTCTGGAGCCTTCCCCATTGATCCATGCTGCAAAATCCATCTTCCATCTTCATGTCAAAGGAATCCATCGACCAGGTATTTGGCTGCAGGTCCTGAAGTCTCCCCTGCTGCAACTCTTCTTCCGTGCTGGGGTACTGTGTTGGTTGGGGTATTTACCTACCTTAAGCCTTTGTGATTTCTGTAAAGCTTTGCAGGGTTTCTTGTGATTGGGAGTCCTCTCACCCAGTTCACCCAGGCCCACTGCTGGAATCCGCCTAGGGTGTCTTCTCAGATGTCCCTGGACCCTAACTAACTTTAAAAGTAAACTACTTACTTACTTGAACAGTCTTCCACAGGAACTCCAATTTTTGCTGCAATAGAACCCTATCTCACCCTGCCTACAGCTGGCACCTAGACCACTAGGGTTCCTCTTCGGCCTCTGAGTGCACTTATGCAATAGACTAGGGAAGGACTGGATAATTAAAGGATTCGGTCTTGAAAAGAACAACAAGTATTTGAAAAGTACTTACTTGTGAAAGAGTTTGTTGGTAACTAACTCGGAGAGTGAGCAGCTACACTTGTTCTTACTTATCTTAATGTGTGTCGTGCCATTGTGAAAAGTATATGAAAGGATATTTGACTCACCTGTGAATTGTTTGTGCCTCTTCCCAAAAGTATTGCCGTTGGCTTCACTTGCATTTCTTTCAGAATATTAGTGTGTAAATTCTGCAACTGGGTTTTGCTTTTCATGGTCTGTTTAATACAGCTACTAAAACAGTCTTAGGTTCATACATGCCTTTAAGTTGCTGGTAGCTCCTTTAAAATGTATATAGGTTTTACTTACCTTGGTCTACCTTGGGCCATCCTAAAATAAGTTAGAAAGTTATTGCTCACCTTAGTCTATGTTCCACGGATCCGAAAAGCACCTGTAATTATATATTACAGCAAAAGGTATTAATCACCTAGTATAACTGTGCGTTATCATAAAAGCAGCTATAGGTATATACTGTCCATTTGACCCGAGTTCCACTATTCAGAAAAGTACCCTGGTAACAGGTTTGGTTGATTATGCGATTCCTTAACCGAGTATCACTGTATGACTGACAGGGTCTACTACCCTTGACTTACTGTAAAGTAATCTAAAAGTAACTTGTGGTTTTACTCTCCATGAATAGGTGTGTCCTATACTATATGTGTTTGAGAAAGTCTGACATCCCTAGAGTCACTGTTCGTTTTCTGAACATGGTCTATGCTTTGGTCTGTGTACTTGCACTGTGTTATTTTTTTTATAAATGTGTTTATGACTATCACCAGTACTTACCCCAATACCTAACTTGGCCTATTTGTATTAATAATAAACCTTTATTGTTTAGAATACTTCTGGTTGCAAGTGCTTCTATTGAATGTTTGGTATATCACAGGTTCCATGTATTCCTACAACCCTCTCTCCGTCCTAAAATAAGCCTAGCTGCTCTGTCTATGCTACCCCATACTCAGGTGGTACAGCCTTATACTAAGAGTGGATTATTGTACTGTCTCAGTTAAATGGGTTTTCTAAGCCCTTAGTTAGACTTTCCAAAAAACTGTCCCAACAGATCCCATCCTTGATTTATTAACTGACGAAAAGATGGAGGAAGCCTTTGCATTGCTACTTGAGGGCGAGGCTGCATTTGACCGCACCATGAAGGTGGCAATTGACATTGCTGATACTGGTTTTCACCAGATGAGGAATGTTTTTTTACTGTGTCGCAAGGGTGGCCTTTACTCATGAATTTCCGACCAGACGTCCAAAACAAGATCATAGATATGCCCTTTAATGGCGAGGACCTCTTTGGGAAGAACGTGGACGATACCCTTCATGCCATCAAGACGGACACCAATACTGCCCAATGCTTGGGCACCCTACTGCAGCAACGGCCATACCAGTACTTCCAGCCCATCAAGTCCTAGTTCCCCAGGTCGGCACGTGAATATCAGGTTCACCAGGTTGGGACGTGACTATCGACTGGCCTATCATTCTCAAACATACAGAACGAACACTACCACCTCTGGTGACTCCTTCAAAGCTAGGTCCCTACCAATCCTACAGCGGTAACCAATGATGCTAGAGGTCCTCTCAGCCAACCTACCAAACAGAGCCGACCATGAGACTGAACCCCCCCCCCCCCACCCTCTACTTCTGCACTCCAGTGGAAGGGTGCCTTTCCAGCTTTCACCAACGGCCAAATGATTACCACAGACAAATGGGTGCTCTCACTAAAACAACAGACATATTCTGGAGTTTACAAAGAAAATCACCCACCACTCCACAAAAGTGGAGAAACAGCATTGCACACTGCAATGCGAAGTCCGCGCTCTGCTTGTAAAAGGAGCAATAGAATGTTTTCCGCTCACACAGTGTGTCAGGGTGTTTACTTCGCTACTTTCTTGTGAGTAAAAGTCGAGCTGCTGGAGACCTACATTAGATCTTCATTTTCTAAACAAATTAATTTGGTCCAAAAGCTTTCAGATGGTCATGCAGCAACACATCAGTCAATTAAAAGCATGGGGTTTCTCATCATCCCTCGACTTGAAGGACACATAGTTCCACGTCTCCACGTCCCAATCAGTTACCGCCACAGGAAGTTCCTAAAATTCACTGTGGCAGGACTTCACTACCAATTTAAGTCTGAACCCAAGGGTGTTTAAAGAATGCATGGCTCCAACTGCAGCTCATCCCCGGAGGTCGGTTACCTATATCTATTTGTACCACATTGTCTGGTTGGTCAGGGCACTCCACTTTCCACCTGACCCAAAGCACACAGAGGCCACTGTGACCCGTCTCTCCTTGTTGTGATTGTCCATCAGCTACAGCAAATCTTTCATGACTCATTCCCAACAGATGTTATTCCTGGAAGCGCAGTTGAACAAAGTCTCTTGCACAGCTACCTCGCTGCTAACAGAATCCAAGCCATTCCATCCAAGATGCATTCACTGTCACAGCGGCACGTCGCCTCAGTACGGACAGTGAAATCCCTCCTAGGCATGAGGTCTTCTTGTATCCTTTTAATACAGCACTGCTGGCTTCGCATTAGGGTTGTCCAGTTGTTTCTCGGTACCTGCTGGTATCAAGTTGCTGGCCTTTAATAAGTTGTTCCTGATGGGTTCTTTCCAAGTTGCCCTTCGATGGTGGTGGGTAGGCACCAACCTCACACAGGGAGACATCAGGTCATGGTTACTACTGATGGGTCCAAGAAAGGACCTACACCAGTGACCTTCACGCCAGAGGACTATGGTCGGAAGAAGAGAAGTCCTTGCATATCAAAGTCCTGGAGCTGGGGGCAGTGCTCTGGGCTCCGACATCCATTCGCTTCCACCTACAAGGGAATGTAGTTTGTGTGGTCACTAACAATACAACCATCAGGTTTTATATCTGCAAGCAAGCAAGGTGGCACCAAGTCTCATGTCCCGTCCGCGGAAGCACAATCCCTCAGGCATTGTGCTCCTTCTTACTGTGCATGCGATAGTGTATGGGGCACACACACATGTAGTTTGTGAGGCTCTAATTCCCTATTTATGACCAAATTCATGTCCCCCATTATTATAATAACCCCAAATGCAAAAGAACCTAGTTCCCTAAGGAAGCTTATCATGAAGACTTCCTGTGCAGTATTTGGCACATAAAATGAAGCTACTATAAGAGCTTTTGCTCCAAGGGTGTCCCTCACCATAACATAAGTCCCTTCTATTTTATATTCTTGCCTTTTAAATGGGGTGGCTTTATGAAACAGTAATGTTACCCTTGCTTTCATAGAACCGGTAGATGTGTGCACTTTGACTAGAAAGTCTCCATGCTTGAGTCTATGAGGGTCTTCGTTCCAAAAATGTGTCTCTTGTAGAGCCGCCACTCGTATGTGTAATCTCTTTAGTTCTTTAAATATTTGGACTCTTATATTGGGTGTGTTGAGCGCCCTGACATTAAATTATTTCAAGCTTATCACCTGAACCATGATTATCACAGACTTTTAGTGAGTTGAAAACAAGTCCTGAATCTATTAGGTGTGTTAGATAAAGGACGATATGTTTAGGTGAACAGTCACTAGGGTTGATGTTCTTTGTATTGCACCAAATGACAAAATGTTTCAATTTATTGGAGTAACAATGTCTGGTGTTAGGTTTCTGTGCCTCTCTAAGAATTTCCATACATCTTTGAGGTAGTCGGTGGTGCCCAAACTATGACTTCATGAGCCAAGCTGCTAAATTGAGCATTTGGAAGGCATGGGTGTAGTATTTTCCCTTGTTCCTGTGATAGCATGTCGTATGGGCAAGGCAGTTTCCTCGGTGGGACGAGTGACATTCACATGAGATGAGAGAACCATGGCTGTGAAGCCCACATTGGTGCCACCAGGTTTAGTGTGACCTGTTCTTGATGCATCTTGTGAACCATCCTGTTAATTAGGGGAACTGGGGGAAAAGCATAGGCAAATGTCCCTGATCATGTTTATTTTTGTAATTTGTTTTTACATTTGTAAAGCGCCAAAGCCCTAAGGCATCTGAGCTCTATTATGCACCAATTACACACAAAACAAGGAAGACAGAATAGACAGTAGAAGCACTAATTGGAGTGCACTGAAAAATATATGAGTGGGGCAATACTAATACTATAGCTTTATAAATCTGTCCCGAGGGCCATACCGGGAGTTATGGGCACTGAAAACCGTCCGCTCGTGCCTTTAACAAGGCATAAAATAAGCAGTGTTGCATAGCAATTTGCTATGCAATTCTGTAGGTTTGCTAATCAAATCGACACTTGTGCAGCAAAGCTTGCTATTTAAGTTTCCATGTTCAATCAAAGCACAGCTAGCCCTGCATTCCTCTCTTGCCCTCAGTGCTCTCTTTTCTCGGTTTACTTCAAGTGCTAATGGAGAGAAAGTGCAGCACTAATCTCCTTCACTCAAGTGCCAAAGGTCTGTGTGGGAGTGCTAGGCAAAAATAGCATTTTTCTTTTTCAAATGATTGCAAACCAGAATTATTCGGGTTGATAGTTTTAGTGATACTTTTATTAAGACAACTATATCCTGGCTGGCAAAGATCAGTATGTGTTAACTTTATATATTTTTAAAAGACCGCCATGCAATTCCATTCCTAAAAATGTAATTTGTTGCATAAAGCATACTTGTAGTATTGACACTGTAAAAACACTGCATTGCCTCCATGCATTACAGTAAATATTAGGTTGGTGTATCTAAATCTCATATTGAATTTTGGTGATGAAGATGCAGCATAATGACAAGTGAAGTACTTTTGTGTACATGATCACAGGATCAAATGCTTTTAATGGCAAACCTAGTTCTTTAAATTGCTAGTTGCATGCATCTGTGCAATTGCTGCTCGACCCATGAGCTATTACCATACTCAATGGGCCTCATTATAAGTGGCAGTCCAGAAACAACAGTACTGGTAATCTTCCCGGTACCGTTGTTTCCATACCGGCAAACTACGAGTTCTGCGAGCGGTGCCTTTCAGCCTGCCAGGTCTGTACTGGCGGGCGGAACGGCAACCGCGCACAGAACTCGATGGAGGCACCGGGACCATTCATGAATGGTGCCGGTGCATCCGGCCTCCCCATCCACATTGAGTCCAATGGGACTCAAATGGGAATGGGGAGTAATATTTTCCACCGGGCTATAATGTCCGGTAATTGCTGATTCCTGGGCGCGGGGAAATTCAGAGTCCGGTGGCAGCAGTGCCGGTATTTGCCAGCACTGCTACCACCAGGGTCATAATGACCCCCATTGACTTTCTATTGAATCAGCCTTTTGCTTTATACCAGCTACCCTGAAAGCGAGATGAACACAAACTACAATATTACACCTAGTTTGCCCAGTTCTTTGCTTGCTACACCATCCGCTCTGTGTATTCTCCTACTTTCTTTCCTCTTACATTATGAATACACGAGGCCAACTAGATGTTTACGCAAAGTAGTCATCAGTAGTTCCATCCAGTTGCTACATCTACAGATCTACTGCACTACCATACACCATAGTAAGCATCCAGGGCTCAATGTGCTTTATAATTATGATTGCATTATATATTAGCATGTTCAGGAGACAGCTGGCCAGACTTTTTCAGAGCTTTTTTATTATCATATCTATGTGTTTCCCTTTATGCAGCCCTTTACATTTCTTTTCGCCCACTCGCATAGTCGAGTAGATTTTATGAAGGGTGAGTACCATTTGCAAGGGATGTTTGAAACTTTTATTTATATAGAGATATGGAAGGAAACCCAGTTGACACTCTGTTAGCACCTGCTAATAGTGTCAGTTCTATCTGTTCCGGGAAGGAATAGACTTTAGGAGTAGAAAAATAGAACTTAAAAAGGACAGGTCAAAGGTGAAACATTTTATAATGAAAAAATGTATTTTTAATTACTTAAGACATTCATAAAACAAGAATTAATTATTAAACATCAATTCAAAACATCTGTCATCAAAAAGAATTGTTGTCATATAGCCATTAAATGGCTAACCTTCAATAGGAGCTTAGAAAAAAAGGCAGGAAATGATAAATCATTGATTGCAGTAATTAGTAACTTTACAATTAATGTCAATATTATGGCTCTGTCACTGTACAGAAACATCTAGTCTCGACATGTTTCAGTTCCGAACAGTCGTATATACAGAACTTTCATCAGGAGGAAGTAATGTGCATCAAATTCCTATTCTGCATCCAGCTTGAGTGAAGGTAGACATACACAAATAACCACGACCTCTTGGGCGTGCAATCCTTCAATAGAATTGTGATAGAGACCATTAGTGTTCCTATTATGTGGCTGTAGTGGGAGCTTGCTAGTCTTGCTGTGTGGCAGTGCAGAATTGCCAGGCAGTGTGTCAGGAGATGGTAAATAGTAGTCTACAGGACAGGCCGTCTGTCTTCACAGCCTCATCTCATATGTTCTACAAGGCACTGTGTCTGCCTCTGGGCACGTCTCGTGCAAGATCACAGAGCTTGTACACCAGAATGCTGTGTGGAATCTGGTGAGGGTAGTAACTGGGCTGAAAAACACTCCTAAAAAACGTCTGTGGGGAGGATTAGTTAAGGTCCTGTATATGATTCAAAAAAATGTGCGGCCCCTTGTGTAATTATACAATTGTTTACCTTTACTGTTGTTAAAAACCGGTCCAAAAGACAAATCGCCAAGGCAAGCGTTTCTGGATAAATGCCAAACTGGTATTTCAGTTTTACCAGCCATAGAATTACTTCATCCCGTTGTGCTGGGGTAATAGTTCCATCCTGTTGGAAAGGAAAATATTCAATATTTGAGTATTGTAATTCAACACAGGAATAAATAAAAGTCACACAAACATTTTATTCATAAAGTTATGTGAAAGTGATGGAAGCATACCACGTTCTGCCAATACCTTGCCTTAACACAAACAGTGTGATGGTGGTGTGGGAACCACACGATCAGTGAACAAGTTTGGGGTTTGCCCGTTGTATGCGATTTGCTTTAGTATGGTCGTAGGCTCTCAAAGTGCAATGCTGCATGGCTCTGGGTTTCCAATAGTGGCAGTCCGAACATTGCATTATAGGGTGATAGACAATCACGCTGGTGGTGTCCAGTATTATTTCAGAGGTTAAAGGGCGAAGGGTGTTTAGGGAGTGGTGGGTGATGGTTAGTGGACACTGCTCTAAATTCCCTGCTATAAGTGATTGTAGCTGCAGGCTCTACGTCCTTTGTGGTAAGGTTATGTGCAGTCAAGATTTTCGTGGAAGAGGCGAGTAGGTAGGATTCCATGTTTAACTTGGTGACACTAGCATTGGCAGTGCTTGGTGCAGGTTCCATGAATATCGCAGTTCAATACATTTGACAATATTACGTTTGCATATAGCAATTCATGCCAGATACATCCGACTTCTAAATAGCGGTTAGTCAAATGTGTCCTACTCTTACGATGAACTTTTCAAGACAGCTCTATAGGAATTTCACACAGTATCTTGCATGTTGCACACAATTGTCCCAGAGGCGATCTCACAACTCGCTGAGTTGGCAAGCATGAGCTAAAAGGTATATAGGATATTCGGGGAGCCAGAGCTACTCCCTGAGAGCAAAGAGATGACGGAACGGACCTTGCAGCAGCACATCTCACCTCAACCTGGCAGCCAAGCAATGTCAGCTTTCGCATCACGTATAATAAAGTTCGGTTCACATGCATGAGTGCATTCTAAAGATCTCCAAATGTGTACACGAAAAGAATCCTTTGCAATCAAGTTCATAACACTCTGCACAGTACAAAAAAGCAAACAAACGGGTGTCTGCGCATCAACACCTGACAGTGATCTTGCACCGTACAAAAAGGAGGTAAGGTGACATTTTGAAGAATTTCTCGTACTAAAATATTGATGGGGATTTTCAACGGCCAGCAAAAATACGTCGCATGCGTACATTTGTATCGCACCACTGGGAATGGCATCATAAGTACCTTCATGGTACCTCCACCTTGGAGAGGCCCCACATGGCAGACTGATGCAAAGACGACTTCGCCCATTTAAAAAAATATCAAAAACACATGTTACAGTTCACTGTTAAGGGTACCAACCTGATGCCTAGTTGTTTTTGACAAGTGCATGCCATTCAGATCAATGTATCATGTAATGCTTGCTGTGTTCACTGTACTGCAATTTGTGTGTTTACTATAGTACAACTCCTGTAGCATGTTTAAGTTTTTGTGAAAATATATTTATAATTCGCAAAAGTTGAAATGCTTATTGATAAATGCGGGTGTCACTAAGGTTCTTACGATTACTCAGTGTGCTGAGCACCTGTTACCGAGACCTTTGTTATTATGCCAGATTGATTGATTCATTTATTTATTTATAGAGCGCTTTACACCAAGGCGCTGTACAATGGAACAACAAAATACAAGATAACAACATCAAATAACAGTGGGAGCAAAAATTACATCATGAATCATTCAATAAAACAGTGGAAAGAGCAATTAACTGAAGGGGGGGGGAATCACAGTACACAAGGCCAACTTGGCCTTTCCTATGTCTGAGATTGATAAACTTTAGTGTATGTGTATATACACATTGGGGATAGTAACAGGTGCAGTAGATTGCACTAGCTATAAAAAAGTGAACATAACATTAGCATGGTGCACTTCTAGAGCCCTATTCTGCTTGAAGAGGGTTGTCAAAATTGGGAGGCACCCCCCAATGAAGAGGAATAAGTGTTAGTCGGATGAGGCGATTAGGTAGCCACATTTATTAAGATGGTGGGACCTAAGAGTGAGGCTCATATACTGGCTTTACCGCCAGACGATACTTTGATGATGCACAAGTGATAGTACCTCACAGTATAGTACTGCACAGTCTTCTGTGAAAATATTTACCCCCTCACATTCTGGTCAAATTGTTTAGGCTTTTGCCTGCTCTTTTCTTTTTATCGACCATTTGAATGGAATGGTCCTACACAGAAAAGAGCAAACCCAATAACCGCTGGCCTGTGCCAAGCTTACTTTCACATCTGTTTATTTGTCACAAAAAGCTCTGCCTTTCTGTACAATTTCAAATGTTAGTCTGAACATAATTGGAACAGTCCACAAGTCTGTGTTTTGGGTGTATTTAAAGCGGTAAAATGCAATAAAAGTTTGGTCAAGTGCAGAAATTGCAAACTGGGCTCAAATTCCAGCTTCATATCTTAAAGTGGGCACCTCAATTAGCCGGTTACGTTCAACAGTCCCAAAATATTTAAAAATGATCAGCCCCTTACAGTCATTTAGTGCTAAGTGTATGCTTACAAAAAAATAGTTTTGGTTATAGTGTTGCTTCATATATATTCATATATATTAAAAGCGACCGTTTATATCTCACACACCACAAAGTAATTTATCTGCTCACTAACAGCATACCACTTGAAAACCATGACCCTCTTCTAATTTCAGTCTCAATCTTGATATGTGCACTTTACTGGCAGCTTCTAATATGTATCCGCTACCTAGGTGTGCCTTTCTCGTTGCTTCTGATCTGTCGCCTGTACCTGTGCTTGAGCATTTTTATATTGTATGCGTTTGCTTATCCGAGTAATGTGTCTCTGCCGGAGTAGGTTTTCCTTTTCCATACAGCTGCTGATCTGTGTCTTGAATTTATACTACGGTCAGTTTATCTTCCCTGTGGCTGCTTTTGTTAAACGGTGCCCTGTACCCATGCTAAAACAAGTACCTAGGCCAAGACCTGCTAATGTTGCCCATGAAATGCCACTTGTTTATTATTCTGATTCCAGTAGGTACGAACAGGGCAAAGGGACTTTAAGGGAGTACCTTTGCTTATTGCATGACCAGAGATTGTGGATCGCTTAATTGTTTTAGTTTGAGGTGGGACTCGAAGGTGTGTCTGCCCTGGGCCCCAAAATCAAAAATCCTTAAGATGGCCATGGCTATAAGCAGGAGCCAAAAGCCCCAGGTTTTTGGGTCCTAGTAACATGTTACATTAACACCCAACCCACCAGTGCACTTGCAGGTGCCTAAGCACGACCTCCAACATCCTTGCTCAATTCAAACCGCCATGGAAAGAGCAAGGTCTAGTTTGAGTGTCTTTCAATGGTTTCCATGGCAACAATTCTGAATGGTTAGTTTTCCCTAGAGTGTCCTTTTAAGAAATGAAAACGTTTTTGACAGTCCATTAGAACCCAGGACGTGCTGCTGGGGTGCTTTTAGAGGTCAGTAATGGCACCAAGTTATCACCTTGGCTCGCGGGCCCTTACCAGATGGAAAAGCTCCCTGCAGTTGCCAGCTTCGCTAAATTAAGAAATACCTTATGTAGGTGTAGTTTCTAAGATTTTCATTGGAATAGCCTGTACATTATAACATTAGATGTTATGTTATGTCATTTTGCACTTATATAGCGCCTTATATACCATTGGTATGGTCTGATGGTGCTGGTAGGTTGAACGCCCTTGGGAACCGAAGTTCTGGTCAGTAGAGGGAGTCGAGAGAGCCCAAAGGTGCGTGTGCGCATCCAGTATGTGAGCAGCTGGTGCGGAATTTCTGTGGTAGCTGCTTCCCAGCGGTAGGTGTGGTGGCTGAGAGGTCAAGAGTATGTGTTCGATCTGGCCGGAATTATCCAGACCGAGAGTGGCAGCGTTAGGCCTGAGGAGAACGCCTGGCTGGGGGTGCGAGACCAGCAATGAATACTTAGAGTGATGGGGAGTGAGCGGCAGATGTTGATATGAGAACAGTTATACCGAATGGTGTCATAGTATCTCTGTGTTCTAGTTGAGTGGTGGAGTAAGGAGAGTGTAAGCGTGGGGTGTGATATGAAGTATGCTCTTTCAAAGGATCCATGCATTCCAAGGCATAATACGGATGTCATGCAATTCTACAATTCGACCGCTCTCCACACTCGTTTGCTCTCCACACTCCTCCGATCTCCACACTCATCGGCCATCCACACTCATGGGCCCTCAGCACTCATCCGTCAACCGCATTAATCCTCTACGCACTTCACACTCATCCCCACTTCACATTCATCCCCTCTTCAGACTCATCCCCACTTCACGCTCATCCCCTCTGCTACAAGAGAGACTATTGGTCACAACTTCTAAGTGCAATTGGGTACCCTTCTAGATGCAATTGGGAACATTCTAATTCAACTTTCAGAGAGGCTGTTGGACACTTCTAGATGCAATTGGGAACATTCTAATTCAACTTTCAGAGAGGCTGTTGGGCGCAGCTTCTAAAACAATTGGGTACACTTCTAAATGCAAATGGTCACAGCTTCTAAATGCAATTGGGGACTCTTCTAGATTCAACTTTTCTCAGAGAGGCTGTTGGGCGCAGCTTCTAGAATGCAATTGGGTACACTTCTAAATTCCACTTTTCTCAAAGAGGCTATTGGGCGTAACTTCTAAATGCAATTGGGAACAGTTCTAGATGCAGTTGGTCACAGCTTCTAAATGCGATTGGGTACACTTCTAATGCAAATGGTCCTAGGTTCTAAATGCTATTGGGTACAATTCTAAATTCAACTTTCTCAGAGAGGCTAATGGGCGCAACTTCTAAATGCAATTGGGTACACTTCTAATGCAAATGGTCACAGCTTCTAAATGCAATTGGGTACATTTCTAATGCAAATGGTCACAGCTTCTAAATGCAATTGGGTACACTTTTAAATTCAACTTTCTCAGAGAGGCTATTGGGCGTGATTTCTAAATGCAATTGGGTACACTTCTAATGCAAATGGTCACAGGTTCTAAATGCAATTGGGTACACTTCTAATGCAAATGGTCACAGCTTCTAAATGCAATTGGGTACACTTATAATGCAAATGGTCACAGCTTCTAAATGCAATTGGGTACACTTTTAAATTCAACTTTCTCAGAGAGGCTATTGGGCGTGATTTCTAAATGCAATTGGGTACACTTCTAATGCAAATGGTCACAGGTTCTAAATGCAATTGGGTACACTTCTAATGCAAATGGTCAAAGCTTCTAAATGCAATTGGGTACACTTCTAATGCAAATGGTCACAGCTTTTAAATGCAATTGGGTACACTTTTAAATTCAACTTTCTCAGAGAGGCTATTGGGCGCGATTTCTAAATGCAATTGGGTACACTTCTAATGCAAATGGTCACAGCTTCTAAATGCAATTGGGTACACTTCTAAATTCAACTACTCCGAGCGGCTATTGGGCGCAACTTCTAAAGGCAATTGGGTACACTTCTAATGCAAATGGTCACAGCTTCTAAATGCAATTGGGTACACTTCAAAATTCAACTTTCTCAGAGAGGCTATTGGGCGCGATTTCTAAATGCAATTGGGTACACTTCTAATGCAAATGGTCACAGCTTCTAAATGCTATTGGGTACACTTCTAATGCAAATGGTCACAGCTTCTAAATGCAATTGGGTACACTTCTAAATTCAACTTTCTCAGAGAGGCTATTGGGCGAAACTTCTAAATGTAATTGGGTACACTTCTAATGCAAATGGTCACAGCTTCTAAATGCAATTGGGTACACTTCTAAATTCAACTTTCTCAGAGAGGCTATTGGGCGCAACTTCTAAATGCAATTGGGTACACTTCTAATGCAAATGGTGCACTTTCAATGGTGGCTATTGAGCACACTTCTAAATGTGGCTTTCCACAGACAGGCTATTGGGCACACTTCTAGATGTAACTTTCAAGGGAGGCTATTGGGCGCACATTTAAGTCTACTCATACATGTTTAGATTAGAGTTTCCAAGTGCAAGTATGCTACAGCTATGATTGGATTACAGTGTTAATGCTTTGTTAGATGCGTGGTTGGGTAGTATGGCGTGAAGTGATTGCCTCAGGCCCTGCCCTTCCCACACATACTTATTGTTGGCTTCTTGCTTCTCCTGCGGATACCTGCAGATACGGTTAGGAGCTGTCTCTGTATGAGCTGTCCTTTGTCCCAGGGTCCTTAGTCGCAGGGGGCTGCCCTGGGAAGGTCTGTAATGGCTGGTGACTCAGGGCCTTCTAGCCAATCAGGGCACGGCCTGGAGGGCGTTTGGTACTCAGCCAATCACGGGGGTGGTGGGCGGACTGGGAGTCGGGAGGGATGGGAATCAGGAAGTGGGAGCGGGGTGGGGAGGCAGGGGACACCGACTGGAAGGAGGGCCTGGGGCTGCAGGACACACGGGGCAAAAAGCACACAAAAGGCACACGGATGCCTGCAATGAAATTCACTCACCCGCGCTCAGCTACAAAGAAGCGAGCGGGCGGTGAAGCCGTTCACTAGGCCTGAAGAGCGCTGCCCACTCAACCAATCACGGGGGTGGTGGGCGGGCTGGGAGGCAGTGGGAGCGGGGTGGGGAGGCAGGGGACACCGACTGGAAGGAGGGCCTGGGGCTGCAGAACACACGGGGCAAAAAGCACACAAAAGGCACACGGATGCCTGCAATGAAATTCACTCACCCGCGCTCAGCTACAAAGAAGCGAGCGGGCGGTGAAGCCGTTCACTAGGCCTGAAGAGCGCTGGCCACTCAACCAATCACGGGGGTGGTGGGCGGGCTGGGAGGCGGGAGAGATGGGAATCAGGAAGTGGGAGCGGGGTGGGGAGGCAGGGGACACCGACTGGAAGGAGGGCCTGGGGCTGCAGGACACACGGGGCAAAAAGCACACAAAAGGCACACGGATGCCTGCAATGAAATTCACTCACCCGCGCTCAGCTACAAAGAAGCGAGCGGGCGGTGAAGCCGTTCACTAGGCCTGAAGAGCGCTGGCCACTCAACCAATCACGGGGGTGGTGGGTGGGCTGGGAGGCGGGAGGGATGGGAATCAGGAAGTGGGAGCGGGGTGGGGAGGCAGGGGACACCGACTGGAAGGAGGGCCTGGGGCTGCAGGACACACGGGGCAAAAAGCACACAATGTTGGCAGAACATTGTTAAGATTAGTTCAGAAGAGGGCCCTGACCACTGTTGGCACATGATCTCACTACTAACTGCCTTTAACCAGAAGGCTCGACTAGTTTTTAGCCACTATTGGCACCCAGGGCAGGGGGTGAAGCCAATCTGGTTCTGTTGATTGCGGGCTTAAATCTGATCTCAGCCTGCATTCCATCAAACCCGCAGGCTGCCTCCCCGCTGCAGGCCACCATCTTCTCCCCACCCTCTTCCCTTTTCATTTTTATGAACGTAGCCCCCAATCCCAGCTCCACTTACCCGATCGTGGCGGTGCCTGCCACCGCATCTACTGACCTCCTCTGTTTGCGGCCGCCATGGAAACGGAAGAGGGGCTCCGTATGGAGCCCCGCCATCAATAACCATGGTGGCCATCCTGACACAGCATCTTCTTTCAATGAACGGAAAGGCATGCTTCCCATTCTTTCAACAAAAATACTTTTTTTTGTTTTTGTTTAACACCCGGGTTACCACTTTGGTAACCAGGGGTGCTAATAGTGTTAAAACCCTGTTTCATTGGCTGGAAGGGGGGCAACATCCCAGTGTCCTCTTTATAGGCCCTTGCTTCGCTCGGGGCCATTACACCACCCCCTCCAGCCCTTGGAACGGGGTGTTAATGCTATAGTATGGACCACAATCTAAACATTTCGCCTTCAGCAACAGCAAACATAAATGGCCTTAATCTTCCACACAACTACATACTTACAACCAGGGAAAGGGAGAGATTTGGTTTGGATTCCAACGCTTGCAAACTACTCTAAAATGGGCAACTCCTGGCCCTGCTGGGTCGTGGTCTTCCTGTTGCTGGTAACAGAGTTTCCTTTAAAAAAAAGAAATATGACCACCTTGTGCTATGGTTTTAAAATGACAAAACCTTTCACAATACATATTGAACATCATCTAATTATATCACATGAAAAAAGAAGCTAAGTTATTATTAAGGAATTTACTGAGAGCCAACCTAGCTTCGAGAAGCAACAGAGCACTTTACAATTATTGGGGGGGGAAGAACATGGTGAAGGAATCATAGAAACAGAACAAAGAAATTGTAGCAGATCACCCAGTCGCAGGTAGGGTGGGAAGTGAAGGATGTGTCGATTTAGGTTTTAGGGAGCAGCCATTCATTGAATAGGAGGGTCATGAGGTCCTTCCTGAACTGTAAAAGCGAGGGGGCAAGTCTGATGTTGATGGGGAGGAGGGTCCAGAGTCTTGGGACATAGACGGAGAAGACCGGTCTTTGGGTCCTTTCCGTCCTGCACCGGCAGATTTCAAGTCTGCACATATCACATGTCCAAAGTTCTTCTCTTACAAATGTCTAACACAATATTTTTTAGAATTCTGACTACCGCTAATGCTAAAGAATTCAGGGTACCAGCATGTAACCACAACCAAAATCAGAGAGATGGCGATGCTTCGTTATGTACAAAATGTCTAAAATAAAAAGTGTGAAGGTCATTGGTATGGGCTCCCCACCCAGTGAGTGTGGCGTCCGTCACTACTGTAATCTCCGGCCACGGTTGCCAAAAATGTTCTCCTTTCAAGATGTTCTCCCGACAGGCCCACCACTGAAGATCCAGTGAGATCCTGTTGGAATTTGTAGGAGATCCGACATCCTTCCTGAGAATTGTGACCACTGGGTCCTGAGAGCCCACTGGAGAGATCTCATTCTCAGGTGCGCCTCTGGCACCAGAAAAATGCAGGATGCCATGAGACCAAGCAACCTCAGAAAGTCAAAGGCTAGGAGAGGTTAGGTATTCTGGAATTTTGTCAGCATCTGCAGAATGTCTTGAGCCCTCACCTGTGGTGGCAAGGCTTTTCCCAGGGATGCATCCAGGACTGCTCCAATGAATTGGGAGTCTTTGTGATGGTATCATGTGGGACATCTTGAAGTTGAGGGAGAAGCCCAACCTGTGAGGGAGTGATAGGTGTAGCTGAGATGTTGTTGGGAACTGGCCCTGATCTGCCAATCGTCCAGGTAGGGGTAGACATGAATCCCACCTCTCCTGAGGCTTGCTGCCACCACCACCATTAGCTTGATGAAAGCCCTCCGGCGGAGGTCAGCCCAAATGGCAGAACCCGAATCTGATAATGAGAACCGCCAACAGCGAATCTCAGGTACTGTCTGTGCTTGTGATGGTTCGGCACATGAAAGTAAGCATCCTCGAGGTCCAATGATACCATCCAATCCTGAAGCTGGAGAGCCTGAAGGATCTGAGAAAGGGTTACCACCTTGAAGTTGTCCTTCCTGAGGAACTTGTTCAAGTCTCTTAAGCCCAAGATGGGTCTCAATCCTCCGTCCTTCTTGGGAATTAAAAAATATGGGGAGTACAACCCCTTGTTCCTCTCCGCTACAGGTACCGGTTCTATGGCACCTTTCTCTAGCAGGATTAAAAATCTCCTGCATAAGGAACGTATCTGGAACTTCAAATAGTTGTTCCCTGGTGGATGACTGAGGTTTTTGCAGGAAACGTAGGCAGTAACATTGGGCAACAGTTTCCAATGCCCAAGGATCAGAAGTAATAGTCTGCTATTCTGTCAGATGCTGTGACAAACTGCCTCCTACTGCAGTCTTGTGAACGAAGACCTCAGTGAGGGTTTTGGAGCAGCTGACGCAGTGAATGAAGGTAAGGCAGCCGCTGCAGTTGCGATCTTAGTATTTCTTCCCCGTCCACCACGAAGGAACCGTCTTTGTCCTCTTTGAGCTGGCTGTCCTCTGCCTTTTCTAAATGTGGAGTAATGGTGAAAGGACCTAGCCCCCAGGGCGTACCTTTGGGGCAGTTTGGAGTTTGTTTTATTGCAGCTCCAAGGGATTTTGCTGCCGCCTTGGACGTTTGCAGCTTCTCCACTCATCAGCTATGTTTCCAAATAAATGCGTGCCGTCAAAGGGCATGTTGAGAAGCCTGGATTGTATGTCTGAGGCAAATCCTGACTTTCGCAACCAAGCAAATCTGTGCATCACTGTACTAGCCACCATAGCTCAGCTGATACTGTCAGAGTCGAGACCAGTCTGGAAGGATTTGCACATTGCATCCGACACATGTGGCGTCGAGGAGGTCAACACTCAAGGGGTCGATGGCTTCTCCACGGATATCGAAGCGGATGACGCACTTTTTGGTCCTGTAAAAGTGGACTTCTTCGACGCCAATGACGTCAGTATTTTAGTCTTTGAGGAGACTTTCTCGACTTGAGGGATGGTATCGCTCTCGAGGAGACTTGCCGGCCGGGTCCAAAGATGCACGGCTTCTGAGGTCTTTCGGCCGGAGCATCGCCTTTCCATGTTGTTGAGGGGGGCAAGGCTGCGTTCTTGAAAATCCTTAACATTCAGAGTCTAATCTCCTCCCACTGGGCTGGTGAACTAAATTTGGTGGTGCAAACAACCCCTTCGGGTGAACTAAACAACGAGGAAGATGGCGACCTATGGCACCTTTTCTTACTATGCCTCGAAGTCGACGAACGGTGTGAACCACTTTGTGAACGGGAACGTTTAGACCTTTTTTGACAAGGAGAAACTGTCCTCAACTCGTCAGAGGTTTTTGTTGGTCTAGAAGGGGATTTTTGGGGCTTACGCCCCCTCCTCGCACTGCCAAGACGGATGAATCAACCCCAGGCACCACAGGCAGATCCTGAGAGGGTCCGTGACGGACATCTTTGCACAGCAGTCCCAGCACTTCTTGAAGCCGGATCAAGGAGTGGACGACGCAGGAAAACGAAGCCATTTCGCGTTGAAACTCGAGATGCGATTGAGATTTAGAAGACATTTTGAAGCAGATTTTGCAAATATCCCCATCAGGAACGAGGCGTAACGCATCCGAATCTGAACACGCGGAAAAAAAGAACTGAGGCCAACGGGCACTGCGACTCCTACATGTGCCTGCGGTGACGTCGAGACGGAGGCCTCTGAGGGACATCAACTTGACAGGTATTATTGCACAGCACCCCCTGCTGAAAACATTTTTCCAAGGCAGCAAAGCTGGGATACTGGCAACATCAAAGATAAGGAATACGTGGGAGGACACAATCCATTCGAAGTTCGATTTGCTGCATCCTATGTACTAGCTCCTGGTTCCCCACAGGTAGCTCCTGCCTACCCGAGTATGCCCGATACCGAGGAGCTGCTTTTTGCTCCTGGTGAACAAATCCTTCGATCCCTGCATAAGTACATAAGGATGGTATTTCTTTAGTAGAGCCTACCACTAGATAATGATTCAATCGTTTTTATCCAATCCATTTGCCGAATTATCTTTTTAAATCAACCATAGGTTGGTTGCAAATTGCTTCGAGTCTGTTCCCGTACTGGCCTATACATTATATTTTGAAACAAATGCATTAAGCACACTAATGCCACCCGACGCGCACATATTGTTTAGGTCAACAGACATCGAATTCTCTAAAGGCTCAAAGATTTTCTGATACAAGAGCAGTCTATTCCATTGTACCCTTACTTCTAGTGAGTTATGCCACAACTTGTAACTAAGGGCAAGCGTGAACACACAACAGGGAAGTCCGAGAGGTCTTTTCCAAGGATGGCAGAGTTTTAGCCAATAAGTGATGCAGGGACTAACTTTATTTAACAAGGGGAATCCGAGAGAAGTAGCCAAAGCAAATCTTCAAACGTTTCATCTGAGCTGAAAAAAAAAAAGATTACTTTTGTTTTCAGTGATATACTCCGGATTTCAACCTGTAAAAAATACTGAAACCTCACTTCTCCACATGCCGTAACGCAGCCTACTCTCCCTAGACAAAAAACATTTCCATACGCCTCATACTTATAGATATCTCAGCGGCTAACCACAACATCTTCATCACCCACCTACAAAAACACATATGCCTCTAAGACCTAGCCCTCACATGGATTAAATCAGTCCTCAGCAATCGCTCCCCACTGTGAAAATTGACAAATGTCAAGCTCCCCAACCTTTAAAAATATGAGTGCCACAAGGTTCCATCCTACTCCTCTGGCCGTTCAACTTATTCATCAAAACCCTGGCTACGCTGACCACACACAATATGCCTTCGTCCTAACCCCAGAATTCAACATGAACCACACTATTATAAACTGTGTATTCACCATACAAAAATGGATGGCTCACAACAACCTCGCAAAACTGAAATTCGACTATTCAACAAAACCCCCATGCACAACTTACCATTCACCTGGCCAACAAACTTAGATCCCTCTACAACACAAGAAGCAAAGAAAACTCTGCTTTTTCGACGCACAACTTAAAACTCCCTGACGCAAATCTGATCAATCTCAAAAAAGTCAACTAACTCATCCTAATCCTTAACTGCACACGATCTACATGGGCACCAGCAAAGAACGCTCTCCAAAGCCTACAGAACAAAGCCACTAAACTCATGATGAGATTAAAACACTGCAACCACATATCAGAAAGCCTGAAAACCCTCAAATGGCTAACCATTAGTCACCAAATACAAATCAGAATTCTCATTATTAGACTGCCTAATGCATACCAATGAACCACACTGCCTAAAAAACGTAATTCACAAAACTACCACTCCCTGCAAAAGGAACAGGTATGGACATGCAGCATTAGCAACTTGTTGGACAACAGTCTCAGCGCCATTCAGGCCCTAAAAAGTGCTGCTTTGCCCTCCTTGCAGGAAGAAACACTTTTTGAGGCTCAATACTACATTACTGAGGCACACCGGGCAGCAAGACTACAACCCAGCGGTAATTTTGGGCAAACAACATCACCACATTCCTCACGCAGCCCCAGCACGGGTCTAGCACTCAAACTACCAGCCCAACAAGACGTGTCCTCTGCAGAGCTGCGTAGCCCGGAGCATGTGTGCGAGGGGCCACAGCACATCAGATCGCCTTACCGGCCTCTCGTTCCTTGTGTACCAAGTACTGCAGCACACTTTGGCACACAGGGCATGCGCAAGGGGCCAGGCCCCACAGGACCACATACCGGCCCCTTGGCAAGCTTAAGCTAAGTACCGGAGGGTATGAGGGGAGCAACCCGCACGCAGCGCACCAAAGCACCGGAGAACACTAGCTGCGTAAATCTGCAAAAAGCGGAGCAACGCACCAGGGAATGCTAACAGCGCATGCAACTACTAACACCGTACCCACTACTTGTATCAGCGTGTACACAAGAACAGACTGCGCAGTGCATGTACCACAGCTCGGGTACGCAGGTCAGCGTATACATGGGAATAGACCGCACAGTGCATGTGCTACAGCTAACCAATGCCAATAACTGAATTATAACGCCTCGAAGCCGATATTTGTGCATGTGCTAGGAACTAATGTATACACACTCTAATGGTTCATTTCTTGCAATCTAGAGCACACTGAGAACGGGGCCTCCAGGAGAAAACAGAGGACACTTACCCAGAGCAAGCTAAGTGCTATTCTATGGTTCTGAAATATATGTGTTGATGTGGAGCACAATGGGGGAGGCAATCATGTTGTGCATCTAGGGATGTAAAAGGAGTAGATCACATGTAGTATGAGTGTAAGAGAGTGTGAAGGAGCATGTGACATTATGGCACCAAAGGAGGGTGTGCAAGAGCAGAGGAACTACCTTCCCTATTTCCCCAAACCTATCCATTACCTCTCCCTAACCCTCTACCCGGTTACCCTGACTCCCCGTACCCATCCAACCAACGACACCCTAACTGTCCTTCCCTCATCCAACAAAGCCTGGCCCTTAAACCACCAGCGCAGCTTACAAATCACCAGATCCGCCATGCAGCACTGCCACCGAAACAGGGAGTGATCAGACAACGTCCTACGCAGCATCTAACAGCTATTTGTGTTATGGACTAAATCCTGCCCAGCCATGATGTAATCTATGCTCAATCTCATGTTGTGAACTGAAGAGTAAAAGGAGAAATCCCTATCCACAGGGAGCGATTAAAATTGCCCGCCACCATCAGCTGAGTATGCGAATATGTCAAGCACTTGATCCAAAGAGGGTTGTAAAACCGAGGATCATCTATATTGGGGCCATACAAATTCACAAACATGACTAAGCGCTGCGTTAGCGTCCTAGATACAATCACATATCGCCCTTCAGAAACGCTCTTGGACCGCAGCAGCCGAAACCCCAATGACATATGGATAATGGTCGAGACCCAGGAGAAGTACAACAAATAGGAGGTGTAAAATCGAGTGTCACCCCAGAAATTAGCAAACACATTATTCAGAGCCCCCACCAAATGAGTTTACTGAAGCATAAGGATTTTAGCTCAATGCCGCTCCCCATACGCCAAGACTTTGCGTATCTTGGCACGATTATTCAAACCACACACATTCCAGCTGAGGAGAGTGCATGACTCGTGCTTCAATGCCCCAGTCGGCATCCCTTCCACACCAGCATAACTACCAGCATAATTACTTAAAATAAAATAATCTGCCCCATAAGACGCAGAGCAATGTGAACCCTTTTTAACAAACCCCTCCCATGCCCCAACTACCCCAAACCTCACCCCAACTCCAAAGCCAACCCCCAACCAGCCATGACCTACCCCCTAGCACCACCTGCACTGCCCAGCATCAACCAGCAGTGAAGAATCCAGAACTTCCCACCCCACATACCCTCACACCAACAAGGGCAATCACCCGAGGGAGGTCGGACTCAACGACCTTGCTGCCTGGTCCCTGAAGTACCCCCACAAGGAGGAGGCCCAACACACTATGGTATACAGCAGTCAAAATACACCGTTACATAAGCAAACTTGTCCCCTTACAATAGTGAGGTGCCACCCTCGGACTGACCCACATCACACTCCAGCTGTGGACATGCACATCAAACTGAGCCAACGAGTACACCACCCATCACATCTAGATCCTCCAAAACATGAGCCCAGCACAACAAGATGACCATATGACTCGTCACCCTTTGGGCAAGGCATTCAGGAAATCCTGTACCCCAGCTACCTCAGTGAAAAGTGTGTCTTATTGTTATGGGCCACTCTCAGCTTAAACGGATACCGCATAGAGTACTGTAATCCACGATCTCCAAGTGAGGGCTTTGCAGCCAAAAACGATAGCCGGGCCCCCTGAACACTCGTGGTGAAGTCCGGGTAAAACAAAACTCTAGCGTCTTTATACTGAAGGTCCAGAAGTTCTCGAGCTCTGCACAGAATCATGTCCTGCTCACAGTAATTCAACAATCTGGCTGTTACTTGAGGAGCTTTCTGGCCCGGTTTAGGCACATGTAATGTTGTTTGATGAACCCTTTCCACCAAGAACTAAGGAGAGAGTGAGGTCCCCTAATAAAATCTTCCAGATAAGTCTCCACGTTCCACAGGGACACAGACACCGGAATGCCCACCACCTGTATGTTATTTCTGTGTGACCTCGCTTCCAGATCTTCATTCTTAACTTTTATTACTTTCACATCTCGCTCCAGAGCCCGTATAGCCAGCATCCTACCCACACTGGTGTCTTCCCGGGCCCCGGCTCTGTGCTCTGCCTCAGACATACAACTACTCTCTTTTTTAATGTGCTCCTGCATCCGATCAACTTTAGAGGCCAAGCTGTCTAGCTTAGTGTTGATAGAAGCAAATCCACTTTTCATCTCTGCCAACACAATCTTCGGGGTGGGGGGCCCAGCACTGCACGGACTCAGGTCAATGGACCCCACAGTCTCAACCATTGCGGCACACATCTCTGTCACTAGCATTCCATCTTTGCTCGGAGCCAGGCCCTCCTTGCGCGACCACTATATCAGGGTCTGCTTATTATCCATGGCCATATATGTTGCACCCACAATCAGGGCGCCAGAACCCAGAGCTCCAGAAAAGTAGCACAGTCAGTCTGAGGTAGGATGTCCGGACGGAGACCCCCACATGAGGAGCCAGGCCCAGTGGCCCCAGGAGAGCACCACCAACACTCCCCCGGGCAGCAAACGGTATCCAAACGGGTCACCACCCCAATCTCTGCAATCCACTCTACAGACCTCCACAAAGGGGCACACCGCCAGGAGACCACCCCTGTGCCCCTCCATGCACCTGCGTCCCATCAGCACCATGCTGTAACTTATGTTGCAGTGTCGGCACACTCAGGGCTCCTCAGCTGCTCGTGGTCCATAGGCCACACACACCACACTCCACCATGGCCACTTTCCTATTAGAAGGGGATCTCATCTCTGCACCCCTGGTTCCTTCTGGTGCACCGGGGATGTAGGCACACTCCTCAGATAAGCCACAGGCTACTCCTACGTCATGGACCAGCTCTGAGGTCCCATGTCACTCACCAGTCCGCCCAGGTCTCCGATCAGTTCCAGCAAGCGGCCTTTCCAGCCTGCCGGGCCTTGCCTCACGGCAACAGGGCTCACTGCATGCCACCGCTCACTGCTCCCGCTGCGCCTCCCCACTCAAATTTTCAGCTCAGCGGAGCAGCACAGCCTGTGCGCTGTTCTGGCCTTTGCTCCCCGACATAGCCAGCCACTCCAGTCCTGGAGCAGCGCGCTCAGCAACGGCTGATGTAACTCAGCGCTGGAGGTACGGATATTCATGGTGGCAATATCCCCTGTGGTCCCAGGTCCCTAAGTGATCAAAGGAAACAAATTATTTGAGTATACCACACTTAAGTGGTGTCGTTAGCCTCCACCACACAGCGTCTTGTTGCAGAGTTCAGCAGGCAGCAGTCATCTTAATGACGAACATCGCAAGTGCTCCCAAACCCCTTCCCTACCAGGATTGTGGAAACCTGTGTGTGTGATAACAACCGCAGGTCCCAAAAACCGTGGTGCGGGTGAGTGGTTTGTGCTAATCCTGCGCAGAGCACCATGGAGCTGCGTCGCTCCCCACTTCTGCTCTAAACACAAACTACAAACCCACAAATACCACAGAAAATGTCAAGGAGTTATAGAGGAGAGGGTTCTAACCTCCCCCCCCCTTCCCGGTGGAATGCCTCCCAGAACACCTAACACTGGAACCTAAAAGTCACACTTTCATAATGAACCTAAAACATCAATATCTCACCAACTGGCTACAAGAATAACAAATCCCTCCTGAAACTCTTATCAGCACCCCGCCCCCTCCACCACCCTCACCATCACCATCCACCTCTCCAAACAGGACAGGACCAAAACCAGGCAACCCTCATACCCCCTCCCCACCCTACCGTTCTAGCTATTAATCCTCTACACCTAACCTCGTTTGCTTCCATCCATTGCTGGATTGTGATGAGGAAAAAAGATCACTGGTGGATTGGTGAACACGTTTATTAGGAAACAGACAGCACGGACCTAACAGCAACACAAGACACAAGGTTCTGAGCATCCCCCTTCACTCCGAACTCCTCAGCCTTTATACCCACCAGGGCTCATACTTTCCAATGTAAAGGGATGGTCCCAACTGGTCATGGTTGCACACTGAATTCATCCTGCTAGAAAAGAACAAAGCCCCATTATAACAGCCTTTGACAACAGCTGCACTCTTTCATGTAAGCCAGTGTTATCAGTGAGCTCACCCAAGGTGTCAAAGTGACCACACTCCTTAAAGATTCCCATACGCTTCGAGGCAAGCGAGATTGTTGGCAATATGACGACTTTGCTCCCTTGTGCCGTTTAAGCAAGAGCTTGGATCACGTTTGCATATGCCAAAATAGAAACATGTCAGAAGCAAGAGATGAGAAAGTGAGCATTCCCACAAGCTAGCCGAGAGGCCTTCATTGCAAAGACATGTGCAGTATGTTCTACAGTGTCCACTTCACATAAGCAAGAAACACTGTTTAAACATGGCAGGTTACAGGGCCTAGTCACTACAATACTGCAGTGCCAGGCATGGGGAGTACATACAATTTTAATTTCCAAATGTTCCTCCACAGTCCCCTCCTATGAGACTTTCACTTCAGTCTCATCACAATCAGCTCTAGAGGAACAAACATCGAATTCCATCAGGTCATTACATTTTATATTTTCTTCAACACGACGGTAAAGCACTTGAACATGTTGTGACACTTCAGAACAGGTGTTACATAACAGATAGCAATTGCTTTTGCCCACCAATGATAGACAAGACAGTCCAAAATTATGAAGAACCATGATTCGGGGGGCCACCTGTTCCCAGGACAGCATAGACAATGAGGAGGCTGTAACATTGGCAATATCCTCTACCAACAATGAGAGCTGCGTTAACTGATTTCTATTTATTTCAATCCCCAGTGCTGGAATAAGGTAACCTGGCCTGTGACAAAGTCTTCCCATGAAAAACTTTGCTTAGGTCGAGCCAGTACAGGGACTGTAGAGGTGTGACACACTGCCAGAAGAACATATCCCATTTAACAACTCCATCCACAAATGATAGGTAACCACGGGTATGCCTCATCTCTACAGATGAAATACGTTCCTGAATAAGTGGCATATCCAGGTAAGGAAAATGTGAAATGTGAAATTCTGATTAAAATCAAATAAAACATTATTGATCATCACATTGGTGCTAGTGGACAGATAATACTGGCATCTACCATTTCCCATGAACACTGACCCTTGGTTGGTATAACACAAGAGGCCCACCGCCGGGTATGATGGGTGAAAGCAGCAGGTTTTCGGTTTACCAGGTTCGGCTCAGGGAAATGTGGAGGCCCTGTGAATCCCAACAGGGACTGAACATCCCTACAGGGTTTTGGGCCTGGTGCCTGGGAGACCAACTTGAGATCCAAACATAGATACCCCCACTGAAAGGGATTGGTGCAATAGCAAATCGGGATGACATATCCTCGGGCAAGTGGGCGCACACCCAGCAGTCGGTAACATAAAAAAAAAAACACATAATGCCAGGAGAGGTGCAAATATGGGTTGTCACTGTGTCCCCAGGGCTGGGCTGCAGGCCCATCCATCTCGTGACATTGTTTGAAAAGCCTCAGTAACTATAATGCATATTAATCAACATTTGCAAAACCATTTATACTGGCAGAGATATAGTACAACATCGTGCCCTTAGTGCTATCCGTTAATGATCCTCTGAGTTTTCAGTTACGTCCTCGGGACAAAAGTTCACGGGTTGCAGACAAAGTTCCTTTACTAGTTCGTTGAGATTTTTAAAAAAAAGTATGATATGCAGGCCGAGACTGTTCTCTGGACCAATCCTCCAGCCAACAATCCTTAAGTTATATAGCACAACGAGTCTTAATGGTTCAAAGGTCCCCCCTTTCCTGACAAGTGTCCAGCAATGAAATCCAGAGTTCACGGTTTTATGGTCGACAGATCCCCCTATCAGTCCAAACTACATATACTGATGGTACCAGAGCCTCACAAATATCAGAGTCATAATAACAAAGAGCATGACCAATGCGTGATAGCAGCAAGGTCTGTAACTTGCCGCCGCTGGGGATTTGGCAGCAGTGGCATCTGCGCACCACCTCCTCACAGAGACTCATCGTCGTTGGGGAGACAAATCCAGAGGCAAGTAACTTGGTTAGTTGCCATCTTGCTAAGAACTAGTGACTTCGCGATATCCTACTGTGGGATCGCAGTACATACCTCTGAACGGTTGTGTGGTGAGGTGCAGCGGAAGCGGCCGCTGGAGATGGTATTCCAACATGGGAAACCAGCACTGTGTCATTACTTCCTGGGCCTCGACTGCCTGTTGGAGGAGCCTTATCAACAGCTTCCTCTGAGACCTTACTTTGTAAAACAGATTCTGCAACTGCAGATCCTGGTTCAGTACCTAAGCATACTGTCTGATCGAGCCCTCCGATACTGTTTGCTATGCTCCAGGAATTCTGGAAATATCTGACAATGACACACACCTGGCGACGTCACAGTCGGTGGTCGTGGGGGAGCTGGAGCCAGTCCGCAGAAGATCGGTGGCCGGTGA
The DNA here is from genome assembly GCF_040938575.1 of Ambystoma mexicanum. Classification (NCBI taxonomy): domain Eukaryota; kingdom Metazoa; phylum Chordata; class Amphibia; order Caudata; family Ambystomatidae; genus Ambystoma; species Ambystoma mexicanum. The sequence continues at coordinate 1,496,261,333 of NC_090935.1, forward strand.
GGTCATATCAGCTGGGGCAGCGAACTTGCGGCATTGTGCAGTGTGAATCCAGGCAGGGATGCTGGTGCACTTCACTGCAGAGTTGGTGGTTAAGTAAACTTGATAGGGGCCACGCCACCTCAGCTGAAGTGCAGATTTTCACTGATGGACGTTTACCAGTAACCAGCGTCCGGGGCACAGAGGGTGGCATGGTCTTAAAGCCAGTTTGAGCATAGCTTCCGGAACATGAGCATGAAGAGATCGAACAGTTTTAATTAACGTGCTACAATATTTCATCAAGGTATCATATTTCAATGATACACTCTGCATATGGGAGACTGTTGGAGGGGAAGTTCCCATACTCATAGGGCGACCGGTACAAATCTCATGGGCCGACCGCCTATGTTTACGCTGGGGATGTTTCTTATAGCAAGCAAAGCCAGAAGCAGAGCATGTGGCCATTTCAAAACACAGTCTCCTTACACACTTTAGACAGCCTTAACAGGAGGGTCACCATGTGCGCTAGAATGAGGAGGATAATCACAATGGAATTGTTGACTTATCCCTAAAGCTTTACACACCTCCCTGATGACTAGAGCCGCAAAGTGGGCACCTCGGTCCCCATCCATACATAAGAGCAATCCAAAGAAAGGTATACATTGAGCTAACAGTTTCTTGGCCACAGTGACTGCAAGATTTGGCCTCCACCCACCCGGAAAAACACATCCAGTATAATCAGATATATATATATATATATATATATATATTCTTTAAACTTATTTTTATTAACTTTTCAGCAATACAACTTGCACAGTGAGCAGATATTGAATATACTGTTGCTTTACTCTCATTGTAACATCTGTGTTTGCTCGTTCATGAATAAAGTTTCTTTTAACTCCCTGATGCATGCAGTTTGCTCTGTCCTGTGAATCATTGTCCTCCCTTGGGGTTCACTGCGTTTGTTAGGCAGAAACCTGTGCAGTTCCCTCTGGGACCACTGCAAAAGATTTAAGACTACAGGTGTTTGGCAGTAAACCCACTTGGTAGCAGTCTGTACCACACAGATTCACTTGGTAGCTGTGGCTGAGCAGTCAGACTTCCCTCAAGAAGAGTTAGGCAGCATACAGAGTATCCACAATAGGTCAAAAGAACATAGTAGAACAAGTAAACACTGACCAGGGCTTGGTGTAAAAGAGATATACTTATTTATTTAAAACCACATCTAGTAAAACACACAGGCACTAAAGTTAAGCAGTTCACAAACACGGTCACTAAAAGATATACACTCCCTTAAAAGAATATTAGACAATTCTTAAGTAAAGCCCCACTTATTTTCAGACAGCGGTGAGCGCTTGACGCAGATGGCACTCTAATAATTCGTTTTAAAGAGGGAGAGAAAAGCAGAGTATAATTTGAAACAGATCCCAACACTTTCACAAGAACACAACAAGAGAGGAAAGTAAAGTAAATCCGTGAAGTTAGAGTTCAGAAGGCCAGATCCACTTTAAGAGAATCAGAACGAAATGTGTCCAAGGTCACACGGTTGCAGTACACAAAAGTCTTAAAAAGGTTCAGAAAGGGTTGGACCATAGAAAGGGACCAGCTAGATGGTCAAGGCGGCCAGCCCAGTCCAGAAGGTTAAGGGATTATTATTACCTTGTAGCAATCTTTAGAAAGGGAGGCCTGGCGGACACGGTACCTTAAAGTGGTGAGAATACTCCAGCGGGGGCAGTTGTTCCTGGCAGCGGATGCAAGTCGGTGCTTCGTCCGGGGGAAGAGAGGATCTTGTCGGGGAGGAAGACAGGAGTCCGTTGCACTGCCAGGGAAGAAACCAGCCACGGAGTTCTCAGGTAAAAGGAGCGGTCCTTTTATTTGTGGTCCAGTGGTAAGTGGCTATCCAGTTTCCGGGGTACTTGGCACGGGCAATTCGACCACAAGACGTCCTGGGATGCGAGGAAAAGAAGGCAAACTGGTTGTGCCCACCAGTCAGGGGAAGAAGCCTCTCCAGCCGGGAGATCTTCTCTGTCGTCGGGAAGTGGTGAGTCGGTTCTGCAGGGCTCCACCGGTGGGGTCGTCGTGGTAGGTCAGCTCAGCTTCTCCCTCGTCGGATTCTCAGGTCCTGTGTTGACTTCTGAAGTTCCAGTCCCCAAAGCCCTGCTTTTATGCAGCACACCCCCATTCACTCAGCCTAGCTGTCAATCAAACATGCTAAGTGGTGAGCCAGCCGGCTCACCACTAGTGCCAATAACACAAGAGTGCGACTTGAGTTACCAAGGTAACTCAGTCCAGGGTGCCTAAACCCCCTCCCACACCACCTGTGGTACCCAGACAGAGTGGCACCACTTTTGGAGGCTTCAGTGGAGAAGCCCGCCAAAAAGTGGAACAAAGGGCTCGACTTGGGTTGGAGTCACAGAAGAGAACACAAACGCCATTTTAGAATAGAGTCCTGGCAAAAAATACCAACCAGCGAATTAATATTAATTAAATAAACCGGCGGTATGTTCGAGGCTATGAGAATTAAATAATTAAAGTTGGTAGCCTCGAACAATGGGAAAATCTCATAGGGATATATTCGCGGTCGAATATAAAAAGTAGAATCCGCTGCCACCAGCCAAAACTCGATCATGGGGGACGGAGACGTGCCCCCTCGACTAACAGACCCCGGGGCAATCGAATTGCCCCGACCAGTACGTCCACAATATGGTGGTTTGTACCGGTTTCTGTTAATAATTTGGGACCAGTAAAGCCAATGCTGACTTTACATGCCCTGGGAGACAGTAGTCAGTCCCAGGGTATGGAGTCTATGGTGGGGTGTCACTATGACACCCCTGTGTCACTGCACGGAGGGTGCTGTGTAACACACATAGTAAAAACACATGAGGCCCTATGGAGTAAAGACCTCATAGCCCATAAAACACATTAACAGTCAAAGGAACACGATAAATCATGTCCAAGAGTGGGAGAAAAAGAGTCTCACTTTTGGCAGGAGAAAAAAACAAACTCCAGAAATCCAGCAAAGCTGCTGGGGGACTCACTAGGTTAGGAAATTCAGCCTAAAGAGAGAATTCTCCCCAACACTCGCCCTCCCCCCCCAGACTAAGGGACAGGAGGATTTAATCCACTCCTGGATGAATCTCATACCTCTAGTCGATGACATACATCCTAGAGAGACGATCAGCATTTTGGTGGCGACACCCTGACCTGTGCTCAATGGTGAAATCAAACCCTTGCAGGCAGATTGACCATCTCAATAGTTTTGGGTTTTCCCCTTTCATTTTCATTAACCATCTCAAGGGTTGGTGGTCAGTCTGAATGACAAAAGTAGAACCATACAAGTATGGCCTAAACGTCTTCAGAGCCCACACAATAGCAAAACACTCTCGTTCAATGGTTGTCCACCTTGTTTCAGGATCCTTCAGTTTTCTACTGATGAAGCAAATGGGGTGCTCCCTACGTTTCCCATCCAGTTGACTGAGGACTGCACCTATTCTACATTTGACGCATCTGTTTGCACAATGAAAGTTTGGTAGTAGTCAGGAGCTCTGAGTACTGGGGCTTGACAAAGAGCCTTTTTCAGGGTTTCAAAGGCCTGGTTGCATTCCTCATTCCACCTAACCTTTTTAGGGAATTTAGGAGAGGCGATGACATTCAGTGGAGAAGCTATGGACCCATAGTTCTCAATGAAATTCCTGTAATACCCAGTGAGGCCTAAGAAGGCTCTCACCTGAGTCTGAGTAGTAGGTGTTCTCCAATTTTGCACAGCTTCAATCTTACTGGGCAAAGGCCTTATTTCTCCACCTCCTACCTCATGTCCAAGGTAGACCACTTTACTCTGTCCAATCTGGCATTTACTTGCCTTTATGGTCAGATTGGCCTTTCCAAGAGCCAGCAAAACATATCTCAGGTGGTCCACATGTTCTTCCCAGGAATTGCTGAACACTGCTATGTCATCCAAGTATGCCATGCAGAAGTCCTCCATCCCATTCAGAACCTGGTTTACCATCCTTTGAAATGTAGCAGGTGCATTTTTCAATCCAAAAGGCATAACCTTAAACTGGTATAAGCCAACTTGGGTAGAAAATGCAGTTTTCTCCTTGGCATGGTCAGTCAGGGCTATTTGCCAATAGCCTGACGTCAAGTCAAATGTGCTGAGGAACTTGGCTGAACCAAGTCTATCCACCAACTCATCTGTCCTTGGCAAAGGGTGGGCATCAGTCTTAGTGACTGCATTAAGAGCTCTGTAATCCACACGGAATCCAAGTTCTTTAGATCCTGCCTTTGGTACTAACACAACTGGGCTAGACCATGGACTAGTAGAGGGCTCTATTACCCCGAGATCAAGCATCTTGCTGACCTCACCTTTGATGTGGGTTCTTACATTTTCTGACATTCGATATCCTCTGCTTTTGACTGGCAGACAGTCACCAGTGAGTATGTCATGCTGTCCCCAAGGGGTCAAGCCTGGTGAAAGTGAGAACAGGGAGGCAAACTGATTCAACATGGATTTGCACTCTTCTTGTTGCTCAGGTGTCAGATTTGAAGAGAGATTTACTCCTTCAATCTTTTCGTCTAAAGGTAACCCTCTGAGGAGATCAGGAAGAGCTTCACTCTCTTCTTCTTGCTCTGATGATGCTAGAAGCAAAGCTCCTACATCAGGTCTGGAGACATATGCTTTAAGTCTGTTGGTGTGGAAGACTGTTGGAGCCTCATTGGGATTGCCCAAGTCCACCAGATAGTTGACCTCTCCAGGTTTACCCACAACTTTGAAAGGTCCCATCCATTTGTCTTGCAAGGCCCTCTGCCTTGTTGGAATCATAACGAGAACCAGCTGGTCCTGAGTAAACTCAACCATGTTAGCCTTTTGGTCATGCCAGTGCTTGACCAATGCTTGTCCAGCTTTCAAGTTATCACTTGCTTCTGCCATCATTTGTGACATTCTCCTTCGGAGACCTATCACATAGTCAGTCACTCTGACTGGCTTGGGGGAAGGAGCACTCTCCAACCCCTCCTTGATCAGGGCCAATGGACCTCTGACCGGATGACCATAAAAAAGTTCAAAGGGAAAATAACCTACCCCCTCCTGAGGGACTTCTCTATAAGCAAATAGAAGGCATGGCAGTAGAAGGTCCCACTTTCTTTTAAGGGGGTCCTCTAAAGCGCCTATCATGCTCTTCATGGTTCTGTTGAAACTTTCAACCAGCGCATTGGTCTGGGGATGGTATGCGGTTGAGAACTTGTAAGTAACTCCGCAGGTTTTCCACATGGCTTTCATGTAGTGGGACATAAAATTCGACCCCCTGTCAGAGATTACTTCCTTAGGAAACCCAACCCTGGTAAAAATACCAAGGAGGGCCTTAGCCACAGTCGGAGCTGTAACAGTCCTCATAGGAATTGCCTCAGGGTACCTAGTAGCATAGTCTACTACAACAAGTATAAACTGGTTGCCTGAGGAGGTTGGAGGATCAAGGGGACCAACAATGTCAATCCCTACTCTCTCAAATGGGACTCCCACTACAGGGAGAGGCACTACAGGTGCCACATTCTTGGAGCCAACCTTACCAGAAGTCTGGCAGGTGTGGCAGCTCCTGCAGTACTTATCTACTTCAGCCCCCATCTTTGGCCAATAAAAGTAGAGTGAGAGCCTTTCCTTAGTCTCCTTGAAACTCAAGTGACCAGCCAAAGGAATCTCATGGGCTAACTGCAAGAACTGTGGTCTGTTCTCCTGGGGTACTACAAGTCGTTTGTTGTCCCCAGGTGCAGACTCTGTTGGTTCACTGAAGAAGAGGCCATCTTCCCAGTGTAACCTATATTTCCCAGGCTCTTGCCCTTCAGCCTGAGCCTCTGCCTGGTGGCGAAGACCTTCCAGAGTTGGACATTCTCTCTGTCCCTTACTGAAGTCTGCCCTGTTGGGTACACCTTCTGCCAGTAAAGACTGAAGCTCAGGATGGTCAACAGGATACAGATCTCCAATGAGTTACTGGCCTTCCACTAGCTCTTCTTCAGAGTCTAGTTCAACCACACAGGGCTGTACCTCCCTCTCAGCCTCAGCTGGAGGGGGAGTTACTGGTGTAACTTTGGACAACCTAGGGGAAAGTCCTTGTTGGCTGCACTGGAGTGCTGGCTGTGAGGTTCTTTTTAGAAGTTTTAGGTTTCCCTTTTCCTTCTAGTTTCTTAGAGACAGCAGCTGACATCTCCAGCGGAGTAGGAGTGATCTCTTTCTTCATCATCTCCTTGGGAGTACCTCTCATGGTTCGCTCCCTTGCAGGTCTGGTGAGCTCCTGTAACCTTTTACTAGGAGGTCTGGGGGTATGTGACACTACTCCAAGAGTTTTTAAGTCATTACCAAGCAGAACCCTTCCTGGCACCTCACTTTATATGCTGACAGGTATCTTCACAGTCATGTAATTACACCGGATGAGAACTGATAATTGGGGAAGCATCTGCACAGGCCCTCCAGCTAACTTGGTGAGGCGTTTGGGTGCCTTAGCAACATCCTCAGCCTGAAAAAACGATTTGTCCACCACAGTTATGCTGGCCCCAGTGTCCCTAATGGCAGGAGTCTCCTGACCATTCACCTGGACACTGTCCTTATAATATTCTTTAGTATTATCTGGGATAGGATCATATACATCTAAGTTCTGTTGTTCCCACAACCCCAGAGACACTAAAGAAACACTGGCTGAGACTCCAATGGGTTCATCAGCCAGCAATAGAAAGTTTCCACTTGCCATTTGTACTTCCTCCTCTGGAGCGAAGGCTAAGGAGACAAGCTGGACCCCTGAAGGTTTACCCTTACATCTGGGATCTCCTTTCACATGGTCAGTAGAGCCACAAACAAAGCATTTACCAAATGCTTTCTGGAATGGTGGCTTGTTCTGACCTCCCTCTGGTTTGGCACCAGGAGGTACACTATTTGATTTGGTTTCCCTTGTGGCTTACCCTTTTGGTTTTGTTTGGGGACCTCTTTGGAATTGGAATTATCAGAATTCTCTTTGGAGTCCTTTTTTGGCTGTTTTCCCCTATTCCTTTTTCTGAGTAGCCCCAGAATCCTTGTGAGTGGCCCTGTTAGCAACCCACAAGTCAGCAGCCTTAGCTAACTTCCTGGAATCCAATTCCTTTGAATCAGCCAAGTGCTGTCTGAGCTCAGGAGAGCAGGCATCATAAATTGACTCCAACATTACAAGATTCTTCATTCCTTCATAAATGTCAACTTTGTAACCCTTAATCCATCCCTCTAAGTTTTTCAAACTTTTACTCACCCAGGTAGCCCAAGGGGTACCATCATGCTTTTTGAGCGTCCTAAACCTTTTAAGGTACTGGGAAGGGGTCTTCCCAAATCTAGCTATCAAAGCTAGTTTCACACATTCATAATCCTTCTTATCCACCTCCCCCAACTCCATTACCACATCAGTTGCAACAGGGGGAAGCCTAGAGAACAACCAGGGAAGTAACTCATTCCCTGTGATGTCCTGGAGCCCATGATTATACTCAAACATTTTCAACCAATCCAACACATCCAACTTAGGTTCATACATACCCACTAATTCCTTAGGCATCCAGGGTCTTTAGGGACTGGAACTCCTAGAGGAACCAGAGGAGAGAGAAGCATTTTCCACAGACAACTTCTTCATTTCTAGTTCATGATTAAGCTCTATTTCTCTGAGTCTTAACTCAGCTTGCTTCTGCTCTGCCTGGGCATTCATTCTTCTGAACTCTAGCTCTTGGTTTCTTTCAGATTGAGCAATAAAACATTTGTACTCTAATTCAAGCTTCATTTTTTCAAGTTCGAAATAAGCAGGGTTACATGTAGGACCTGGTATATGCCCAGTAGGTACAGTAGGTAAGGCAGACAGAGGCTCAGAGTGGCTAACTTCATTAGGTTCACTTTCCTCTTCTGACTCATTATCAAGGCTTTGATTCAGATCAATACCATCACTGTTTTCTACATTTGCTGGGGGGGGGGGTAGATTCCTCTGCACCTCCCAGACTTTGGTTTTCTAACAATCTTTCTATAAGTTCCATTTTCTTGCCCTTCTCAGAGAGATTCTTATGTCTACACAATCCTTTTAAGCAATCAGCAGTTTTGGCAGACAATGATTCTAGGGTATAACTCTCCATAGCAGACATAGTTAGAAAATCAGCTTTTTAGTGCTAAGCTCTGTGGTTAGTTGTCCTAAAGTGTTCAAAAAGCACACTAAAGTGTATACTCAATACAAATCCCACCGCTGCCACCAGTGTTAGGCAGAAACCTGTGCAGTTCCCTCTGGGACCACTGCAAAAGATTTAAGACTACAGATGTTTGGCAGTAAACCCACTTGGTAGCAGTCTGTACCACACAGATTCACTTGGTAGCTGTGGCTGAGCAGTCAGACTTACCTCAAGAAGAGTTAGGCAGTATATAGAGTATCCACAATAGGTCAAAAGAACATAGTAGAACAAGTAAACACTGACCAGGGCTTGGTGTAAAAGAGATATAATTATTTATTTAAAACCACATCTAGTAAAACACACAGGCACTAATGTTAAGCAGTTCAAAACCACGGTCACTAAAAGATATTACACTCCCTTAAAAGAATATTAGACAATTCTTAAGTAAAGCCCCACTTATTTTCAGACAGCGGTGAGCGCTTAACGCAGATGGCATTCTAATAATTCGTTTTAAAGAGGGAGAGAAAAGCAGAGTATAATTTGAAACAGATCCCAACACTTCATCCGGGGGAAGAGAGGATCTCGTCGGGGAGGAAGACAGGAGTCCGTTGCACTGCCAGGGAAGAAACCAGCTGCAGAGTTCTCAGGTAAAAGGAGCGGTCCTTTTATTCGCGGTCCAGTGGTAAGTGGCTATCCGGTTGCTGGGGTGCTTGGCACGGGCAATTCGACCACAAGACGTCCTGGGATGCGAGGAAAAGAAGGTAAACTGGTTGTGCCCATCAGTCAGGGGAAGAAGCCTCTCCAGCCGGGAGATCTTCTCTGTCGTCGGGAAGTGGTGAGTCGGTTCCGCAGGGCTCCACCGGTGGTGTCGTCATGGTAGGTCGGCGCAGCTTCTCCCTCGTCGGATTCTCAGGTCCTGTGGCGACTTCTGAAGTTCCAATCCCCAAAGCCCTGCTTTTATGCAGCACACCCCCATTCACTCAGCCTAGCTGTCAATCAAACATGCTAAGTGACAAGAGTGCGACTTGAGTTACCAAGGTAACTCAGTCCAGGGTGCCTAAACCCCATCCCACACCCCGTGTGGTACCCAGACAGAGTGGCACCACTTTTGGAGGCTTCTGTGGAGAAGCCCGCCAAAAAGTGGAATAAAGGGCTCGACTTGGGTTGGAGTCACAGAAGAGAACACAAATGCCATTTTAGAATCGAGTCCTGGCAAAAAATACCAACCGGCGAATTAATATTAATTAAATAAACCGGCGGTATGTTCGAGGCTATGAGAATTAAATCATTAAAGTTGGTAGCCTCGAACAATGGGAAAATACCAAAGGGATATTCGCGGTCGAATATAAAAAGTAGTATCCACTGCCACCAGCCAAAACTCGATCAGGGGGGACGGAGACGTGCCCCCTCGACTAACAGACCCCGGGGCAATCAAATTGCCCCGACCAGTACGTCCACAATATGATGGTTTGTACCGGTTTCTGTTAATAATTTGGGACTAGTAAAGCCAATGGTGACTTTACATGCCCTGGGAGACAGTAGTCAGTCCCAGGGTATGGAGTCTATGGTGGGGTGTCACTGCACGGAGGGTGCTGTGAAACACACATAGTAAAAACACATGAGGCCCTATGGAGTAAAGGACCCCATAGCCCATAAAACACATTAACAGTCAAAGGAACACCATAAATCATGTCCAAGAGTGGGAGAAAGAGAGTCTCATTTTTGGCAGGAGAAAAAAACAAACTCCAGAAATCCAGCAAAGCTGCTGGGGGACTCACTAGATTAGGAAATTCAGCCTAAAGAGAGAATTCTCCCTAACAGCGCTCAGTTGAGTCACTCTCCTCTCTCCCCCAACCCAACTTGCAACCAATACCCAACAATGCACGCCTTCCTTGCTCCCCTGCCCGCGCACCTCCTACTTATCCTTTTTTCACATCCCGCTCTCCACAGCCATCCCCATCTCCTACTTCGCGTATTGCACCTGTCAGCAGCGGAAACCTCATGGGGGCAGGTCATCGGAGGGTGCAAACAGCATTTGAACCAGTGCATTCCATGCACAAACCTCAATGCTTGCTATGTTCTAAGCCCTTCATACTGCCCTGTGCCACACTGTCTCAGCTTCTGCCCACTTTCTTAGGTCTCCCCACCATGCTTCCACCCTGGGTCCTTCTGCCAGCTTCCATTCCATGGCGATCCTGCGCTTGGCCAAGACACAGATTAGGTCTTTCATCCTGGCTATGTCCTGGCTATGTGTCTCTGATTTCGTCTGCGCTTAAACAGTTCTAGCAAGCCTGCTTCTGGTGGCCACTCATGCATATTTATCCCTGCCTACAGGACTCCATCCGTTCCGCCAGAACCTCACCACTACCGGACAGGACCGGACCAAAACATATGGTTCATATCTGTCTGCTTGTTCACGCATCTAGGACATCTGTGTCCCTGCTCCCGTGAATAACGAAATGGTGTGCAGAGTCATGTATGCCCTATGTGGGACCTTCAACTGTATTTGCTTAAACCTGGCAACCCTGGTCCACTCCCCATCTGTGAGGTCATGTCCTATATCCTTCTCCCACTTAGCCCTCGCCTGAAGCTCCGTTTTGTCCAGCGCGTCCAGTATTAATTTATAGACCCTAGAAACCACATAGCCCCCTTCCTTCAGATCAAATAGAGTATCCAACATGTCATCAGCTGTGATTCCCATAGTCGCTTCCAACCACCTGTTGACTAACAACCTAAGCACTCTGTGATACTGTAACGCTCACCTGATTCTCGCAGAGGCGCCGGTCTTGACTGGGCGACTACCGTATCTTCAAAGGTGATGTGCAGCACCCGGTTGGCTCTTTGGGCTGGACCTCTGTGCCCTGTATGCCTGACGTGCAGAGTAAGATGTCTTAGGTAAGTGAATGCCGAGCTCTCCATCTGCCTCGGGGCAGGGTGCTGTAACCAGTTTCTTCACTGGATAGGTAGCGCAGGCCTCTTGACTCCAGAGGACTGCTGTCCGTCGTTTACTGCACGAACGGTAAGTTTCGAGTAACTCAAATGTCTTTAAAGTCTTTAATAATGATGTCTCTTGTTTTGTAGGGTTCCGGCGATGGCGGATGACGGGCTGAAGTGAGTTGAAGATGGAGCCCGTGTGATGAATAGAAGCGCCTGGAAGCACGTAAGTAAGCGCTTGTTGCCAGCTTCACGATGCACTCTAACTGTCTTTTTATTTTGCAGGTACAAGTTTGGAGCGGCTGCAGGGTGCCGGGATACCCACTGGGTTAGATGTGGAAAGGAGTAATGGCACGTCAGTATTAAAGTTCCCCAATGTCTTTAAACGCACCTTGTTTTGTCTTTCAGATGCAGGATGCAGCGCTGACGGCCTCCGGAGCGTGCGAAGAGTTGGTAAGCTTTTGTCTTTCAGATGCCGGAATGCAGTGTGAAGACCTCCGGAGCGCACGAAGAGTAGGTAAGCCTTTGCCTTTCAGATGCCGGAATGCTAACCTGTTCTTTCTTGTCTTTATAGGTGTTGCTGAAGACTGGATTCAGGATGGTAAGCCTTTTTCCTTAGGCCCAGGACCGGATGCAGAAGACACGATGAGCGTTCTGCTGCAGAGGGTGCAGAGTAACGCAAAGCAAGATTCATCCACCGGGTGTGGTTTAAATAGCCTCCTGTAGTGCTTAGGTGTCTCCTTCCACAGCCACGCCTAAGTAAGAAAAGAGTTCCTGGTAAGAAAAGAGTTCCTGCCTTCCAGAAGAGTTCCAGTGTTCTGAATCTAGGGAGTGGCTCCAGCCCCACCCAACAGGAAAAGTAGTTCCAAACAGAAGAGGATCAGAGGCTCAACTGGCAGGCAAGTAAGCAGCATGGTCTGCTGCAGGTAAGTCCACCCAAGCATTATGAGCCCGGCGCTTCCAGCGCTGGGACTGGGCATATTTATGAGCCTGGTGCCACTGGCGCCAGGACTGGGTCCAAAAGGTCCCAATTGGGACTGGTTGGCACTCGGAACCTGGGTTATGGATCTGCTTCCAAGGGAGTTGGGAAAACCCTGACCTTTTGGAAGCAGAGATCATGACAGTACCCCCCCACAAGGCCCCTCCCAAACCGGGCTTCTCCGGGGGTTTTGGCTTGTCAGGAAATGTTCGGTGAAATCTTTTGATTAGGCGAGGAGCATGGACATATTCAGCAGGTTCCCAGGATCTCTCTTGGGGGCCGTAGCCTTTCCAGTCAATTAGGTAGAATAGTTTAGATTTGGAGATCTTGGAGTCCAGAATGCTTTTGACTTCAAACTCGAGTTCTCCATCAACTAGGATAGGTTTTGGAGATTTGGTTAGTCGGGTTTGAGGTTGCACGGGTTTTAATAGAGAGACGTGGAAGACCGGATGTATCTTCATGTGCGGGGGCAAGTCCAACTTGACCGCTACTGGGTTTACTATGGTAGTGATGGAATAGGGACCAAGGTATCTTGGGTTGAATGTGCGTGGCCCTTTTAGAGATAGATATTTGGTGGATAACCAGACTTGATCCCCTACTTGATAGTGAGGGGCTTCCTTCCGATGTTGATCTGCTCCTTTCTTGTATTGTTCTTTAGCCCTTTGTAGGTGAGAAACAGCTTCCTTAAAGGCTTGGGTGATTGTAGAATGCAGGTAGTCTACTGCTGGTGTTTCAAGATCTTGGAGGGGATCCAACTCCGAGGTTCGAGGGTGACTGCCGTACAAAAGAAAAAACGGGGTTTTCCCAGTTCCCGAATGGACAGAGTTATTGTAGGCATACTCGGCTATCCAAAGGATATCTTTCCAAGTTTTTTCAGTTTGTTGCAGGATGCAGCGTAAATACTGTTCCAGAGTTTGATTGGTCCTCTCGGTTTGTCCGTCGGTCTGAGGGTGGTGACTGGTCGATAGCCTCACATCAATTTGAGCCGACCGACAGCAACTTCGCCAAAAATGAGAAATAAATTGACTACCTCGATCCGAAATTAGAACCGAAGGAAAACCGTGCAGTCGGACGATGTTTTCGAGAAATTCTCGGGCCAGAGTTGCTGCTGTTGGCAAGCCTTTGAGCGGAATGAAATGCGCCATCTTGGAGAATAAGTCCACGATTACTAGAATCGTATTGTTTCCGGAGCATGGAGGTAGATCGGTGATGAAGTCCATAGAAAGCGTATGCCAAGGGCGAGGTGGGATGTCAATAGGGCGTAAGAGGCCTGCTGGTCTTTCCTTTTGACTCTTGTTTTGGGCGCATACTCCACAGGACATTATAAAGTCTCTGATATCTTTTTTCCAAGACGGCCACCAGAAGTAGCGCTTGATCTTTTCTGAGGTCTTGGCTATACCGGGATGACCTTCCATTAAAGAGTCGTGATAACAAGGGATTACTTTTTTCTGTAAATCTGTGCTGGGTAGTTATAATCGTTCTTGGAAATACAATAAGTTGTCCTTTACTGCAAAGTCCTTTCCCTGCAGATGCCAATTCTGTATGTCTGCTGGAGTTACAAGTTGCCTGGCTTTATCCTTAACTTCCTCTATGGATTCTGTGGCGATTACACCCAGAATTCTTTGTTCGGGAATGATTGGTACAGGTTTAGGGTTGATCAAGTGTTCTTCCACTCCCATCCGAGAAAGGGCATCGGCTTTACCGTTCTTTGTACCAGGTCGATAGGTAATTATGAAGTCAAACTCGGCAATGAATAATGCCCAACGGAGTTGTCTAGAGGATTGGGCTTTTGCGGTTTTCAAATATTGCAGGTTTCGGTGATCCGTAATCACAGTAACGGTGTGTCGGGGCCCCCAGCAGATAATGCCGCCAAGCCTTAAAGGCAGACTTGATAGCCAGAAGTTCCTTGTCAGTAATCGTGTAATTGACTTCAGGAGGCGAGAATGTGCGGGACCAAAATGCCACGGGATGCAACTGATTGGTTACCGGGTCCTTTTGTGATAGAACTGCCCCCATGGCAAGGCTTGAAGCATCAGTTTCCACGATGTAGGGGAGTTCGGGGCGAGGGTGTTTTAAGATTGGTGCAGAGATAAATTTAGTCTTCAAATCCTGGAAAGCTTGTTCCGCCTCGGTAGACCATTCAAAACGTTTGTTTTTCTTTAACAAGGCAGTGATGGGCTGGACTATTCGAGAGAACTCGGGGATAAACCTGCGGTAAAAGTTAGCGAAGCCTAACATGCTTTGCACACCTTTTACGGAGGATGGTGATGGCCATTTGAGAACTGCATCGACCTTCTTTGAATCCATACGCACTCCGCCAGGTGATAATATGAATCCCAAGAATTCAACTTCAGTCATGTTGAAAACACATTTTTCCAACTTAGCGAAAAGTTTGTGTTGACGCAATCTTTCGAGGACCATTTTCACGTGTTTCCGATGTTCAGATTCCGATGAAGAATAAACGAGAATGTCGTTGATGTAAACAACAACACACTCATCTATGAGCTCTCTGAGGACATCGTTCATAAAATATTGAAAGGCGGCCGGGGCATTGCAAAGTCCGAAGGGCATGACCTGATATTCAAATAGCCCATACTTGGTGCGGAAGGCCGTCTTCCATTCATCGCCCTCTTTTACTCGTACCAAGTGGTAAGCTCCTCTAAGATCCAGCTTTGTGTATATGCATGCTTTTCTGACTTGGTCCAGGAGTTCAGGGATCAAAGGTAACGGATATCTATTCTTAACGGTGATCTGGTTCAGGGAGCGATAATCGATACAAGTCCTAAGGTCTCCTTCCTTTTTTGGAACGAAGAACAAAGCTGAAGAGGCAGGGGACTTGGAAGGACGAATAAACCCATTTGCCAGGTATTGTCGAAGGTGAAGGTTCTCAGACTCGGTGAGGGCATAAATTCTACTACAAGGAGGAGTAGATCCAGGTATCAGGTCTATCTGGCAGTCATAAGACCTATGAGGAGGTAGAGAGTTAGCCTGCTCCTTCCGGAAAACATCTTGGTATTCTAGGTATTCGGGAGGTAACTGGGGAGTCTCTGAAGAAATTGCTGCCAGTGCAACACCAGGTGGAGGGTGACAAGTAGAGACACATTCTGGAAACTGGACCGTTCTTGCTCGCCAATCGATCAGAGGATTGTGTTTCTCTAACCAAGGTATTCCTAGAATAATCTGGAACTGAGGGGCCTTGATCACATCGAACACGATCTTCTCATGGTGTCCATCTTGACTTACTAGCGTCACCTCTTGAGTGGTATGCGTTACTGGCCCGGAGGCTATCTCCGTACCATCCACCGTAGTAATGACGTCCTTTACAGCCTTGGGACAGAGAGTTAGATTCATCCTCAAAACCATTTCATTTGCATGTAATCGATCCTGGTTTTCACGCTCGGCAAGAGGACCTCTATTCTTGTCGGGCGAGGTCGTTTCCCTGCTCAGAGTTTGTAACTGTGGTAACTGCAGCTCCTACTGCCTTCTTGGCAGGTTTCACCGGACAGTCTCGAAGAAAGTGCCCTGAGTTTCCGCAATATAGGAATAATTGCAACTGTTTTCTCCTTTCCCGCTCCCTTTGTGTTAGAGGACCTTTCAGACCCCCTATTTGCATGGGTTCCCCGGAGTCTACTCCTTTGGAAGGAGTTGGCGGTTTGGAAAATACTCGGGCATCAAACTTGGAACGATCGGCCTTCCTGTTCTGCAGTCTGTGATCTATTTGAACGACCAAGTCTATATAATCCGAACAGTCTTGTGGGGGATTCACTACTTGGGCTAAAACGTCTTTGAGCTCTCCACGTAGACCTCTATAAAACAGCGTAATCCTTTTGTCCTCAGGCCATTGAGTTTCCACTATTAGTCTATTGAAAGATGCAATATAAGCCAAAAGGTCTTGATTACCCTGTCGCAACGAAAGAAGCTCATTGTCCAAGGCCTGCCCCTGTGCATGTCTTGCGAACAGTTTTTCCATACTAAGCTGAAAGGCTTGAAAATCATGGAGAACCGGATCATCTTGATTAACTAGAGGGATCGACCAGTCTGCCGCATTGCCACTAAGGTACGAAAGTACAAAAGCTACTTTAGCTTGATCAGTTGGAAAGGCTGCTGGCCGGCATAAGAAGTGCAACCGGCACTGATTGATAAATACCGCAAACCTCTTTGGGTCACCAGAAAATCGTTGGGGCGGAGCCAGAGGTACATTCCCAGTTAGGTTGATCTGCACTGGATTCATAGAGGATGTTGAAGGAAGATTTGCCCCTGATGCGGGTAGCGGGGTCTGTCCGGCTTCTGACTGTAGCAATTGTCTAGCAAGATCATCTGTTCTCTCCTTGGAAATAATTAGTTCCCTTCTTAGAGCGTTCGTTTCCTGACGAGCTGCATGCACTTCTGCCCTTAGTTCCCCAAGTAACCGGGCTAGGTGGTCAGTATCCGAGGTTTCCATAGCGCCTGGGCGAGAGTTTTGCGGTAGGCTTTGCGTTCTGTAACGCTCATCTGATTCTCGCAGAGGCGCCGGTCTTGACTGGGCGACTACCGTATCTTCAAAGGTGATGTGCAGCACCCGGTTGGCTCTTTGGGCTGGACCTCTGTGCCCTGTATGCCTGACGTGCAGAGTAAGATGTCTTAGGTAAGTGAATGCCGAGCTCTCCATCTGCCTCGGGTCAGGGTGCTGGAACCAGTTTCTTCACTGGATAGGTAGCGCAGGCCTCTTGACTCCAGAGGACTGCTGTCCGTCGTTTACTGCACGAACGGTAAGTTTCAAGTAACTCAAACGTCTTTAAAGTCTTTAATAATGATGCCTCTTGTTTTGTAGGGTTCCGGCGATGGCGGATGACGGGCTGAAGTGAGTTGAAGATGGAGCCCGTGTGATGAATAGAAGCGCCTGGAAGTACGTAAGTAAGCGCTTGTTGCCAGCTTCACGATGCGCTCTAACTGTCTTTTTATTTTGCAGGTACAAGTTCGGAGCGGCTGCAGGGTGCTGGGATACCCACTGGGTTAGATGTGGAAAGGAGTAATGGCACGTGAGTATTAAAGTTCCCCAATGTCTTTAAACGCACCTTGTTTTGTCTTTCAGATGCGGGATGCAGCGCTGACGGCCTCCGGAGCGTGCGAAGAGTTGGTAAGCTTTTGTCTTTCAGATGCCGGAATGCAGTGTGAAGACCTCCGGAGCGCACAAAGAGTAGGTAAGCCTTTGCCTTTCAGATGCCGGAATGCTAACCTGTTCTTTCTTGTCTTTATAGGTGTTGCTGAAGACTGGATTCAGGATGGTAAGCCTTTTTCCTTAGGCCCAGGACCGGATGCAGAAGACACGATGAGCGTTCTGCTGCAGAGGGTGCAGAATAACGCAAAGCAAGATTCATCCACCGGGTGTGGTTTAAATAGCCTCCTGTAGTGCTTAGGTGTCTCCTTCCACAGCCACGCCTAAGTAAGAAAAGAGTTCCTGGTAAGAAAAGAGTTCCTGCCTTCCAGAAGAGTTCCAGTGTTCTGAATCTAGGGAGTGGCTCCAGCCCCACCCAACAGGAAAAGTAGTTCCAAACAGAAGAGGATCAGAGGCTCAACTGGCAGGCAAGTAAGCAGCATGGTCTGCTGCAGGTAAGTCCACCCAAGCATTATGAGCCCGGCGCTTCCAGCGCTGGGACTGGGCATATTTATGAGCCTGGTGCCACTGGGTCCAAAAGGTCCCAATTGGGACTGGTTGGCACTCGGAACCTGGGTTATGGATCTGCTTCCAAGGGAGTTGGGAAAACCCTGACCTTTTGGAAGCAGAGATCATGACAGATACGTCAGGAACTGTCCTCTTGGAATATCGTACCGCTGCGTCAATTCTGAGAACCCCTGCAGCATGCCATCCTGATTCAGGTCCACCAGTGTAATTATCCAGTTTGCCTCCCAGTATGCCCCGATACTGCCAACTTCCTCTCGCGTCCTGCCACCGATTGCCACCAGTGGTATGTTGTTGGAGGAGGGGTTACATCTACCTACTAACCTGCACCATAGTGCTTGTCCTAGCGTCACCAGTGCAGGTGTTTCCCCCCCCCCAACATCTCCGTGCCTACACAAATCACTTACTTCATAAAATACGGTTTCACCTCTTCCTGTAGCAACTGTGGGAAACTCATGGTGACAACAAGTAAGACAGACACAAGTGATCACAGTTCAAGGGTGTTTATTGAACAATGAATGTGGTGTTCAGGTTGCAATAATGCGCCTAATCTAAACCTACATCTAAGATGGGCGCAAGCGTCGACCATCAAATAAAAAATAAGGCAGTCCTAGTGGTGTTGTGTCAAAATAAGAAAGGCCTATACTTAGAAACCTATTGCCAAACCTCACAACTAATACAAAAAGGGGTGTGGGATAATTCAAGAAAAGAAGGGAGTGTACTCTAATAGGTCAGGATGCGGTAGTCTGGGTCTCCATTCCCCATGTTTTGGGCAAGGGGTAATATGGGAGCTTGGAGCACACTACAGTCTCAGGCTTCTCTCGTACGAGATGACGGGTGTAATGGCAATTCTCAGGATACACTCTCTGGCTTTTCTAGCACAAGATGATAATTCAGCGTTTAACCCCCAAGCTTTCAGTTATCAGGGCCGTCGATGGCCAAGTCTCGTTTCACTTGAAAGTCTTGCCTTCGATGACCTGACGTGTTCAAACAACAAAACAAAAGTTCCTTTAACAAATAAGTTATTTTCCAATGTTCGCTGGGTGATGGGTTCACCCCTGGGTCCCCCTCTTCTGGGTGCTGACCCTTCTCAATTATCACAGTTTCACGTAGGGGGTTGGTTTCACCCCCACAACCCCCTATTCTGGGTGCTGACCCTTCACATAATCGCAGTTCCTTTATCAATCAACGTTGGGTGATAGCTTCACCCCTGGATCTCCCTCGGACTCCTCCTTTCTTTATATTCTTGGGTGATGGGTTCACCCCTGGATCTCCCTCGGTTGGGCTTGGACGCCTCTTGACTTTAACGGGATTCAATTCCTTTGGTTTCTCAATGTTCACTTTCTCTATGTGATACACTTCCCTTTCTCTCACACTGCTTGTAGATCAAAGTCTTTCGATGTACTGAGACTTTGCTTGACCCTCTGTATGACCACTTTGACCTATTTCGCCGGCCCTCATTCGGCCTTCTGGTATCTATAGTTTCTCTCATATGGGGCTTGAGCAGAGTCTTTTGCTTTAGCACCCACGTGGTGGCAATTAACCTCTGCAGCTGGTCTCCCCTTCACACTTTTTACGGTTCATTCAAAGTTCATCTGCTTTGGTTCCAAACTTGCCACTTTGCAATTCTCACTCAACACAGCCTGGTTCTTATCGGTTCTGCGCTTGACTCACCGGCTGTGATGAACAGCTTGGCATTTGGCTTCTCTGGAGTCAAGACCGGTACCACGGACACGGGAGCTTCCCTCGCTCCTGTTTATCGGCATAGGCTTGCCTCCTGTACTGTTGACATCTGCTGCAGGACACTTGTGCTATTGTTCACGGTCTTGGCTCTTTTCCACAAATGTTTCGCGCACCTGGGACGAAAAGGGCAAGGTCACTTTACTTCTCGCCAGCCTCTCGATACATGCCGCCTTTGTCCTTTCTTGTGAACTGCCGCGTGGTAGCTGTCTCACTGTGCTGTCTCTTGTACTCGCCTTGCTAGTTCTGTGCTCTCTGGCTCCACCTTTTCCCCCTATAGGGAAGGGAAAGTAAAGTCAGGTGTGCGCGATTCTGGTCGATTGCCTGACTTTGCCTGGACCTATTATTGGGACATGTCAGGTAAACGGTCCTGGTATGTCTGGAAAAAATATTTGTGTCGGAAAAAGACAGTGAGTTTCCGGGTATCCTACAGGCTTGGAAGGGAAAGAGACGTTACATGGAGGAAAACTCCTCGTATTGGGGTTTGTGGGAATATCAAACGGGTAGGTTTTGTAGGGTTTGAGAGAATAGTAGCTGTTGGTTACATTTGATGGGGTATTTGCAAAATGAAAAATCAGAGGAACATGATAGTTTGGGTTTGTGAGGCATACAGGAATAACTGGGATCATGAAATGAACACAGGGCATGCTGGGACATTAGTGTTTTATCAGGGTAGACTGGGTGTTCGGAAAAGAATAATCAGAAGCAAGTGAAAAAGAATGGTTGAGAGTTTTCAGATAGCAAGCGGGAAAACAGGGTTTCTGGGAGATGTGTTTTTTTCTAGTAGGGTTTGTGTTCTTCTCAATGGGGTTTGTTTGGTAGATTTTAATACAGGAGATTTTATAGGAGAAATGGGCCAACTGTTGCACAGCTCACAAAGGTCTCAGGGATCTCTCCATCCTCGTCTTCTTCCCTGGTAACATACAGCGCCTCAACTGGGGTATTCCCCCCGAGCCCAACCCTGGGTTTCCTTAACTAGGTGATCCTCCCTCACTGGTCCACCCCCAGGAACTGGATCCAACAGCAATGGCCATGTCCTGGACACCTGAATAAGGGATTCAAAGTTTCATTGGGAGAATACCCTGCGGTTTCTCACCCAACCAAGTATTCAAAGAGGCCTCATCCGCCAGGCAATCCACTACAAACTGCAGTTGGCCTTGTGGGGTAATACGCCTCGAAGTGCGGCACCCTAATTCTCCATCTTTATAATCCCTAGGCAGTACACGGAGCGCGATTCAGCTTCTTTTGCCTCACCAATGAATAGCCTCACTATGGAGTCTAATCTACGTAAGAACCAGGGTATGGGTATTCCCAACACTTCCTGCATTAAGCGTGAAAAATTCCTCAATCTTCGCTCCCAGATAATCCCTAAACGGTTAATCTAATAGCGCCTCAGCTCTCAGTCTCCACGTAGGGATGGGGCTTCTAGTAGCAGTTCTCTGCCACGTCACCAACAAAGGCGTATGGTCTGAGAGGACTCTCGCCTTATGCTCTACGGCAGTAAACTCGCCAAGCGTCTCTTCACCGGTAAACACAATCAATGCGAGCATGTACCCCATGCGGACTCGAATAATAGGAGTAGCCTCTCTGGTCCCCATTCAGCCACCTCCATACGTCACACAACCCTAAATCCTGTAGGAGGGTCCACAACACCTTTGCGGGCGGTGCCCTCTTCCTATGCTTCTCATCCGACCGGTCTAGTAGCAGGTCTAAGGAACAATTAAAGTCCCTCCCACAACCACAAAGCTCCCCTATATGGTGCTAGCCGGGGTCCGAATGACTTAAAAAGGGTGCTGGCATTGTGGTTGGGCACATACGTTTTTATAATACAGATTTCCTTCTGCACCAGAAACCCATACACTACTGTCATCCGGCCCTCAATATCCCTCTTGCACTCCAGGAGCCTAAATGGCACCTAGGGGGATCACCCATAAGGGTGCCCCTTTCATACGCAGAGCATGTGGAGCCACATACCACCCCCACCACCTTTTTGCAACCACTGCTTATTTGGCGACTGAGATGCATGTCCTGTAAGAGGGGCACAAGCACCCCCTTGTTCTTCAAGTACGGGTTCCACTTAATGTAGCTATTTAGTCCCCTGACATTCCAGGAGACCACTCCAATGCTATCCATCTATACTTCGCAGCCGCCTTTTACAGGGGTGTCCCACTCGATCTCCCCTTCTCCTAATCGCGACCACCTTCCTTTGCCCATGCAGGGTACCTTTCCTTTCTTCGTCCAACTCCGAGGCCATCCCAGCGCCCTCCTCGCTCCCTTTCTCTGCATCCCTTCGACTAGAGGTTCTTTCATACACCTCTGTATCACACGACCACTGCCCTGGGCAGGTCATGGGCCAGTTTGGCGTGCAATCCAACCAAACATGAAACGCTCCCCAGCCCAATCAACTATCCCCCCTCCCCTGCCATCTCTCCATACCAATGCCCAACAGGTCCTAGCCCGTTCAGGCTCTGCTGCCTCTCACGCGCAGCCAGTACTACAACTCTCCTGGCCCGCACAACAGCTGGTGCAAATAGGCAGCACCCCTAAGTATCCTAACAAGTTCTGCAGGGTGTAGGTGGCTCTTGATGACGACCACTCGCTGCTCAACTACACAATCTGCTTATCCTCACACCTTCCGTCTATTGTGGTGCACAGCTGTGCTCTCCCGCCACATGCCAGTCTTGTGTCGCCCTACTTCAAGTTTTTTCCGGGTTGAATTTGCCATCTCCATCCTCGCCCTTCAAGGGGCCTCGTCCTGTCTCCTGTGGGGGAGGGAAGGCTAACCCTGTCATGTCAATCCATGCCTGTGCCCATTCCATGCTGTCAAAGAAATGTGAGGTGCCATTATGGACCGCCTTCAGTTTAGCAGGGTATATTACCATATACTTCAGCCCAGCCTGTAGTATCCTTTCCTTCGTGGGGCCAAAATCTGCAATCTGCCTCTGCACTTTTAGTGTGTATTCCGTGTACACTGCAATTCTGGCTGAGCCCCTCTCTATGAGTCCGCCCTGCCTTGAGAATGCCATTATTGCTCCTCGGTCTCTTATTTTTGTATCAAGGGCCTCTGGGCCTCTGGGCCTCCTGGCCAAGGAACTGTCAGCGTGCTCCACTGCCCCCATTTCCTGCAGCAACATATTTTCCTTCCATCCCCCCAGGCAAGCCCAATATTTGAATGCTATTGTGCCTCGCTCTACCTTTGGTGTCCTCGGCTCTGCCGTCTAAAGCGGCTACCTTACGTTTCAGCTCCCGGACTGCTAGGCCATAAAGACTGCATATGGAAACTAAGGCACAATAACCATATACACTAGTGACACGACAGACACAAGGTTCGATTTCCAAACAAGTCTGGTTTATTTTAAAGTATTCTCAGTTGGCCGGCTGGGGTCTCAACGTCTCGCAACGTGTGTACCCAGACCTCATGAGACGCAAGAGAGCGAGCAACACTCATGCAACAATATATATACAAAGCATGCAATTTTTTGAAGGCAATTCAATCCGCGGATAAATGTATCGTTCAGGCTAGGGTTCGATGATTGACAATTATGACACGTTATGACAAATCTCTATTCAGTCTAAATAGTTATTCTAGCAATAGTAGCAGAGACAGCTTTCTGTTATGGGGAACATAGAGTTCTTAGCTCTGCAAGGATATCATGTTTGTAGGAGAGAAACATTCCTTAGCATGTTATCTATGTGTTTCGATTCATGAAGCAAGGGTCAGACAGTTCTGAGGCAGAAAATACCAGTCTCCATGAAGGAGTACCGCTAAAAGAATATAATTCATGCTTTAACTGCCTTTTACTACAGCGTTTGCAAGACAGGCCGGCACCTGGTCTGCTGATTAGATGCAGCTTCTGCTCGCCTTAAAGGAATGAGGGAGAAAAAAATGCATCTCTGTATCGTTTGACATTCCTGTCTGTGTTAGTCTTTCAGCATTCAGGCGTGGCCTTGCACCGTGTGCGAGTTCGAAGCATAGAATACATTTTGCAAAGTGTTTTGACAGAAAGGAAAAAAGCAAATGGCCGACATTTCACAAAATGGAAGCCCTCTGGTTACATTGACTATTCTGTTTGTCACATGATGCGATTGGTTTCTGGCCAACATGCTATACATACTATAGGGTCTTTTCTGGTCTAACAAACCCTCCTTTTGGCCGTAAACCAAGAGCATCATCCATACATCGCATCTTCATCTGACCACGTGTCTGATTCCGAACTACCCATACTACTGTAATCGTCATCAGAAATATTAATTGCCATGAATTCTTTGATCGTTTCATTTTCGTGTTGGGCACCTTCACACTTAATATGCGAGGAGGTTTCGTTTTGATTGCGTGTACACACTCATTTGTAATTTAGGAGCAGAGGATTGTCAGACATTGTATGCAACAACAGCAGAACATAAGGATTCCAAATATCATGACCAAAGTTGTAATTAGTTTCCATCCCCATGATCGCAGCAGTTCCCAAAGCCATGGATTTATATTCAGATTCCAACCACCTGTGGGGACATGAATATCAGAACTCAGGACATGCAATTTCTTGATTGCTTCAAATATTGTGGGGGAGGAGTCACTTACGAACACACAGCACACTGACCCCACGATTTTGCATACCCCTTCACGATCAGCCAAAATTATATCAAGTACCATTCAAATCTGATGTGCAATTAATCTAATTGGTTTCTGTTCTAGTGTCATATTATAGAGTATATCTGTAGTTCCATTTATCGTCTTTTCTAATACCCTGGACAGTTTCCTTATATTCTATGAATGTATTGCTTGTCCCTAAAATGGTATGAATGGCTTTGCTATATCCACTGCAATCTGTCCTGCGGTATCATCTCGTCGTGGCCTAGATCTGGATAGTTTTGATATATCAGAAGTTTTGGAAAGAAATACACCAGGAAAGAGTATACCTAAATAAAAGGTCCCTTCCCAAGTTCTAGGTAACCATGGATAGGCCTGATCTCCACATACAAAATAAACAGAACCTCCTATATATAATGGTTTCTCTTCTTGCTCAAGTACGGCAGTATTCATGCATCTAGTAAACGTTCCCACTGGATAGGAACCCTTTTTTCGTAAGCAAAACGGGACAGAACGTGGACTGTGATTAATAGTATAGGAGGGAGGCACAGCATCTTTGTTTCCTACTGGAGCCATGTTAAAAGTGATTAGGGATTTGTAAGGGCTAGAGAGCCTATCTACTGGATTCGTTGTTACCGTGTTTATTTTGTTTGCGCTTGTAAATATGGAACAACCCACCGGTTCCACTACCACTCTTTCAAATTCATTTTTGTTTGTTCCATCAAACTGACCAGTAACACTGTCATTCCATTTTCCATAAATTAACGCTTTCAATGATGCATAACATGCAGTATTAAGTGGCAACGGATGTACATACCAACCCATTCCTCTTCCACCATGCTGGGGTAAATGGGAACAGACCAAACAATTGGACCTATTCAAGATAGCATGTGTCATATTCATAATCAATAGCAATGTATTATTGTCATAACCTTTTCTATGTTTCACTTCTTGTGAGGGGAAGAGTATAAGAGAGCACATGCACTGGGCTGCTCGTAGTAGGAGCATTGGTAGCAAGCAAAAGAAAGTTGAAAGGATACACAGTTTCCAGATAGCAGAATATTGGGATCAGCGTAATAAAAATGCAAAACGGTATCATAATCATTAGCATATTATTTTTTCCGAACCAACTATTTCTAAAAGTAGGCTTAGTCTCTATTTCTACAATATCAACAGCGTTGGTGCAGGAGGGAACAGGAGTGAATGTAGGCATTGTCTGTAATGTTTATCTCAGGAAAGGTTTTCAATGTTCGTCGCAGAAAAGTTCTCTGCAGCAACACACGTTAGCAGCAAAGCGTTCAGGCCAGTTCAGGCTAGCCTGCTTAATAAATGACAGGAAGCTGATGTGATTTTGCACAGAGCTCCAAAAAGGCAGGCGCAAGCATCAATTGTGTCAGTACCATATGCCCGCCGCTCGACCGCACGAGGTTGTACTGGTCCTTCACTTTTCAATGGTAGCACCGAGAAACCGTGTGTCAGAGCTTTCAATTTGAAACAGCTTGATACAGCTCATACGCTCCTTTTCCCTATGCCTCCGTTCCCACTTCATCCATGTGTAATGGGCTTCTATCGTTCGCGCTGGAGTCGTTGCAGTGGCAGCAACTTCTACTTTCGGGACAAACATGGGAGGCACCTCCCTCATGGGTAATTGCAAACTAGTTGTTTCTACATTTGTTCGTTTATTGAGCAATAAAGCTAAATCAAGAGAAAAAGCAGTCATTCCAGTTTCAGGTGAAAATGGTCTTCTGTAAATCGTCATTAAATCAGCGGGACAACATGTCTTATTCTTCATACATTCATCTTGCAAATACTCTACCATGACCTGTAATACCTTTCTCTGCATTTCTGGTGTATACTGACTAAACATATCATGCACTTCCATTGGAGAAATGGCGGCATCTGTAATCCATCTAAGTGCATCTCGCGTACAAATTCTCATCTCTTCACTAACAGGTTTCAACAGCGGAAAATATTGTTGCTGGACATATGACACATGCGGTTCATCTTTTTTCATTAATTCTCTATGCAATCTATCAAGCTCGTGCTTAAACACAAATATTCGGCCTACATGTTCTCGTACTTTCATCGCATTATCTCGCAAATGAGAAAGAACAACCAAATCACACAACTCTTGCTGTGCCAATGTGTCAGTCAAATCACTCCATATTTTCACAAGAAAATTCTGCATGCATTCTAACAATACCTGCTGTTCACCAAGGCCTCTATAATCAGATGAACAAGTTACTTACCAAACTGGTAACATTCTTTCGATGGGATGTTCCTCCGACATATTCCTCATCTTTGATGTTATCCATTCCAGCTTGCTGGACTCGGAAACATTTTTCAGAAGAGGGCGCTGCGCGTCGACATCCTTCGAGTCGGTGTCCCTCGACAGCCTCCGTATCGGCACCAACGTCATCATGAGTATAAATAGACTTGC
Source organism: Ambystoma mexicanum (assembly GCF_040938575.1). Classification (NCBI taxonomy): domain Eukaryota; kingdom Metazoa; phylum Chordata; class Amphibia; order Caudata; family Ambystomatidae; genus Ambystoma; species Ambystoma mexicanum. The sequence continues at coordinate 1,496,287,800 of NC_090935.1, forward strand.
GCAGCATCCGTTGCTCAGTTCCGTTTTGAAGTTCAGATTTGCTTTGCATCAATTGGTTAGTAACCTTGAAGGAGCGTAAGCTGCAACTACAATGGAAGTTTTACTGCGGAGATGGATGGGAGGGGTTATAAGGAATACGTCGAAGGAACCTCCCATCGAAAGAACGTTACCAGTTTGGTAAGTAACTTGTTCTTCGAAGGGATTGTGTCCTCCGATGTATTCCTTATCTTTGATAGACTCCCATAGCAGTAGTGTAAAGAGGAGGTGGGAGTAAAGATTAAATATTTCCCTTTAAAGATGTACAGAATGCAACAAAGCTATCCCAAATCTTGTCTTCTGGCTAAAGGAGGAATCCAGGCTGTAAGATTTGGTAAAATATGTGCGGACGACCATGTGGCAGCCGAACATATATCTTTAATTGGGACCCCTCTTTGGAGGGCCGAAGGGGCTGCGATACCCCTGGTTGAATGAGCCCTAAGATGTTCAGGGGATTATTTTCCTGCCAATTTGTAGCATTCTAGAATGGTTAAAATGATCCATCTTGAAATGGTCTGTTTTGTGATTGGCAATCCTAATTTGTGTCCTGCGTATCCTACAAACAATTTGTCTGCTTGCCTTATCCTAGCAAGTCTGCGGATATAAAAACTCAAGGCACGCCATGGATCCAGTGTGTGTAACCTCTCTTCCTGTTTCCCTGGGTGGGGCGGAGGATAGAACGAAGGTAAGGTTATTTACTGAGTAATGTGGAATTCAGAGACCACCTTTGGGAGAAAATTAGGCTTCACTTGTAAAACAACCTTGTCTTTATGAAAGATTGTATGAGGAGGTTTGCAAGATAGAGCTGGCAATTCGCTCACTCTTCTGGCGGAAGTTAGAGCCGCTAGAAAAACTGTTTTAAGAGGGAGATCTCTTAATGAACAGGAATGAAGTGGTTCAAAAGGAGTACCCATCAGACATTTTAAGACTAAATTTAGGTCCCACAATGGGACTTGAAAAGGCTTTGGGGGATAAACATTAGTTAATCCTTTCAGAAATTGAATTCCCAGGGGTATTTTGAAATATGAAGGCTCCTCCGCAGTACGCTTACAGATAGACAGCGCTGCGCGGTAGCCCTTGATCATACCAATTTGAAGACCTGAATTTGCTAAGTAAAGCAAGAAAGATAACACCATTGGTGTATTGCATGAAAAGGGTTCAATATTCTTTTCTCTAGACCAGCTGCAAAATTTGTTCCAACGGCAGCGTTATAAAGTCTTTGTTGCTGGCCTTCTAGCCGAAAGCAACACCTCCATGACGTCATCCGTGAGATCCCAATCCTTGTATCTCAACCTTTCAGAAACCAAGCATGAAGGTTGAGGGTTCTGATGTCTGGATGGGGAACCTGACCTCCCTTCTGCGAGAGAAGATCCTCTCTTTGAGGAAGACGAATCAGAGGACAGATGGACATGTCTAGAAGTTCCGGGTACCACGTTTTCCTGGCCCAATCCGGGGCAATTAGGATCATGGCTTTCCGGAATCTTCTCACCCTCCTGATCAATTGAGGAATGACAGGGACTAGAGGAAAGTACAGAAGTGGAAACTCCCAGTCTACTACGAACGCGTCCCCTAGAGATCCTCTCGGGGGAAATTCCCTTGAACAAAACTGATCGCACTTCCTGTTGATGCTGGTGGTGAACAGATCCACTTGAGGGGTTCCCCAAAGGTTGAAGATCTCTTGAAGGACTTCCTGAGCTAGCTCCCACTCGTGGGAGACTGTGCTCTGCCTGCTCAGAGCGTCCGCCGTCAAGTTTTTCTCTCCGGCTAGGTGAACTGCCGATGGAGAGATTCCTTCTTGAATTGCCCAAAACCAGAGCTGCATTGCCTCTCTGCACAGTGGCAGTGATCCTATGCCTCCTCTTTTGTTGAGGTAGTACATGGCCACTGTCTTGTCCATCATTATCAGTACATTCTTTCCCTGTACTGATGGCAGAAAAGCTTTCAGAGCTAGTCTGATTGCTCTCAGCTCCAACAGGTAGATGTGTAGTTTGGACTCCGATGGAGACCAACGACCGTTGATGGTCAAGTCGTTGGCATGGGCTCCCCACCCCGTGAGTGAGGTATCCGTGACTACTGTTATCTCCGGCCATGGTTGCCAAAACTGTTCTCCTTTCAAGATGTTCTCCCGACAGGCCCACCACTGAAGGACTCGAGCTACTCTGTCCGGGACTTGTAGGAGATCTGACATTCTTCCTGAGAATTGCGACCATTAGGATCTTAGTGCCCACTGGAGGGATCTCATTCTCAGGCGAGCGTCTGGCAGTAGGAAGATCCAGGATGCCATGAGTCATAGCAACCTCAAAAAGTCGAAGGCTGGTAGACGGGCATTTTGAAACTTGATGACCATCTGTAGAATATCTTGAGCCCTCACCTCTGGTGGCGAGGCTTTTCCCACGGAAGTGTCCAGGACTGCTCCAAAGAACTGGAGTCTCTGTGATGGTATGATCTGTGACTTCTTTAAGTTGAGGGAGAAGCCCAGCTTGTGAAGGAAGTGGTAGAAATAATCTAGCTGGATCTGAGCTTGTTCCGGAGATACTGCTCTGATCAACCAATCGTCCAGGTAGGGGTAGACGTGGATCCCTTCCCTCCTTAGATTTGCAGCCACTACCGACATTAGCTTGGTAAAGACCCTCGGGCGGAGGTCAGCCCAAATGGCAGAACTCGAAATTGATAGTGAGAGTTGCCAATTGCGAACCTCAGGTATTTCCTGTGTTTGAGATGGATTGGCACATGGAAATAAGCATCTTGAAGGTCTAGAGATACCAACCAGTACTGAAGCTGGAGGGCCTGAAGGATCTGAGAAAGGATTACCATCTTGAACTTGTCTTTCCTGAGGAATTTGTTCAATTCTCGCAAGTCCAAGATGGGTCTCAGTCCTCTGTCCTTCTTTGGTACTAGGAAGTAGGGTGAATACCAACCCTTGTTCCTCTCCGCTACGGGTACCGGTTCTATGGCACCCTTCTCTAGCAGGTCTAAAATCTCCTGCATAAGGAGCGGGTCTGGAAGCTTCAAAGAGATGTTCCCCGGTGGATGACCCTGAGGAGTGTGTAGGAAGGGCAGGCAGTAACCTTGGGCAAATGTCCCCAATGCCCAAGCATCTGACGTAATAGCCTGCCATTCTGCCAGATGTTGAGTTAACCTGCCCCCTTACTGGTGTCTTGTAAGGGGAGACCTCAGGTGTTCAGAAGCGGCTGACGCAGATGTCGAGGGTGAAGTGGCACCTGCTGCTGCGGCTTTTGTTAACTTTTCCCCATCCACCATGGGTGAATCATCTCTGGCCCCTTTGAGCTGGCTGTCCTCTGCCTTTTCCGAATGCGGAGTAAAAGCGAAAGGACCTACCCCTCCAGGAAGCTCCTGAGGGACGATTTGGAGTCTGCCGGATTGCAGCCCCAAGGGATTTCGCTGCTGCCTTGGATGTCTGTAATCTCTCCAGGCTGTCATCAACCTTCTTTCCAAATAAAGAAGTGCCGTCAAAGGGCATGTTCATAAGTCTGGCCTGCACATCTGGAGCAAAACCAGACTTCCTCAACCACGCAAATCTGCTGATTATGGTACTTACCGCCATGGCGCTGCTGATGCTGTCAGTAGAATCAATGCCTGTTTGGAGGGACTCGCACATTGCATCCTTTCCATCCCTGATGATGTTTAAGAATGCATCCCTTTCTTCTCCTTCTGGGAGACAGTCAGCCGCAGATGAAGCACACTCCCAAAGTGTGTGGCTGAATCTTGCTGGCGTGCAAGTGGCGTTAATCGACTTAAGCGCCATGCTACATGCCGAAAATACTTTCTTTGACATGGCATCAAATCTTTTCATCCCTGTCCTGTGGAATAGTAGGGTATGCCGACTTACTGTTAGATGAAGTCGCAGCTTGTACAACCAAAATCTCTGGAGTTGGATGCTTGCTCAGATATTCAGGATCTGCAGCCGATACTCTGTATTTAGCAGAAGGTTTTTTATTTACTGCAGGGATAACTTCAGGAGTTTCCCAATTAGCAGATATTTTTCTTTGCAGAGCAGTATGAAAAGGAACAACAGGATCCTCCTGTGGACCTTTATCTAAAATATCAGTAAGGTCATCCTGCTGAAAAGAAGGTGTAGGTGTAGTCCACCCCATGAATTCGATTATTCTGCCCATCAGAATCCTATAAGGAGTCTCAGCATGCTCTGCAGGGTCTGGTTTAGCAAACTCCACTTCGGGAGAAGTAGCTAAACCACTTGCCTCATGTAGAGACTCTTGAAGGTCTTTTAACTTGTTGTCCTCAGAGATGAATTCCTCTGGCATGGGTATAGTAGTCCTTTGTAAACCAAAGGGTCTCATTGTCGGTATCCTCCCCTTCCTCATATATAGAGGACAAGGCTCTAAAATAGTCAGACCTAGGATATGGTTTAAAACCCATTTCTAGGGCAGAAGGAGCCAAATTTGTTGTCACTGCCTGAGAAAGCGTCGAAGTTGTCGATGTGGATGTCGTAGGCTTCGACAATCCTGAAAAAGGTGTCGAAAAAGTTTGAAAAGACCTCGATGCACTCGAGAGGATCGAATCCTACTCGGCGTCATCAAGATTGTCGTTGGCATCCTCGACGTCATGGTCGAAGCCTTCGACACCTCTACTGCCTGTGACGTAGTGACAGTTGTAGGTTTGTCCTTTATCGGGGTTGACAGTGGCATCGAAGACAGCGTCGATGAAACCGATTTATGCGTCGAAGGGACCTTCGACAAAGGCGTCGATGACGCAGATTTGTGAGTCGTAGGAATCTTCTACGACGGCGTCGATGACGCAATCTTATTGCTTTTACTCGAGGGTTCATGACGCTCTCGAGTACTTTCTCTCGCCGGGTTTAACGACTCGCAGTGTTTTGATTTTTGCAGATCTTTCACCCAGGGTATCACCTTTAGACGTCTCCGAGGGGGTCGAGGCCGCTTTCTCGAAGACGCGAAGCATCTTTTTACGGAATTCCTCCCACTTTTCCCGGAGAGCTCTGTTTCGTGGGGCAGGTGACCCTTTCTGGGGAAGTAGAGGAAGAAGAAGAGGGAGATCTACGACGCCTCTTCTTAGAATGTTTTGATCTCGGAGACTGGTGAGAACCGCTTCGAGACCTTGAACGAGAATGTTTCTTTTGTCGACGAGGAGACTAATGTCTCGACTCAGCCGAAGAAAATTTCGTGGGTGTAGAAGTTTTAAAGTCCTTACCTCTTTCTAACTTCCCCTTACGCTCCTTCAAGGCTTTCGCCGTCATGGACATACAGTCCTCGCATTCCGAACAGTGATGCTCCAATCCCAGGCACCACAAACAGATGCTGTGAGGATCCGTTAACAACATTTTCTTCCCACAGTCAAGACATTTTTTGAAACCGGACCGTGGAGTCGATGGTTCGGATGAAGAAGCCATTGTGTAATGGTAATAATCTTCGAAGAATAAGAAGGTTTTTCTGAAGAAAGGAACCGAGCGTTAAGTTTCCGAGGCCCACGCAGCACGGAAAAACGGAACTGAGCAACGGACGCTGCGCGAGTCTATTTCTACTCCTGACATTGGCGCCGATACGGAGGCTGTCGAGGGATAACGACTAAGGATGTCGACGCGCAGCGCCCTCTACTGAAAAATATTTCTGAGGCCAGCAAGCTGGAATGGATAACATCAAAGATAAGGAATACGTCCGTCGGAGGACACAATCCCTTCGAAATGGAACTTTGCACAGCTGCTTCATCACCACCTTCAATATATGTTTCTGCCCAATTTCTCAGCTCTTCTTTCCTGTCTTTGCTAACCGTACTATGAGTCACTCTACTGCTTCCTTGCACAGGCCCCATATCTCTGTAGAACTGCCTATTAAAGCGGCTAGCTCATGCTCTGAAGGCGGTGGAGGAAATTATGTCACAAGCACAGGGGTAGAGGAACTTACTACTGGTGCAGATGGGACAACGGGAATGGGAGGTACACAAGGAGAAGGTGCAACTGGGTCAGTACTTTGATGTTCGTTTCTTCGCTCATTCAATATTTTGTTTATTAGCTCATCTGATGTATGCAAATCTTGCTGCGGATATATTTTCTGTACACCTAATTGGAAAGCCCTGTCCATGTTCCCAAGGGCCTCTGTCTGTTGATGCTGATCATGCTCTAGAGCTTTCTCTGCATTCGTTTTATGTCTAGACGCCTCTTTCTCTCTACTTCTCAAACGGAGATTAGCTTCTTTCCTCCAGTCTCTCACGATGTCGAACTCTGCTGGTCTGGCCTTCTTGTGTAGCAATACTGATTCTAAGTGGTCTATACATGCTAATTCAAAGCTCCCATCATTAGGCCACTGTAAGTCTGATACTCGTCTGGTCTGCCTATGCCAAATCGCATTGGAACACTATTGCCCCTATACCGTATTTTACGTACATTTCATATGCCAGCGACCTCGCGGGTGGCACGACCTGGCCAGTTTCCAAAGATTGTCTACCGCAGTGGAAAAATCCCACTAAGCATGAAGACAATTTACCAGGCATGGTTAATCCTTACCCTTTTCTTACCTTGGGCGTTTGATCTTGCAAGAGCAACTCTCGACCAATATCAGGACGTTTAAGAATCGGGGCACGACTCACCTGATCAATCAATTCGTTCGTATACAGACGCAACCAAGAATCGTTGTGACTGCGCGTTTGGCTCAATCTGCCTCGTTCCAGGACCCTCACCTCGATGCTCTCTGGGCGCTGCTCGTCGATCAGGGATCGGGTGTGTACAGATCTGCAAAGGAGTCTCTCATCACTTCTACAGGGGCGCCCCGAACACCTTTCGATCCCGGCTCGACAGCTTCGTCCTCGACCCGTTTTTGCCTTCTTCAAACTCAACGTATACGATGGAGCAAAAGGGGGAGGGTCCCTATTGAGGCGCCATATTTGCTAGGCCATAGAGACAGAATATGGAAACTAAGGCACAATAACCATATACGCTAGTGACACGACAGACACGAGGTTCGATTTCCAAACAAGTCTGGTTTATTTTAAAGTATTCTCAGTCGGCCCACTGGGGTCTCAACGTCTCGCAACGTGTGTACCCAGACCTCGTGAGACGCAAGAGAATGAGCAACGCTCAAGCAACAATATATATACATAACATGCAATCTTTTGAAGGCAATTCAATCCGTCCATAAATGTATCATTCAGGCTAGGGTTCGATGATTGACAATTATGACATGCTATGACACATCTCTATTCACTCTACATATAGTTATTCTAGCAATAGTGGCAGAGACAGTTTTCTGTTATGGGGAACATAGAGCTCTTAGTTCGGCAAGGATATCATGTTCTCTTCATGATATATCTTGTAGATTTGGCTACGTAACTTTGAAATCACGGACTTTGCAGTCCACCATATTCACTGGACAAGAATCAGGTTTTGTCACGGTCACGAGTCGTTTCAGCACTCATAGGCGAGTTACTGTCTATGTCATTTTTCTACCTTCCCAATAGACTCTTTGGGTGCCGGAGCCCTTTTTATCCCCCAACTATACGGATGTAGGCTTTTTTGTGTCCTCACTGTCAGGTTACTACTATCGATGCATTAAAGGGTTGGACATATTCCTTACTACCCAGTCCCTGTTAATTACATAATGCCTTGTCACTAGGTCTCCTCTAGACAAGGTTTACCTGATTGTATGGGCACTTTGAAATTCGGGCTGACAATTAAGTGCTAGTATCCATTATACATTCCTTCTGATTGCATTGAAACTGATCATTGTGGTACCCAGCTTTTGTATGCGATTGTGAAAGTTTCCCTTTCCCATCACTCCTGTTTTTTCTATATAAAAAATTGATATGCAATCTACTATGTATGAGCCAACGTGTTTTGGGCCTTCTGTAACACAGTTTTCTGTTTTCTTCTCTTTCTATATTTTTCCATTATTAGCCATCAACAGTTCAATTAAGGCTTCTGATGAAGAGGGATCACCCTTGAAACGCGTAAAGCCACTTGAATTGAACAAAAGACGCGTTTCTGCTCATTGTTACATTTGTTTTCCTTGTGATTAAAACACCTGTTTTTTTTATATTGATTGGGTTCACAGAATATTCATTGAATTGTTGCATGTATTCAACATTTTGATATATGATTTTGAGTTTTTCCTCTCTCTAATATTGGCCTGTTTCCTCCCTTGCACCTCCACATGTTTGAAACCAGCCTTGCTGGACCTGTGTAAATTGAAGTGTTTAATAAATACAAGGTGTGCACCAGCTCATCCACTTGCTTCTGAAATTTCAGAGGAGCCCAAGGTTTCCACTGATACCCCGTCCCTCTAACCGCAGGGAGTGTGGGACTCTCTCCGCATGTTATACGTCAAAGACACGCTTGCAATACGGAGAGAACCAGCCAGCGGGGTGCAGTCTCCCGATCAGTCCACGTCAGACTTGGGCAGGAACATGGCGGATTCCCCATCAGCACCGCAGCCCGCGACAATGATACAGAGCCAGCAGTGCAGCGTACATGGCCCGAAAGACCCACAGCAAGAACACTGAGCACGCTCTGGACAGCCCATAAGGAACGAGGATCTGGTGGGTCCCACGCCACGGACAAACCGCAAGAGGAGGAGAAGAACCCTGTCATCGTGGGAGAGCAGAGTAATTCCCAAAGCAATGGGCCACATAGATACTGCAGTGGTACAAGCGCAATACACGGCTCTGTGCCACGATCTCACCTTGCCAGTACCCGTCTTGAATGTAGCGGAAAGGACGGGCCACCTGCTTCCACATACACAGTATTCTGGGCCGAACGGCCGCCGGATGAACTATAAAACTATCCACATCCTGAGGTGCGCACGAGGAGGCACCGGAGATAAATAAGTGCATGCGAGAGAGGAATTAAAGAGGTGCACTAATCTAAATACTATGTTGAAATATCATCCGAGGGAGTGGGGCATACAGACCCAGCGGCGATACGGCACAACCTGCGCACTATGGATATGGGGCACTAACCCAGGAATCATTGTATTGCCCCCACATAGCAGTCTGACACCCAACAGTATGATCTGGAGAAGACATCGAGGGGGGGGTCAGAGCCTGGATCTCAGCTAAAAATGTGCAAGGTGGGACGCCATGGGCGCAATAGTCACTGCTCGGCTCTGTCGCACGGCGTAAAAAACATTAAAGCCCATAACCCAGCAAGGCAGCATAAGTGAACGAGGTGCAGCCTGCTTAGGCTGCAGTCTACAGCCTTCACAAGAACTTGGGACAATCGGGCCACCGGATACCCAGCATCCACCAACATAGAATTACCAAGAGACATTATCGGGCACCTGGTGCAAGCGGAGCTCGCCTACCCCACAAGTGTGCTCTGGCTGATAATCACTGCGACACAGTATGTGGCGATACCATTAGTTCCACTTTCAGGAACAGGGCACAAATATCAGCGCCATAGTGGCTATCACTATAACATACGCTGCACTGTTTGCGAACTTGCAGTGAAGGCGCCAGGCCCCCAGTAACCCGCAAGGCAAACTAACAAGTAGAGTATCTACTAGGCATACGTCAGTGAATTAAATCTCTACGGCTACACCCTGATCCTACTCCTCTACAATATAGTGGAACTGCACAGTGGGGTACAAACTGGGGGATCTGAGACACTAACTTACGGTGCCAACCCGAATGAACACAGTATCATGCCCAAAGGCGCAGCAGCCAAGAAAGGGGGAACAATAGACAGGTTCAAAAAGCCAGCAAACAAGGAAAGAGAGAAACTCAACGACCCCACAGACCAAATGGCCTTCCCACCCAAGCAGACAGCTCAGCCACCCATGGACCTACAAGGAGTTTTCAACTCAATGCAACAAAGCTTCACTGCACTCAATGATAAGCTTGACGGCATAAACACCAACGTGACCTCAATCCACAGCGAGCTGGAGAAGGCAACCGGGTGCATTACAGAGGCAGAAACGAGAATCAGTAAAACGGAGGACACACTTGAAGCCCTTCAGAACACAGTCACCAATATGGCTAAAGACTTGGGCACAGTCAAATTGAAACGTGAGGACTTGGAGGCGAGGTCCCGCCGTAATAACATGCGCATTGTGGGAGTGTCCAAGGACGCACTCAAGGGTCCTATGAAACTGGCGGTTAAAAAATTGCTAAAGGATTTATTCGGAGACCCAGGCTGGTCCTCAATGTTTGTCATGGAGCAGGTGCATAGGTCCCTTGCTCCTCGCCCTAAACCTGGCGCATACCCAAGACCGATAATAGCCAAACTCATGAATTACAGAGACAGAGACCTTGTGCTCAGAGCAGCTAGAGATAAACAAGAATTGAAGCTTGGGTCCAATATCCTCCGCATATTCCCAGATTACACGATAGCAGTGCAGCAAGAACGGTGGACATTTCTGGGAGTTAAGAAAATGCTACGTGAACGTAGGGTACCTTATGCAATGCTGTACCCAGCCAGATTTCGGCTCCAACACAACAATCGGACATACTTTTTTACGTTTCCCCGAGGAGGCTGTCTCATTTGTTGAAACAAATATACCTATGCCCGACAAACATTCCCCGGACAGTGGGGAGCCCACAGACTGAAACGACCAGGTAACACCATTGACTCGGAACTAGGACCAACCTACCAGAGCAGCTAGAAACAGCGACACCGTACTACACTATGATGCTGCACGCATCGACATTTCATCAAACAACAGCTGCAACATACCTACCGATACAGTTCATTATGCGAGATAGAAACGCAAGTAAAAACAGAAACGCGGAAGACAGATACAGGTACGAGCACTTGGGCGGTGTGCAGTCATAATGTCGAAAAAATTATGTCTAAAAAAAAATTTGAATGCTTTAGTTTTCTATTTATATGTTTTTTTGGGTTCCGCATGTAAAGGGGGGGATCCCCCATTTCGAATAAAAAACGTAGTAAAAAAGACTTCTTTTTTTTCCAGACATTCTTTCTTCGACTATGACGTTCAACATTATTTATTTCGACTTTATGACTATAGACCCACTTGGGCCCCAGCCGCCATCGAGGAGCCCCCACATGCGGGTGCATGAGTTTGCTATTGGGGCTGGAAAGGAAGGGAATTCGGGGGAGGGGGCAACACACAGTCGAAGTTCGGGGCACTATGAGGGTGGGGGAGGCGGGCAAGGGAGTCAATTGGGGAGTTAAGTTTGGAAAAACGCATAGACAAGATATTGCACATCATGGTTGCACCACTGGTACATGTGGGTATAACAATGCAGAAAACTGTGAATGGCAGGCAGTATGGCTGACGTAAACCCAGAGGAGATAAAAATAATGAGCTGGAATGTCTGAGGGATGGGGATGCCGGTGAAATCACGTTAGATAATGGCGTATGTCAATAGGACAAGCACACGCATTCTGTTTCTACAAGAGACTCATTTGCTGGGTGAACAAGCAAGTAGATTCGCACCAGGATGGGGTCCCCCACCGCTTCTACACATCCTACTCTACAAGAGTCTGGGGCGTCATGACATTAATACATAGGACGCTACCGTTCACACACATCACAGCAGACTCTGACCCAAATGGCAGATACGTGTTGGTACAAGGTAAACTACGCAACACTGAAGTACTACTTATTAACATATATGGCCCTAAAAAGACACCCCTGAATACAACACTGAGATCTTCCAGAAATGTGCTCAATACCCCATGGCCCATATCATATGCGGGGGGGGGGGGAGTGAGGGGGGACTTCAATACCACACTGGATTTGGATAGGGCATTGCACACCCCCAGACCACAGACAGGCGCAGCCCATGAAATAGGACTGCATATGGAGGATCTAGGGTTGGTGGACGCTTGGCGTGCAACACAGGAGACACAACGTGCATACACCTTCTACTCCTCAGTCCACGATATACACTCTAGCATCGATCTCTGGTTAGTATCCCGAAGAGTGCTGGGCTGGACATCAGCTGTCACAATGTTACCCAGGACGTTTTCAGACCATTCACCAATATTACCAGAACTCACTATTCCTGAGGTAACCACGCTAAAAACACCATGGAGATTCAAGGCTGCGGCACTGTCGGACCCAGTATATAAATTGAGCCTGACACAACACGTTAACGGGTTCTTCTAACACAATGATGGGCCAGTTAATAGTCAAGCTATACTATGGCAAGCCTTTTAAGGGCTACATAAGTGGTGTGGCCATGTCCACCAAAGCAGGGGTATTAAAGGATATACGGAGAGTATTGAAATGGAAGGAAGGGGAATTAGCCGAGCTGCAAAAGCGATATGCGTCCGCCCCATTGGTGCAGACAGCATTCGCAATCAGGACACATCTAGACGAGTATTGGGCCGCTGCTGACCGTGAAATATGCTACTTTAATAAACCGGCAGCGGCAAGACGCTATGGTGAACAAGAAAGACCAAACAAGTTGCTAGCTCAGCTGGTCCGAGGCGAAAGGGGCACCATCAATATACCTTGCATAAGGAGGGCCGACAGGATTGTTGTAACGAACCAAGAAGAGGTTAGTAGAGTCTTTGTTGACTTTTACTCCTCGCTGTACTCCCCCCCAAAGCACTGCTACGAACGAGGAAATAGACAATTACTTGTCCAAGATAGCCACGACACTACTTCCTAGGGAAGCCAGGGACACACTAGACGCACCCCTGTCGCTTAATGAAATAGAGGAAGCTATAAAGGCCCTGCCGGGCGGAAAAGCTCCAGACAATGATGGCCTAAGCGCAGAGTTTTATACGGAATTTCTAGAGTTGTTGGCCCCACGCTTCGTGGCGGTGTGGAATGAGGTACTGGCATTTGGGGAATTATCGAACACTACTTGTGAAGCTGTCATAACCCTACTTCTTAAAACGGGGAAGCAATCTGAGGAATGCGGCTCCTACCGCCCTCTATACCTCATAAATACAGACGCTTAAGTGTTCGCAAAAATCCTGGCTAGTCGCCTCAACCCTCTTATGCCACGTGTGGTGTATGAGGACCAAGCAGGTTTTGTGCAAGGCCGGTCCACGGCAACCAATATACGCCGCTGTTATAACATCTTGGCGAATATCCCAAAAGACACGCAGGGAATAGCATTGGCCCTCGATATGCAAAAGGCGTTCGACAGTGTATTGGCCTTTCCTGTTTAGGGTTCTTGAAAATTACAGCTTTGGCCCAAACTTTATAAAATGGGTTAGCCTGTTGTACACACATCCCTATGTGAGGGTCTGGGTTAAAGGAGTATTATCATTGAAATATCGAACTGAAAGGAGGGACGAGACAGGGCTGCCCACTCTCCCCACTTATTTTCCCTGGTTATCGAACTGCTAGCAGACTTATTGAGGGCAAGATACATGGGAGCGGGGATACCATTAGCAGGCAAAGTGGAGCTAATCACTCTAGCACTATAGCATAATATAAGCAGCGTAGAGTGTGATTAGCTCCACTTTGCCTGCTAGTGGTATCCCCGATCCCATGTATCTTTCCCTCAATAAGTCTGCTAGCAGTTCGACGCTATGTCCACTCCCAAATATTTCACCTTCCCTGGGGCCGATTTAAGTCCAAGCAGATCAGTAAGGCATATCGTTGCATCCGTAAGTGGGAACATCTCTACATCAGACACCTGGATAGGTATATGTCAAGAGTTCTGAAGACCGTACAGGAATTTGGAAACTATTTAGGCCTCAAGCTGAATGTCTCCAAATCTGAGACTTTCCCACTTACGGATGCAACAATATGCCTTACTGATCTGCTTGGACTTAAATCGGCACCAGGGAAGGTGAAATATTTGGGGAGTGAACATTGCGCGTACAACGCAACTCACCAGAACGCTTAACCACATGGCCCTATCTGAGACGCTCTGTGCTAAGTTAACGGGGTGGAATCACCTACCGATATCACTGATGGGACGCCTCACCCTGGTTAAAATGATCATACTCCCCAAGCTATTCTATCTATTCAGCACCATACCAGTGTGGCCTGGGAGGACCATCCTCACAAATATTTAGGGGGCATGCTCAGCCTTTATTTGGAAGGTACAGCCCAGAGTGAGTTGGGAGCGGTTGACCGAGCCATACAAGAGGGGCGGATTAGCGGCGCCAAATTTCGAATTATACTATCGCTCCGCACAGGCCTATTACACAAAATACTGGGAAGAAGCCAATCCTGATGCACCACAAACAGTGATTGAAACACATAAGAAATGGCCGTTGCAGCTCCTACACAGACTTGCGGTAAGGGGACGCCGGAATGATAACTCTATGAACCCTACATTGGTGACATGCAGGGCATGGATAGGCTGGCTGGGGACACCCGTAACACAGTGCTGTATCACCCTGGAATACCAATATGGGACGCAACTTATCTCCCCCCGACTCAAGACCAGATACTGGCCACACACTCGAAGGAGAAGGGTGTATTCCTCGTTGCTGATGTATTTGGTTGGGGATATTTTGTGAAATGTGATGCGATGAAAATGATTGTGGGGACAACCCGCTCCCGAAACTCCAATATCTCAGGTTACGCTCCGCAATGGCTGAGGTGTGGGAGAGCTTCCCAGCCGAACCCCTGATGCATCCAAGTCTAGGATATGTGCTCACCCATAACGCGTCAAGAAAATCGGCCTCCACGCTGAATAAAATCACCGTGGCAAACAGAGTGACTCAGACCATAAAACCCAGGCGAGAGTGGGAATAGGATCTAGATACCTCATACACAGATGCAGTGGTTGCAATTATGTGGATTGACCAGAAACACAATTCCAGGTACCGACTGATTCATTACAAGATACTTAACCGAGTACACTACACCCCCGCACGACTCCAAGGCATATACAACACGCCTCTGGGAAATGCCCTAGATGTGGAGATGAGAACGCTGGTATACTACATATGCTTTGGTCATGTACGAGGCTCACTTTTTATTGGGCAGAGGTTTGCGCTGCATTGGACGAGATGTCTGACCACAATTTACAATGGGACCCGGGGATTTGTATATTGGGCACTGTGGCCAGGATGAATCCAATTCTACGCAGATTTCTTAATCTGAGTTTACTGTTGGCAAAACGTGTAATACTAATGCGCTGGAAAATCAAAGAACCCCCAATGTTTGGAGACTGGATGAGAGACATGGCCTGGGCAAATGACAACTTGCCAATGGCTTGTCGACCAAAGGACATCTGGGGTGCATTCAGACTATACCTGGCTAATAAGGGACAAAGGGAAGAAGACTAGGACGAAATTAGTAGTGAAAGCATTGAACGATCGCATGATGTAACGTGAATCATGAGTACTCAAGCGCTGTAGTCATGAACAGAATGTAATCATGATCTGTGTAAGTTAAATACGTTTTTTTAAAAGTTTTCTTCAGAGGGCCTGAACATTAAAGTTCCTTTCCGTTTAGGATTTCATACGTACAAATCTTCGGGTGACTCGCTTCACCCCGGGTCCTCCCCGGGCTCAGACCCACTTACACATACAAAGCTTTCAATTGATCTCCCTCTGCCATGCTTGGAGCCAACTTTATCAACTTTGCCACAAACGTCCCTTACTGTATCAACATCGAAGACTTTCGATTGTGCACAGGATTTTGCTTGACCCGTCACAGTACCACTTCGATTCACAATTCTCTACAACTCTTTGACTTTGCGGCTGGATACCTTAGATTGAGCACACCCGTGGTGCCGGACCACTCTGTCAAAAGGTATTGTATCTTTGTTTCAAAGTTCAATCACTCATCAGCAGTTCAACTTTACTTTCGTCTTTCATCATACGTATTTCAAACAAGGTTTGTTCCAGCGCTCACCATACAACGTTGCAGCTTGCAACCTTGGCTTCAACACACGCCGGTCTTGTATCGGTCTCTCCAACTCACCGGCTGCGTTTTCACAGATGCTGCTTTGTACTTGGAGCCAAGGACAGTACCATGGTGGCTGGTAATTCTCCTCGCCTTGATTGACGCAGAAGGGCCCTGGGTACCTCCGACACACAATGCAGGATTCTTCAGCCTGTTTTCCTGGTCTTGCGCCTTCCAATCTTGAGGATTCATGAAGTAGTGAATAAAAAGGGGCAAATACATTCTTAAATGTCCTCCCCCCCTCTCTCACTACTGTGAGGGCCGAAGCAGCCTTCCAAGGTCAAACGAATCTGCCGGCGAGGGTCTTCGACGGTTGTTTTTCTTCACCGCTGTCGGAAAATCTCGAGGTCACTGATAACAATATAAAGGATAGTAAGAAAAACTATCTTAAACTTTTATAAGTCAATGGCGATAAGCCGAAGGAGAACTCTGCGAAATAGCGTCCGTCTCTGATGGCGGAAAAAAACAATCTGAGGGACCTCGATGCATGAAGGACCATGGGTACAGTTGACGTCACACTAGGGATAGTATTACTGGCACGCCCCGTTGACGTCCCTTTTCGAAGTTTGAAAACAACAAATGTAATACTCTGCAGCTTCCACTAGATGTCGGCCTATGCACAGCATGTGATCTAAGCAGATTGCCCAAGCCTCTGAATATATATATATTTTTTCGGGAAACGGCATCTGCAATATTATTGGTGGGGTTAATATTAGGTTTAAATGGGAGCGGGGGTTGCAGAGGTGTCCCCAGCACCCTTTAAAAAAATATGGGGTTGCGGGGGTGTCCCCCGCAGGTTCCATGGGTTAATATTGCAGCAAAAAAACGGTGCCATTCTTGTATGGCGATATTTTTGCGGGGATATTAACACATGGAACCATGGGTGTAGAGGCAAGTGGGCACTCACCAGGAGAGGCTCCCCCTTTGGTAACAATGTCTCTCGTTCCTGTGAGGAACTCCCTAGACAAACCAATACCATTGCCTATAAGGAACTATCTGGTATGCTGAAGAATAGGACACTTATCTTTGGCTGAAGGCAATGTAGGAATAAAAAAGTGCACAAGAAAAGGAAAATATCCCTTTAATACAAGATGTAAATGTAATAGTGCCTAAGAGGAAGAGAGGAGGAGAACCTGATGCGCAGGGGAAGTATATAATTATGCTGACAAGAGGCAGAGCAAGGTCCATCGTGGAGCCCAGGACTTGTGGAGAACACGAGAAGGAGAGTATGAGTCACTGTAAGGCCATGGTGTGCAGACACAAGAGGGGTGTCAGCAGGACAGAGAGAAATCAGCAATCTGGTGGTGGTGTGACCACGAAGTGGCAGTAGTGGGCAGGATGCCCTAGGAACAACGGCGAGACCACCCAAATTGGAAGCATGTCACTTCCGAGCGAGCCGCCATGCCAGAGCAGGAGTCTGACGCAGACCCAAGGAAGTGAAGCATAGCAGGCAAGCGCGAGAGAGAATCATTCCGAGCAAGTGCCAAGCTCAACCACTGGCCCACATCAAGAGAAATGTAGCTGGGGAACCGGGAGAAGCAGGAGGCTTGCGGGATATCATCATGATTCAGCGAAAACGTGTTCCTGTACTCAAAACTGGGTAATAAATCACATACAAATTCAGACCGAATTGTATAGCCTGGAAGAGAGGGGCTGAACAAAGTAGGAATAAAGTTGTGTTGGGAACTAATAGCGAATAACCCGGAGCGGAAAGATAACTCTTGTATGAAGGTGAAGCCTCGCCCCAGTACTCAAGACTGGGTCCTAAATAACAGCCAGTCAGAAAAGAAGAAAACAGCCTGGAAGAGAGGAGCTAAGATTTAGAACTGGTGGTGAAGATCACCTATAAGAGGGGAAAGAACACCCTGGGCAAGTACTAAACAGCAGTGACAGCACAATCCCAACAGCAATACCAGACACAAAAGTTCTGAGCGCCTTCCTTCCCTCCGAAGCCCCCGGTCTTTATACCCATCAGGGCTCACACTTTCCAATGTAAAGGGGTGGTCCCAAAAGGTCAAGGTTACACACTCAATTAATCCTGCTAGCAAATAACAAAGCCTAATTATATCAGCCTTTGACACCAGCTGCGCTCTTTCATGTTAGGTAGTGTTATCAGTGAGGACTCCCTGTCGTAACTCAGTTAGTCAATGTGCCCGCACTCCTTAATGATTACCATGTGCTTTGAGGCAAGCGAGAGCGTTAGCAGTATGACTTCCGCTCACCTGTTTCGCTTTTCTTAAGAAAGTGAAAGCTTAGATCCAACTTGCATATGTCAAAAGGGAAACGTGTCAGAAGCGACACATGAGAAAGCAAGCATTCCAACAAGCTAGGAGAGAGGCCTTCATTGCGAAGACATGCGCAGTGTGTTATACAGTGTCCACCTCAACAGGTTACAGTGCCTTGTTACAGGGCCTTGTCACTATAATACTGCAGTGCCAGGTCTGGGGTGTACATCAAATTTTGAATTTCCCAATTTTCCATCCACAGTCATAACTCTCCATACCTAAAAGTGTCTACCCTCTACCCCTTTTGTCTCTCTTCTGACTCCCTCCATACACTTTCTCAACCTTTCTGACCTATGCCCTCTGATATGATAAACTCATCTGCTCACTGTGAGGGGTCAGTAGTGCAAGGCGCACAACTGCTTGTTTTTATTCTCAGAATTTAACATTTGATTAACAAAATGTGGAAATAAATACTCGCTACACCTACTCTATCAGGGAGTTCCCTATGTAGTCTTAAGAGCTAAAGGGATAACTACTAGCATAAACAAAACTGTCCTTCACACTAAACAACAAAAACATTCATAAACAACATAAATGAGTGAATAACCAACAACCAGTAATTTGGATGACCTTCACCTGTCCTGGGTAAATCCATTCCCCAGGATTATTCAAAATCCAATTCCCCAAATGTTCAAAAAGAAAACTAAAGTCTTGAACCAGTTCTTGTAAGTTCGAAATTAAACTAGAGTTCACCAAACATCCACTGGTAACAGTTCTTCAGCTTTCTGTTGAAAGGTTCCCCTTCCAATTCCAGCCAAGAAAACAGCACCAATGGTAATCCTGGATATCCTGTTTCTCAGATTGTTTTGCCACAGTTGAAAGAGTTAATGAGCAACTTCTTCTTTGACAACTTTCCAAATATGTATGACCTCTGCAGTGTCTTTGGTAGAATTGTCAGTATGCTTCTTCTTAGGGTGTTGCCTTCCTCTGGACAACCACCCTTCTACTACTGTTACCATAAAAACAGACTTCTTTGTTCCACAGTATGCTGCTACTTCAACCACCTACTTCAACCACCTTTAATGTAACATTCCCTGACAGTATTATACAAAAGCACAGTTCTGGTATTTCTGCTTCAACGTTGTACTTTATGATTGCTAGGCATTTTGAAGACAATTTTTCGACCTGCACAGGTAGGCAAGGCACTCTTCTTTCCTAATCTATAAGAAAAGAGCAGCCTCTTTGCCTTCTGCTATCTTACTGCCACCAGTATGACCTGCCTCTGCTTCCAGACTGCCTTACTCTCAACTTCAACAGTCTCAGCATTACAGATTATTTACTTAATCTTACAAGCACCCAACTCCCTTCGACCGCTTCATTCATACCTTCTTGATTCCAGTTGCTACCCTGAAGCTGTATTGTCACATTTCAAGCTTGGGATAACAATGCCACACTTGTATCAGAGGACACTGGACGTTTAACAACTTTAACAACCTCAGAATTCAGGTGGATATATTTCAACAGGGCTGTTTTCACTATAGAAAGGGTTCTCCACTTGGCTTGGGTAATGCTTGTTTTTCTAGTCAGCTCAATAACTTCTACATTTAAAGAATACTTGTTTTTGATGTTACAAGGTTCTTCTTCAAAGGAGGAATAGATTTTGGCACACGCAATCCCTCTTTAAGGAAGATCTTTAACCTTAAAGAACCGTAATTAATAGTGTTCCCACTTATTAACACAGAGATATTCTCTGACTCCTGTCGGGAACTACAATTGTTCATACCCATCTTTGATGCATTAAGTTCTTGTAACAATTTGTGAAAGTCAGCATTAGGGTTTCCGAGTGATTTGAAAAGCGTTCCCCCCTTTTAATTGGAGACACGTGACCACTCCAGTATGATATGATATGTTATTTATAACACGCTTAATACCCATAGGTTTCTAAGCATGGACTGGGGATAGAACCTGTGTTGCTCCGTGTCTTCTTGCTTCCAAGGCAAAGACATTGCCGCTGAGCTACCCTGCCAAGACAACATAAAATAGTTTAACAATGGAAAATGAAAAGCTTGTCTTTATACACGAGCATGCCGACTTTTACTAGAAGTGTGTGTGATACATTTCCTATGTCAGCAGGACCCTTCCCAAGGACTAACAGTTTTTACTCGCTCACACTCTTACACAAGTTCATTTAGAGCTGGTAACAGTTACTGGCAAAGTTTTATGAGTGAACGTGAACAGAGAGCTTCACTCACCGGCTCCAGGAACACTGTGGGTGCAGGCTGCTTTCACTACCTGAATTTTTCTTCTTCTTCTTCTACCATTTTAGGCACACTTGGGACACACACCCCTCTGCAGCATGGGTGTCTCCAGTCCAGCCTTATCAAGGGGGGAGTCTCTTTCACTTCTCTGTCCCTCGGCTTGCTTCTTTACACAGGCCTCAAGTTGCAGCACAATCAGGGCTCTGCAATTACAACCACACTGGATTTGGATAGGACATCGCACACCCCCAGACCACAGACAGGCGCAGCCCATGAAATAGGACTGCATATGGAGGATCTAGGGTTGGTGGACGCTTGGCGTGCAACACAGGAGACACAACGTGCATACACCTTCTACTCCTCAGTCCACGATATGCACTCTAGCATCGATCTCTGGTTAGTATCCCGAAGAGTGCTGGGCTGGACATCAGCTGTCACAATGTTACCCAGGACGTTTTCAGACCATTCACCAATATTACCAGAACTCACTATTCCTGAGGTAACCACGCTAAAAACACCATGGAGATTCAAGGCTGCGGCACTGTCGGACCCAGTATATAAATTGAGCCTGACACAACACGTTAACGGGTTCTTCTAACACAATGATGGGCCAGTTAATAGTCAAGCTATACTATGGCAAGCCTTTTAAGGGCTACATAAGTGGTGTGGCCATGTCCACCAAAGCAGGGGTATTAAAGGATATACGGAGAGTATTGAAATGGAAGGAAGGGGAATTAGCCGAGCTGCAAAAGCGATATGCGTCCGCCCCATTGGTGCAGACAGCATTCGCAATCAGGACACATCTAGACGAGTATTGGGCCGCTGCTGACCGTGAAATATGCTACTTTAATAAACCGGCAGCGGCAAGACGCTATGGTGAACAAGAAAGACCGAACAAGTTGCTAGCTCAGCTGGTCCGAGACGAAAGGGGCACCATCAATATACCTTGCATAAGGAGGGCCGACAGGATTGTTGTAACGAACCAAGAAGAGGTTAGTAGAGTCTTTGTTGACTTTTACTCCTCGCTGTACTCCCCCCAAAGCACTGCTACGAACGAGGAAATAGACAATTACTTGTCCAAGATAGCCACGACACTACTTCCTAGGGAAGCCAGGGACACACTAGACGCACCCCTGTCGCTTAATGAAATAGAGGAAGCTATAAAGGCCCTGCCGGGCGGAAAAGCTCCAGACAATGATGGCCTAAGCGCAGAGTTTTATACGGAATTTCTAGAGTTGTTGGCCCCACGCTTCGTGGCGGTGTGGAATGAGGTACTGGCATTTGGGGAATTATCGAACACTACTTGTGAAGCTGTCATAACCCTACTTCTTAAAACGGGGAAGCAATCTGAGGAATGCGGCTCCTACCGCCCTCTATACCTCATAAATACAGACGCTTAAGTGTTCGCAAAAATCCTGGCTAGTCGCCTCAACCCTCTTATGCCACGTGTGGTGTATGAGGACCAAGCAGGTTTTGTGCAAGGCCGGTCCACGGCAACCAATATACGCCGCTGTTATAACATCTTGGCGAATATCCCAAAAGACACGCAGGGAATAGCATTGGCCCTCGATATGCAAAAGGCGTTCGACAGTGTATTGGCCTTTCCTGTTTAGGGTTCTTGAAAATTACAGCTTTGGCCCAAACTTTATAAAATGGGTTAGCCTGTTGTACACACATCCCTATGTGAGGGTCTGGGTTAAAGGAGTATTATCATTGAAATATCGAACTGAAAGGAGGGACGAGACAGGGCTGCCCACTCTCCCCACTTATTTTCCCTGGTTATCGAACTGCTAGCAGACTTATTGAGGGCAAGATACATGGGAGCGGGGATACCATTAGCAGGCAAAGTGGAGCTAATCACTCTAGCACTATAGCATAATATAAGCAGCATAGAGTGTGATTAGCTCCACTTTGCCTGCTAGTGGTATCCCCGATCCCATGTATCTTTCCCTCAATAAGTCTGCTAGCAGTTCAACGCTATGTCCACTCCCAAATATTTCACCTTCCCTGGGGCCGATTTAAGTCCAAGCAGATCAGTAAGGCATATCGTTGCATCCGTAAGTGGGAACATCTCTACATCAGACACCTGGATAGGTATATGTCAAGAGTTCTGAAGACCGTACAGGAATTTGGAAACTATTTAGGCCTCAAGCTGAATGTCTCCAAATCTGAGACTTTCCCACTTACGGATGCAACAATATGCCTTACTGATCTGCTTGGACTTAAATCGGCACCAGGGAAGGTGAAATATTTGGGGAGTGAACATTGCGCGTACAACGCAACTCACCAGAACGCTTAACCACATGGCCCTATCTGAGACGCTCTGTGCTAAGTTAACGGGGTGGAATCACCTACCGATATCACTGATGGGACGCCTCACCCTGGTTAAAATGATCATACTCCCCAAGCTATTCTATCTATTCAGCACCATACCAGTGTGGCCTGGGAGGACCATCCTCACAAAAATTTAGGGGGCATGCTCAGCCTTTATTTGGAAGGTACAGCCCAGAGTGAGTTGGGAGCGGTTGACCGAGCCATACAAGAGGGGCGGATTAGCGGCGCCAAATTTCGAATTATATTATCGCTCCGCACAGGCCTATTACACAAAATACTGGGAAGAAGCCAGCCCTGATGCACCACAAACAGTGATTGAAACACATAAGAAATGGCCGTTGCAGCTCCTACACAGACTTGCGGTAAGGGGACGCGGAATGATAACTCTATGAACCCTACATTGGTGACATGCAGGGCATGGATAGGCTGGCTGGGGACACCCGTAACACAGTGCTGTATCACCCTGGAATACCAATATGGGACGCAACTTATCTCCCCCCGACTCAAGACCAGATACTGGCCACACACTCGAAGGAGAAGGGTGTATTCCTCGTTGCTGATGTATTTGGTGGGGGATATTTTGTGAAATGTGATGCGATCAAAATGATTGTGGGGACAACCCGCTCCAGAAACTCCAATATCTCAGGTTACGCTCCGCAATGGCGGAGGTGTGGGAGAGCTTCCCAGCCGAACCCCTGATGCATCCAAGTCTAGGATATGTGCTCACCCATAACGCGTCAAGAAAATCGGCCTCCACGCTGAATAAAATCACCGTGGCAAACAGAGTGACTCAGACCATAAAACCCAGGCGAGAGTGGGAACAGGATCTAGATACCTCATACACAGATGCAGTGGTTGCAATTATGTGGATTGACCAGAAACACAATTCCAGGTACCGACTGATTCATTACAAGATACTTAACCGAGTACACTACACCCCCGCACGACTCCAAGGCATATACAACACGCCTCTGGGAAATGCCCTAGATGTGGAGATGAGAACGCTGGTATACTACATATGCACGAGGCTCACTTTTTATTGGGCAGAGGTTTGCGCTGCATTGGACGAGATGTCTGACCACAATTTACAATGGGTCCCGGGGATTTGTATATTGGGCACTGTGGCCAGGATGAATCCAATTCTACGCAGATTTCTTAATCTGAGTTTACTGTTGGCAAAACGTGTAATACTAATGCGCTGGAAAATCAAAGAACCCCCAATGTTTGGAGACTGGATGAGAGACATGGCCTGGGCAAATGACAACTTTCCAATGGCTTGTCGACCAAAGGACATCTGGGGTGCGTTCAGACTATACCTGGCTAATAAGGGACAAAGGGAAGAAGACCAGGACGAAATTAGTAGTGAAAGCATTGAACGATCGCATGATGTAACGTGAATCATGTGTACTCAAGCGCTGTAGTCATGAACAGAATGTAATCATGATCTGTGTAAGTTAAATACGTTTTTTTAAAAGTTTTCTTCAGAGGGCCTGAACATTAAAGTTCCTTTCCGTTTAGGATTTCATACGTACAAATCTTCGGGTGACTCGCTTCACCCCGGGTCCTCCCCGGGCTCAGACCCATTTACACATACAAAGCTTTCAATTGATCTCCCTCTGCCGTGCTTGGAGCCAACTTTATCAACTTTGCCACAAACGTCCCTTACTGTATCAACATCGAAGACTTTCGATTGTGCACAGGATTTTGCTTGACCCGTCACAGTACCACTTCGATTCACAATTCTCTACAACTCTTTCACTTTGCAGCTGGATACCTTAGATTGAGCACACCCGTGGTGCCGGACCACTCTCTCAAAAGGTATTGTATCTTTGTTTCAAAGTTCAATCACTCATCAGCAGTTCAACTTTACTTTCGTCTTTCATCATACGTATTTCAAACAAGGTTTGTTCCAGCGCTCACCATACAACGTTGCAGCTTGCAACCTTGGCTTCAACACACGCCGGTCTTGTATCGGTCTCTCGAACTCACCGGCTGCATTTTCACAGATGCTGCTTTGTACTTGGAGCCAAGGACAGTACCATGGTGGCTGGTAATTCTCCTCGCCTTGATTGACGCAGAAGGGCCCTGGGTACCTCCGACACACAATGCAGGATTCTTCAGCCTGTTTTCCTGGTCTTGCGCCTTCCAATCTTGAGGATTCATGAAGTAGTGAATAAAAAGGGGCAAATACATTCTTAAATGTCCTCCCCCCTCTCTCACTACTGTGAGGGCCGAAGCAGCCTTCCAAGGTCAAACGAATCCGCCGGCGAGGGTCTTCGACGGTCGTTTTTCTTCACCGCTGTCGGAAAATCTCGAGGTCACTGATAACAATATAAAGGATAGTAAGAAAAACTATCTTAAACTTTTATAAGTCAATGGCGATAAGCCGAAGGAGAACTCTGCGAAATAGCGTCCGTCTCTGATGGCGGAAAAAAACAATCTGAGGGACCTCGATGCATGGTACAGTTGACGTCACACTAGGGATAGTATTACTGGCACGCCCCGTTGACGTCCCTTTTCGAAGTTTGAAAACAACAAATGTAATACTCTGCAGCTTCCACTAGATGTCGGCCTATGCACCGCATGTGATCTAAGCAGATTGCCCAAGCCTCTGAATATATATATATTTTTTCGGGAAACGGCATCTGCAATATTATTGGTGGGGTTAATATTAGGGTTAAATGGGAGTGGGGGTTGCAGAGGTGTCCCCAGCACCCTTTAAAAAAATATGGGGTTGCGGGTGTCCCCCGCAGGTTCCATGGGTTAATATTGCAGCAAAAAAACGGTGCCATTCTTGTATGGCGATATTTTTGCGGGGATATTAACACATGGAACCCTGGGTGTAGAGGCAAGTGGGCACTCACCAGGAGAGGCTCCCCCTTTGGTAACAATGTCTCTCGTTCCTGTGAGGAACTCCCTAGACAAACTAATACCATTGCCTATAAGGAACTATCTGGTATGCTGAAGAATAGGACACTTATCTTTGGCTGAAGGCAATGTAGGAATAAAAAAGTGCACAAGAAAAGGAAAATATCCCTTTATATGTAATAGTGCCTAAGAGGAAGAGAGGCGGAGAACCTGATGCGCAGGGGAAGTATATAATTATGCTGACAAGAGGCAGAGCAAGGTCCATCGTGGAGCCCAGGACTTGTGGAGAACACGAGAAGGAGAGTATGAGACACTGTAAGGCCATGGTGTGCAGACGCAAGAGGGGTGTCAGCAGGACAAAGAGAAATCAGCAATCTGGTGGCGGTGTGACCACGAAGTGGCAGTAGTGGGCAGGATGCCCTAGGAACAACGGCGAGACCACCCAAATTGGAAGCATGTCACTTCCGAGCGAGCCGCCATGCCAGAGCAGGAGTCTGACGCAGACCCAAGGAAGTGAAGCATAGCAGGCAAGCGCGAGAGAGAATCATTCCGAGCAAGTGCCAAGCTCAACCACTGGCCCACATCAAGAGAAATGTAGCTGGGGAACCGGGAGAAGCAGGAGGCTTGCGGGATATCATCATGATTCAGCGAAAACGTGTTCCTGTACTCAAAACTGGGTAATAAATCACATACAAATTCAGACCGAATTGTATAGCCTGGAAGAGAGGGGCTGAACAAAGTAGGAATAAAGTTGTGTTGGGAACTAATAGCGAAGAACCCGGAGCGGAAAGATAACTCTTGTATGAAGGTGAAGCCTCGCCCCAGTACTCAAGACTGGGTCCTAAATAACAGCCAGTCAGAAAAGAAGAAAACAGCCTGGAAGAGAGGAGCTAAGATTTAGAACTGGTGGTGAAGATCACCTATAAGAGGGGAAAGAACACCCTGGGCAAGTACTAAACAGCAGTGACAGCACAATCCCAACAGCAATACCAGACACAAAAGTTCTGAGCGCCTTCCTTCCCTCCGAAGCCCCCGGTCTTTATACCCATCAGGGCTCACACTTTCCAATGTAAAGGGGTGGTCCCAACAGGTCAAGGTTACACACTCAATTAATCCTGCTAGCAAATAACAAAGCCTAATTATATCAGCCTTTGACACCAGCTGCGCTCTTTCATGTTAGGTAGTGTTATCAGTGAGGACTCCCTGTCGTAACTCAGTTAGTCAATGTGCCCGCACTCCTTAATGATTACCATGTGCTTTGAGGCAAGCGAGAGCGTTAGCAGTATGACTTCCGCTCACCTGTTTCGCTTTTCTTAAGAAAGTGAAAGCTTAGATCCAACTTGCATATGTCAAAAGGGAAACGTGTCAGAAGCAACAAATGAGAAAGCAAGCATTCCAACAAGCTAGGAGAGAGGCCTTCATTGCGAAGATATGCGCAGTGCGTTATACAGTGTCCACCTCAACAGGTTACAGTGCCTTGTTACAGGGCCTTGTCACTATAATACTGCAGTGCCAGGTCTGGGGTGTACATCAAATTTTGAATTTCCCAATTTTCCATCCACAGTCATAACTCTCCATACCTAAAAGTGTCTACCCTCTACCCCTTTTGTCTCTCTTCTGACTCCCTCCATACACTTTCTCAACCTTTCTGACCTATGCCCTCTGATATGATAAACTCATCTGCTCACTGTGAGGGGTCAGTAGTGCAAGGCGCACAACTGCTTGTTTTTATTCTCAGAATTTAACATTTGATTAACAAAATGTGGAAATAAATACTCGCTACACCTACTCTATCAGGGAGTTCCCTATGTAGTCTTAAGAGCTAAAGGGATAACTACTAGCATAAACAAAACTGTCCTTCACACTAAACAACAAAAACATTCATAAACAACATAAATGAGTGAATAACCAACAACCAGTAATTTGGATGACCTTCACCTGTCCTGGGTAAATCCATTCCCCAGGATTATTCAAAATCCAATTCCCCAAATGTTCAAAAAGAAAACTAAAGTCTTGAACCAGTTCTTGTAAGTTCGAAATTAAACTAGAGTTCACCAAACAAACATCCACTGGTAACAGTTCTTCAGCTTTCTGTTGAAAGGTTCCCCTTCCAATTCCAGCCAAGAAAACAGCACCAATGGTAATCCTGGATATCCTGTTTCTCAGATTGTTTTGCCACAGTTGAAAGAGTTAATGAGCAACTTCTTCTTTGACAACTTTCCAAATATGTATGACCTCTGCAGTGTCTTTGGTAGAATTGTCAGTATGCTTCTTCTTAGGGTGTTGCCTTCCTCTGGACAACCACCCTTCTACTACTGTTACCATAAAAACAGACTTCTTTGTTCCACAGTATGCTGCTACTTCAACCACCTACTTCAACCACCTTTAATGTAACATTCCCTGACAGTATTATACAAAAGCACAGTTCTGGTATTTCTGCTTCAACGTTGTACTTTATGATTGCTAGGCATTTTGAAGACAATTTTTCGACCTGCACAGGTAGGCAAGGCACTCTTCTTTCCTAATCTATAAGAAAAGAGCAGCCTCTTTGCCTTCTGCTATCTTACTGCCACCAGTATGACCTGCCTCTGCTTCCAGACTGCCTTACTCTCAACTTCAACAGTCTCAGCATTACAGATTATTTACTTAATCTTACAAGCACCCAACTCCCTTCGACCGCTTCATTCATACCTTCTTGATTCCAGTTGCTACCCTGAAGCTGTATTGTCACATTTCAAGCTTGGGATAACAATGCCACACTTGTATCAGAGGACACTGGACGTTTAACAACTTTAACAACCTCAGAATTCAGGTGGATATATTTCAACAGGGCTGTTTTCACTATAGAAAGGGTTCTCCACTTGGCTTGGGTAATGCTTGTTTTTCTAGTCAGCTCAATAACTTCTACATTTAAAGAATACTTGTTTTTGATGTTACAAGGTTCTTCTTCAAAGGAGGAATAGATTTTGGCACACGCGATCCCTCTTTAAGGAAGATCTTTAACCTTAAAGAACCGTAATTAATAGTGTTCCCACTTATTAACACAGAGATATTCTCTGACTCCTGTCGGGAACTACAATTGTTCATACCCATCTTTGATGCATTAAGTTCTTGTAACAATTTGTGAAAGTCAGCATTAGGGTTTCCGAGTGATTTGAAAAGCGTTCCCCCCTTTTAATTGGAGACACGTGACCACTCCAGTATGATATGATATGTTATTTATAACACGCTTAATACCCATAGGTTTCTAAGCATGGACTGGGGATAGAACCTGTGTTGCTCCGTGTCTTCTTGCTTCCAAGGCAAAGACATTGCCGCTGAGCTACCCTGCCAAGACAACATAAAATAGTTTAACAATGGAAAATGAAAAGTTTGTCTTTATACACGAGCATGCCGACTTTTACTAGAAGTGTGTGTGATACATTTCCTATGTCAGCAGGACCCTTCCCAAGGACTAACAGTTTTTACTCGCTCACACTCTTACACAAGTTCATTTAGAGCTGGTAACAGTTACTGGCAAAGTTTTATGAGTGAACGTGAACAGAGAGCTTCACTCACCGGCTCCAGGAACACTGTGGGTGCAGGCTGCTTTCACTACCTGAATTTTTCTTCTTCTTCTTCTTCTTCTACCATTTTAGGCACACTTGGGACACACACCCCTCTGCAGCATGGGTGTCTCCAGTCCAGCCTTATCAAGGGGGAGTCTCTTTCACTTCTCTGTCCCTCGGCTTGCTTCTTTACACAGGCCTCAAGTTGCAGCACAATCAGGGCTCTGCAATTACAGCCACTAGGCTCACCTGGGAAGAACTTCAATCTCAATAAGTCTCTCTCAGTGAAGCCACGGCAAGCCAGGGTTTGTGAACACAGAACCCTCTCAGAGCTTCCAGATAAAAACTGCTTTCCTCTTGTCTTTGAATCCTTTAAGTGTTCACACTTCCTCATGAACTGCCAGCCACGTGCTCTTCTTCTTACTGCTGCCAGCCTTCCTGCTCCTGCTTCAGCTCTTTCCCCTGCTCTTTCTCTCTTCCCCCTATTGTTGCAGCCTTTTATGCCTCTCAAGTAGGTCAATTGGGTTCACGTGCAGGCCCTTACTGTTAATTGCCCGACCCTGGCAAAGTCTGATAGGCTTCTTGCCTGTCCTCCACTTCTCCATGCCTCTTCAGCCCTCTTCTTCATCTCAGTCCCTATGGGATTCTGGGACATTTAGTTCACTTTAGTAAAACTAGTTTTTTCCACTTCTAATATAGTGTTAAGGGTAGAGTGAATTCCCTTAGTCATTTTAACTAATTATAGAGGGGCTATAGGCTTTAACGTTATTAGAGGAAGAAGGTGTACAGAAGGCAACATTTTCGCCATTCCTTGTAGTGTACCTTTGGTGTTGAGGAGGGCAATTGTTTTTAGGGATATACGAGGTTTGTTGTTCTGGTAGAATATGTTGTGGGGTTACAACCTTAGGATTTACCATCTCATTTTTACCAGGAGGTTTAGAGATATTAAAATAACGATAAGCCATAAGCTCTTCTGGCATAGTGGTAAGAGTGTCCCTTTCAGCGGAAAAACCACTGGGTCTCATCCCACGGAATCTCCTCACAACCCTGGGCCCCGTCTGCACCCTGGTGATCCTGCCGCAGTACACCACCCCCAGGGTTGGGATCAGGAAGCGTCTGCACTCCCCTCGCCACCTGGGAGGAGGCTTTAGGCAGGGATTTAGTGAGGGATCCACAGGATTCTTCACATCACCCCTACCTGTCCTACCCCCGCTCCCCTCAAACTACCTATTTAAAATCCTTTGTTGATGCATTTATTATTGTAATTTCTCTCCATTTGAATTGTGTTCTACCAGGCTCCGCCCAGATACGGAAATCAAAGCCATTTTGAAGAGTTATGATATTTTATTTATATTGCGCTCGTACACAAGTGTTTCAGAGCACGACCAAGCAAAAGGGAAGAGCACAGGGGAGAACAAACAAAAAAACAACAATCTTACAAGGCCCAGTGACATTAAGAGCGAGCAAGTGCACGGGAAAGGGAAAAGGGGGAAAGTGCATGGAAGGGGGGGAAGTGGAAAGTGCGGAACAGAAGAGAGAACAGAATAAATAATAAGTACAATAAATAAATAAAGGCAAAAAAGAGTGGCAGTGCAGCCAGCAAGTGGCAAAGTGCTAAGTTAGTCAGGCAGGGGGGTATCTGATAAATGCAGAAGAAAAGCGGGTGGGGGACTGCATGGGTACATATACAGACCCCAGTGCAAGAGGTGGCCAAGGTGAGCAGGTACCTGGGCCCGACAGACAGAAGGTGGCCAGGTGCAAGGTGCCAAGAGAGAGAGAGCAGATCAGCAGGGGAGAAAAGGGGCAAAGGCAAAAGCGAAGAGGAAGGTCTTGAGCTGCTTCCGGAACCGGAGATGGTTCTCCTCAAGTTTCAAGGTGGCAGGGAGGCTGTTCCAAAGGGAGGCCCCAGCCAAAGACAGATCTACCCTCAGCTTGTTTATTTGAAAAACGACTGACTCTGAGGGAGTTAATGGTAGAGGAGCGAAGGGCTCGAGAGGGGAGGTATTTACAAGTTGGCACTTGTACATAAAACATCAAATAAACAACAAATAAATAAGATATAACAGCTGCAAATTCAGTCTATATTATGTCTTAAAACCAAAGTTCATCAAAAGATCAACTACTTACAAATTGCTTCCCACTATACTCCAGGTGTAACCAGGAGATTTCATTTTTTGGGTAAATCTAATTATTTTTGTTTTGCAGTATTTATCTCCATCTCATTTACACTTGTGTAAGTATGTAAGGTGTTATTTGTCTTTGTAAACCAATTGAAGTCCGGTCAATCAAAATCAAGTAGTCGGCATACGCAAGTTTAGGTTTGCCAATCTAGGTCAGGAAATCATGTACCTTGTCAGACTCTTGCCCCAAATCTGAAATTTACATTTTGAAAAGGCAGGGTGCGAGAACGCAACCCTGCCTAAACCCCTTTGAGTAGCAACTTTTTAGACACAGTTCCCAGGCTATTCAGTTTAACTCGAACAAAGGTGCTTGAGTGTATATAAAATAGAATACTTAATATCGCCGCACAGAAGCCCCATGGATCTAATTTTTACAACAAACTAGTGCAATCGACTTCATCAAATGCCGACGACAGACCAATGGTAGCTGCAAATAGGTCCACGGATTCTCTCTGCCACGCATAAAACTGAAGGCAATCAAGGATGAAACCGTTCAAATGTGTTCCAATCCCTTTTGTGAAATGTTTTGATCGGAACTTTTTCATAGGCCCAGTGCTTAATTTGTAAAAAAAATAAGTGCCAGGGCTCAAATATTTTCTAATACGTCCATGACACGTCAGGATGGGCAGCTCCCTGCCCACTGTTGCCACCACCCACGGCTGCTTTCCATGCTGTCAACATATATGGAGTTAAACCTACAACTCCCACCGGCTTATTTTGGTTGGCGGATGTACTCACTACGGCAGAAGTGTGATTTGCCAATCAACATACACAACATACTCAGGTCTTGACATGATACACATGTTTAAGTAGGTCTTTAAACACTGTCATCATTTACATTTTGCTTTGATTCTATAGGTGTTTATTATTATGTAACTGGCAGTTAAAATAATAAAAGTTGCCAAAACACCACATCATAATCAAACTGAGAAAATAAGTGCCAGGGCTCAAATAAGTGCCAAGGCTGAGCCCTGGCAAACACCTCACACATTAAGCACTGCAAAGGCCCTTTCTTCAGCTCTTTAAGACCATTGCAAAAATGTTCTTGCTTACATCAATGTTCTTAAAGTAATTAAAGGGAATTGTTTGGTAACCCTGGTTAAGAATCGGTACGATGTGAGCAACATGCCAAGTTTGTGGAAAGGATCATGTGATAATAATTTGTTTATACAAGGTGGTTATAATTTCAGCCGACATTTTAGGGTCACGTTTCATTAAATAATCAGATATTCAATCGGGGTCAGGGGCTTGTGATTTCTTAGATTTTCCAATCAGGAAATTCGAAATGTAGGGTTTATTTACATGTATTAGTCCCTATAGGTTCCATTGAATTAAGTTGCAACGTAGCATACAGGTTTTCATAATGCTGAACCCAGGTCTCCATCTACGGGATTAGTTTGCAGGTATGATTAAATCTGATCATCGTTGTTCAACAATAACTATACATTTACTTTTTGTTGCTGAAAAGTATTTTCTGCATACGTTGGCCATCCTTACAGGGAAGTTGGCATTTGAAGTTGGCAATCCAATTTCTGTTTTTTTGTTTCATCCCACAAGCCTCACTCCAATAAGATTCCCCTCAATGTTTGATTTTGATGGGTATCTCAGGTTAGGTTGTGACTCGTTTTTCCTTGGACCAATTTACCATACCTACGTTTATTAGCCACAGTCTTAATGTGGGGCTGATATTATGTTTTATTGTCCCTTCAGTATAGACTCAGTAATAACTGAGTGGAAGATTACTGGATTTCGAAGTTGCATTTTTGTCCACATTGCACAGTGTATTGTGAGAAACCTGAAGGTGTCTCACCCGCTGGTCCCCGGAGATCTGTCTTCCTAGTGGCTAGGACATGGCCATCCCTATTGGATCCAGTTCCTGGAGGTGGACCAATGGGGGGAGGATCACCTGGGTGAGGGGTCTTCGGGGAGCGTAAGTGAGACACCAAGGGTTGAGGCGCAGTATCCCCTTCTCTATAATATCTTTTCCCCTTCCTACCCTGTAGGATATTTAGGAGCTTTAAGGCCCCCCCATTTTTCCCCACATGAACACTTGCATACACAGTAACAGACAACGGACTAGCACTAGAGCTGTTTACCTGACATGTCCCAACACTCGGGTCAGGCAGAGTCAGGCAATTGACAATAACCAAGCACACCTCACTGCCCTTTACCTTCCCCACATGGATAAAAGGCGGAGCACGAAAGCACACTTCGAGCAAGGCCGAATGCACGAGGAGAGAGCTACACCGAATTAGCAGTATAAAAGGAAGGAGAAAACTGGTGACCCAGGAACGACGACGAAGGGGGAATTGCCCTTGCCCTTTTCCACCCAGACCCACAAAGCTTCTAGAAGGGAAAACGTAAGACCAGGAGTTACAGCTGGCGTGCGGAGCAACAGAGGTCAATGGCACACGGGGGCCTCCCGCTTTGATAACTCAGGCGGAGAGGTAAGTTGGCTACTGTGGTACTATCCTTGACTCCAGAGAACAAAGAAGACAACGGGTTCGGCACAACCGGTTAGTCGGAGGAAGCTGATATCAATCAGAACTGTGTTAAACCCAAGGTTGCGAGTAGCAAACTTTTGAACACAAGAAAAAAGAACTTGTGTGTATGTTTGAACTTTAAAGAAAGCCCAGTTGAGGTCCAGGTGCAGAGGAGTGCAGCGCCATGTGGGCGCTCATTCGAAAGGCTCGGACCAGGACCTATTTTGTTTGAAAACTACAGCAACCAGAAGGCCCTAGAAAAGGGTGGTATGAGGCGTCACGAGTGGTCCTATGAGGGTTACACCAAATCCTGTGTACAATCGAAAGTCTCTGACCCGTTACCAGAGGAAAGCTAGGGGAAGGGAACCCCGCTTTCCACTACGATTGCGAGCTGTGATAATTGGCAAGTGTAAACCTGACAGAGGGATGCCAAAAGAAAGAGAAAGTAACCCTGCTTTCTGTTAAAACTGAGCAATACATGAACTGTGTTGAAGAAAGGCCGTAGTGAACACGACAGAGGGAGGCACGTTTTTTTTTTTTAAAGAGGATCTGACCCTGGCAGAGGGAGATCGCAGGGGTGAAGAGCAATCGCCCAAGGAACTTTTGTTTGTTTGTCACTGTAAAATCTGGGCGAAGAACAATTGCCCAAGGTGCAAGATCACCGAGAGAACTTTTGGCTGTTTGTTACTTTGAATCAGTAAACCTTCTAAGGCAAGAGACTTTTGCAGGAAAGAGACAGCCTCTGAGAGGGTTTTGGATATCGTTGAACAGACTGTGAACCTTGTGCTAACAAGGCCCAGGAGTGTGCTGTGCTCAGAAGTCCCACCTTGGCCTGTGCATACAATGTAGGGAAGGGAGACCCAGCCAAACCATCCTGACTTTTTGCGAACACTTCTTTCTTTTCTGGTGAACATTATCCCATACTCTTTTGGTAATTTAGTAATAAGGATTGACAAAAGGTCTTTTTAGTATAGGCCCTTTTTATTTGACAAGACACCACTAGGACTTCCTTATTATTTGATGGTCGTAGTATGCACCCATCTTGGATTTAGATTAGGTGTTTATCTCACCCATTATAAAGTTCAATAAACCCCCTTACACTGTGATCACTGGTGTCTGTCTTTACTGTTACCATCACGAGTTCCTTACAGTATTCATAAACATTCTAATCCCTCCATTGAACTCGTCTACTCTTTTAGGATACCAATATATTTAATTCCCTCCTGAAATAATTGTGAGGGGCGATGGTTGCTCCATTATACTTTGCACTTCTAGGGCAATGTCAAAGGAAACGTAAAGCCGGTTATGGTCACTTATGCCCATTACATACCTTAAATTCCCGACAACGTGCAAACATAGGCATTGTGGTGAAAATATAATGAATCGAAGAGAATCTTTCATTATGCTAAATTGGACCTGAACTAATGCCTCCTGGTATATTGCCATTCAAACTATTTAGGCCCCATGTGTCCATAAAAAGTGTCCACCAGCAGCTGGCCGTACTAAAGATCTGTTTTTTCTTTGACACATTTCCATTGTGCATATTTGGCCAGATTGCTCATACAAACCTGGACAAATTTATTAAAATCAACACCTAAAATAATGTAATTACTATTCCCTTCCACATACCAATTATTTAAAATGTCAGCTAGATAGTTCAAGAATAGTTACAATAGCGTGAGTGTTTGATCCAATAAATATTAATTAATAATAGTTCCTTCAGAATCGGTCAACTTTTAAATTTCAATTTAACGGCATGTAAGCCGGGACAAGTATTGTGCCATAGCTCGGGATTTATACCAAATTCAGTCTTAATGACTATTAGTACCTGGCAAGGAACAATCAGATTGTATCAAACAATCCGATTGGCCCTCGCCGGGTCCTTACCCAGCCATCAAAGACTCCCCTTCTGTCCGTCCGAGCTCAGCGTCCTGCAGAGTTCTGTTTCTTTTTTCAGCAAGCCACCATTTAAAAAAAGAAGGGACTAATGGCCACCATGGAAAGGGAGAAGGATCAATGTGGCAATTTCTTCTGTTTGTTTTCCTCGAGTTGAGAAACTGTTTCAACGCTGTTTCTCAACATGAGAAAAATTGCTATGAAGACCTTGGCACAATGTGCCGGGCTTTGAATATAAATAGAACCCTACGAGGGTTCGCTTTGCTCGGGCTTATAATTCTCACCCCAGGGGCATTACCCAAACGAGGTTCCATTGCTTTAATAGGCCCACTGCGTTTAAAGAAGTTAAAGACACAAGTTATTGGATAATCGTATTCAACTTAATCAGCCCAAGGACATAGCTGTGCTATTGAACATACATAAGGACACAGAAGCATGTGTTAAAAGTGGTGGAGCGGGACACTGCACCTCTTATTTTCCGATTGCTAATGGGGCAAGACAGGGGTGCGTTTTGGCTCCCCTGCTATTATGTTAATGATCTGCAGATGGCTTTAATCCAATCTTGAGTGCATGTTCCAAAAATCAGAAATAAGAAGCTGCCTGTCTCATCTATGCTGACGATACAGTTTTAATTGAACACACTCCCTTGACTTTGCAGGGACTCATTAATGAATTTACAAACTTTATGAACAAACTCGTTCTCGAGGTGAATGCTTCAAAATCAACAGCTATGGTCCGTCACAGACCTGGGAAAAGAATCAAAATTCTGATATTCAGGTGCAATGCCTTTTCTATAGCACTGATCAGTAAATGTAACGATTTGGACATCTGTTCTAACACTACAATATGGGCTGCGAGCCATTTGGGGAAGTTAAACAGGACAATGAAACAAGCTATCACTGGTGCATTCCGCTTCTCCAAATTGTGCAAGTCGCAACCGCTGAAAATTATGCTGGAAATATACCAAAAACAAACCTTGACGGTGGTGAATTATGGGGTTTCCCTCTGGGGGTTTGGGAATCTATCGGCACTACAGATTACTGAAAATTGTTTTACAAAGAACATTTTCGGACTCTCACAATCCACGTACAATTATGCGGTACATCAAGAAGGTGGTATCAACTTCATTGAAAATGATGCATCATTGCAACCTGTTGTGCACTGGCTAAGAGTTCGGAGTAACCGAAAAAGCAACACTAACCAAATTCTTAATCAGTGCTCTGATAATTAATAGATCTGCAATGTCTATACCTTGAGTCAAGCACGTTAAAAAAATGTTTAATTAGTATAAATGCACACCAGCACTTCAGGTCAAGCAATCTTTTAACTGCATTTGATTTGAAAAATCAACTGCGGCTGCTTGTAAATGCTGAACGAGAAACCACTGAGCTAATTAAATCCTTCAATCAGAGGCATATAGCCATTTCCTCCACCTCGATTCATCAGTATTTAACCAGGTCTGACCATATTTAAGAATGGTCATTTTTAACCGATGTAAGATTTAACTGCGTTCGCCTCCGAGAAATTACGACCTTATGGTCGGATAGTACAACTGAATCTTGTCTGCTGTTTGGTGCCGCCAAGGAAGATTTCCTGCATTTCATCTTGTTCTGCCAGGTGTTTGCCCATCTTTGTGCCACTATGGTGATTCCCCTTCTGAGAAATAAGGGTTATACTCAATGTCGAGTCAATCTTTTTCATTTATTGATGTTGCATGGACTGTTCCCCACTTGGCTGAAGGTCTGCGTTGTCAAGAGCAGAAAGACATTTCTGGAGTTGTTAAAGCCGTGAAAAACAAAGTAATTACTGAATATCTATTTAATCGTACTGGGATTATTTGTTCCATTTATACATTAGTGACACCACAACGAATTTAGAATTTGTACCCTTTTCCTTTTTTTATCCATTTTAAAATCTGTGTTTTCTCTGTATGTAAACGTTTTATGGCGGTCTATGCCGAAATAAAGTATTATTGACTGACTGACTGACTTCTGATAGGCTTGTCTCGAGCAAGTGCGGACGCAAGTGTCTGCGGTTTGGCGGAGACGGCTGTTTGAAGCTGCTGGATTCATGCTCTCCAATTGCTTTGCCATGCTTGGAGCCCCCGCCTACACCTGTGAAGAATAATAAAAGCCTGCATCACGCTCCTCCGTGCGCTCACATCGAGCAAGTGCTCAGGCAAGCGTGTCTGCGGTTTGGCAAAGCGTGCAGGGGGATCGACTGCGAATCGACTCTGAATGCAAGTAAGCTTGTTTTGCACCTGACGACTCTCCCCGCATTTTGTTTTGCGTGATACAGTGCTTAAAATTACTCAGCATATACCTACAGACTTCTGTTCCCTAGTATGTTGCCATGGAAAGTGAACAACTCAGTGGCCTACAATTTAAGACCAAGGGGGAAAGGAAGTAGGGCACCGAAAAGCAGGGAGGGGTGAGAGCGGTCACAGCGGAAATCATAGCCTTACAGGAGATGAAGGACTGAATATCTTACTCTACTGCCCACAGGGGAGGAATCTTTTTCACAGTGAATGTCCATCGGGCACAAGCGCAAGTCTCATTGTCAACAGACATCAATACAGGGCACCAACTAAATTGATCAAAGTTCACAGGAATTGATAATGACAAATACTTATTGGAACTATTCAATGCAGCGGTGCATAAATGGACAACCTACTGGAAATGAGACGACAGGGAAAAATGTAAATGTACAGGAGGAGATGGGGCAGCCGTTGTTGAGGAAATTGAGACCCACCCCTCAAGGCTGTCCGCCAGCCCATTGATGTTTGTTGATGCACCTCTTTCTGGAATTAGCAATAAGTATTTCGAGGGGGACTCGACAAATGAAGTTATGCAGTTCACAATACAAATCTTTTTGAGATTATGCAATACAATTCAAGAGGATATTGCCAGCCAGGGGGAGGCCCTAAATCGGATTGAACACTGGCAAAGTCAAAGTGGGCAGTGTGTGCCCCAAGAACAAACAAGGGTGGGGGGCTCTCTCTCAAATAGTGCCATTACGAGTGGAAGTGGACGAGGCCACAGAGCTGCAAGTCGCGATAAATACTGAAGTGCAGGCCAGTGTTCTATCTGATCAGGACTTGAATACTACGAACAGCAGCAACAACCCCTCCTTTATCTCAAGTAAGGCAAGGCAAAGAATATTAGCCGCCGCCAATACTGTAAAACAGGCTCCCGTGCATTCAGTGCTTCCTCAGAGTAATTGGAGATGGTGAAAAAAGGTTCCTGTGCAAAACTCCAAAAAAGTGAGAAAGAAGGCCTCAAGGAAAACAAAAAGGCTGGAAAAAAGAAACTGAGGATTGACTAGTTGGGTACTCAAGTCATCGACGTGGAATACTGAGGAACACAGAGAAAGCGACGAGTTTCAAGATGAGGCGGAAAATCTGTGTGAAGACTTTCCCCAGAACCAATGAGCCAATTCAAAGTCACAGCAGGAATAGCGATAGTGACTTCACCTTTGCAGACCAAGAAACATAAGTGGCCGAAGAGCAGGAAATTCCTGCTACGGAACATATTTACTAACCGAGCAGAAAATTTGCTTAATAGGCATTCAGTGTTGGCGATTATAAAAGCAATTCCACAACTTAGAATATTGCAGTCAGACGATCTGGAATACATTGAACTATTAAAAGACTCATCCACCAAGGTCAATAGAGCATTGCTACAATCAATATACTGTTGAGCTAATTGAACAACATGCATCCCGGATACAAAATATGGGATACAATGTGGAAACCATACAATCCCCATCAGTTGACCGTATAAAAACTGAACGCCACCCAGAAAGCCCAACACAGACCTTCGGCAAACATGTATATGGGGGAAACAGACCATGCAAAGAGAGTGTGCTGGAGATAGAGTGGAAGTGAGGAATGGAAGAGTGGGATTGACCGGGACCACCTCAGCGACTGGGTGATCAGTAGCGCTGGAGAAAGAGGGTCTGGAGGACTCGGAATGCACAAAAAGGGAGTGGAATTGGTTGTCAAGTTTCCTACCTGTGAAGAGGTAGCAGCGACTATGATCTGTGAGGACAATGACATGGGACACTCCAGGAGACAACCACTTTTTAGATCGAACCAAGAGCCACAGTTTATTACAGGAATACAAGATATTCCTACTACAGGAAACATGGATGACTCAAGAAGTATCCATTTGCGGATGTACCTTGTTTCAACACCTAGCAGTAAAAGGAACTAAAGGACGACCAAAGGGTGTCTTATAATAGGCATATACAAGGGAATGGTAGCATTGATGTCCTGGAATGTAAAGAAAATATACGAATACTTGAAATGAAAGCCAAAGTTGGGGGAAAGGAAAAATCTGTTGTAATCAACGTATATTCCCCCAGGGGAACACATGACAAGTGATGTCCTCCACTCAATTGGTCTGGTAATGGCAAGGTGGCAACTGGCACCCGAGAACCAAACAATACTGACTGGGGGAGATCTAACTGCATGTTGTGTTGGCGCGGCACCAGGCCCGAAACCAAAGAGCAATGCTTACCCCAAGATACCGAACAAGCAAGGCAGAATCTGCCTTCAATTTGCGAAAGAGTGTAGCTTATCCATTTTAAATGGTATTAGAAAAGGCAACACCTCAAGTATGAGCATGTAGAAAGGTAACGGGGGGGGGGGACCTTCAATTATTTGCTCCTAAATAACTGAGATTTGGAAATGGTACAGTTTATGAGCGTGGAATTTAATAGATATAGTGACCACGCCATGGCCGCCTTTCTGTTGCAGCCCGAGAGCATGTTCAAGTTGCACAAATGTATTGGGGAGGTGGATTTGAACGCAGGATGTAACAGAATAATGTGGTCTGACAGAAATATAGAGCGATGTAACAGGCATTTGGGTACACTCTTGACCGGGATCGATACATCAGTAAGGACATAAAAAGGACAGAGGACATAATTGTAATGGTCAAACGTATTATCAAGCAATCTTTACCAGCAGGGAGGAAATACACAAATCGGGAGGACTAGCTGGGGTGGTCTTGCATGTGCCCTGGAGGATATTACTCTTGTCCTGAAGTCTAGCTTTAGTTTGCTCTGGCATCTCATTTGCCCTGGAGAAAGTTGCTCTTGTCATCTGGTCGGCAAGTCGTGCTGCGGTTTGTTGCATTTCAAAAGCTCTTGATATTGATTTTCGCTTTGCATCAGATGGAGCTTTTCCAAGTGATGTTCGTTTTTTGTGCAGCAGGTTTCAGTCACTCAATGGCTTCAGCACATTTGAGAAAATGTCCACAAAGATTGACCGATTGTGCTCTCTTCTCGTGGATGAGCTAAAGTAAACTGTAACCTTGCCATTTCCCATATTTGGAGTGGCGTGATACATTTAAAAAAAAATGTTTTATTCCATTTAAAAATGCTTTAATAAACACTTCGAACTGTATACAGTAGTAATAAATGTCAAAGGAATAACCAACACATCGAACATTTTTCTTTGGACACTTTTCAAAATGTTGCCTCCTAGTACCTACTGTAGTGAATCGGGGTGAGCATCAGTAAATGAGGGTGTCTAAGGAGTGAATTCTTTGCATTCAAACATAGACTACAATCTTCCCCCAGACAAATGAGAAATCCATGCACAATTTGGTAGCAGTGGGTTCAACGGTGTGGATTTGTATAGCCTGACTAACATACAGACAACTCCAAACATTTTTTTGCATATAAGATTTTTGCATCCAAACATCGACTACGATCTTGCCCCAGACAAAAGAGGAATCCGTGCAAAATTTGGTAGACGTGGGTTCAACTGTGTGTATGTGTATAGCCGGCCAAACATACATAGAGACATACATACTTACATTTCGCTTTATATATAAAGAATACCAGAAGGAGAAGAGTGTACAACCCGGTAATAAGGAAGCCAAGTGTTCGCTGAGACAGCAAATTTGTTTTTTGCAAAAGCAGGACCAGGCAAAGGAAATTAAAATAGCTCTGGTAAAAAGTTGAGAAAAACACTTCTAAAAACTGACTAAAAAGGTGGCGTATGAGCATCAAAAACAACCAATGGCAGAGGATGCTAAAGATCATTACAATGGCAAACACAAAAAAGCTATGGAAAACATTTAATGCATTGAGGGGCGGCATAGAAAGGAGCATAATCAATCCTAATGATGAGCCCACCTGCAGGCAGTACGTTTTAGAAATGTTCAGTGGCAGTGAGCAGGACTCTGCTACGGCATTTACCAAGGGTGGACACTATAATCTAAATTACAGAGAAAGATGACATCATAGAAAGGATAAGGAAATTAAAGGGTTCCTGGACACCGATGGTATACCAAACATGGTATTGAAACTAAACCAGGATCTGTGTGGCAACCTGTTATGCAGACTATACTTACAAATCTGTACGGAGTGTTGCCAGGGAGTTGGAAGAGGGAAATATTAATCCTAGTTTTTAAAACGCACCAAAGTGATAACTCTACGAACTATAGACTTTTGTCCATGTTAGACACAATGGATACATTTTACGGGAATATCATACTCGATAGACTAAAAACGTGGGTGACGGAAAACAGGAAACCAAGCCAGTTTCAGATAGGCTTTAGGGTCCGCTCCAGCACTTCGCATGGTTTGCTGTTTCTGAGTGTCCTTATAAATAAGGCAAGATCTCGTTCGCGCCTAGACTAGGAACCCAGAGTGTGGCATGGATCTCCTATGCAGATGATCTGGTCCTTTTGGTGGGCCGAAATCGAACGGCAAAGCATCTGTGTAGATTTTGCAGAAAAAAACTAAACTAAAACTGAATTATGAAAAAACTAAACATATGGGGTTCGGCCTCAAAAGGAAGGGGAATCCGGGACACTGCTATGTGAACAGGAACTGCATAGAGAGGGTTTCCGAATACAAGTACCAGTGTCTAACCAGCCCTACAGATAAGGGATGTATCGGCCACTTTAACTCCCTAAAAATAGGAAAATACTCCCAGAAAATGTTAATAGTGAGTACAAATACTCTCCCCTAACCCCCCCAAAAAAATAGGAAACGGGCACGTAGAAACTTGTGCCCGTGCTGCCACCCACACAGCTGCATAGTTATGTATGGACCAGTAGTGCAGATAGTACCACAGTAAAAAACTACTATTATAACTGCATGATCGGAAGGAGTAAACGTATCTTAAAGTACATGAATAACTAGGTGCAAAGAAATAATTATTCATTAAGCATTTCATTTTTCTTGTTCAAACATATTTTTAATTGCTTATAAAATGCTCTCATTGGGAATTCGACACACAGTTGGACTCCCTACTCCCAAATCTTATCTGGAGCACTGGGTGTAACCATTAGTGAAAACAATTACTTTGGCACTCTGAGACAGGAAAGATGCCATAGAGTCCAAGCCCTAACAAGTATACAAAACAAATAATTGCAATTCAAATGAGGGTTTCAGCCTTGTGGGAATAATCAGAATGTATAGACAGTGTGTTGTACCTGCCATTGCCAATGCCCTGGAAACGCAGCTGCACAGACACACCAGTTGGCTCTCTAGTGGAATGAAAGATCTGGATAAGAGTATTGGGTGTGGCGCAGAGTGTGCTGGTTCAAGCATTAAGAGTAGAACTGGGCTTGCGTTCTATTCCAGGCCACAGCATCCTATATAGTAAGAGGAGAAAGGAACTGTAAAGTGCTTTGTTGCGAATAATGGAATTGCCCTATTGAATGAGGGAAAAAATGACTTGAAATGTCTTAGTAAATTGTGTGAAGACTTGTTTACATTTATTAGATCAGGATAGCTCAGCGGCAACGAGCTCACCTTGGAAACAAGACACGAAGCAACACAGGTTGGATCCCCTGTCCGCGCTTAGAAACTTCTGGGTATTTAGCGCGTTATAAATACGCAACTAAGACCAGGCTGTGTGAGCGCTTTAAAAATGCAAATAAATAAAATGGATGGTGCCCTGATTGGTTGTCGGAGAGAGGCATACTGGTATGGGAATTCTCTGTAAAAATAAAACTGTGGGAATGGGGTTTAAATCACACGTATTTTACAAGTCTGAAAAAGTATAACGCATTTGTAGAGATTCAGACATATTTGACTCCCCAAAAATAACTTATAAAAACACTGACTCCTGCACTGAGACAGTTCATTTTGGTATTAGGGCTACATATATTGCCAGTATTGGAGGTAAGAGGTGCATGGTTGGACATCCGAAGGGAAGAAAGAGGCTGCAG
Source organism: Ambystoma mexicanum (assembly GCF_040938575.1). NCBI lineage: Eukaryota > Metazoa > Chordata > Amphibia > Caudata > Ambystomatidae > Ambystoma > Ambystoma mexicanum. The sequence continues at coordinate 1,496,331,605 of NC_090935.1, forward strand.
GATATGTGAACCTCTTCATATGTTGGAGACTGCCCAACACGTATTGACACTCTGTAGTAAGCTAGGCCGCCTATATATGGCCTATTAAAGCGAATACGTGTACTGGATGGAAGAAATAATGAGCGATTCATTTTGAAAACAATGTTTAATGGCTAATGGCCATACGTTGAATATGGCTTTATGTATACTGTGGCTGAGAATTGAGGTGGTACTAGAATCCCGTGTAAATAAGTTGACAGGGGGAAATGTCTCGTGAATAGTTTAACACCATTGTATCTTTTTTATTAATGTAAATAGTTCATGTTTGAATTTTAAGTTTTTAGTTTAATATTTATAGTGATGGAGATGTATATCACACATTGAAATGTGATAAATGTCTCGTGAGATGTGGTACTAAATGTGTGTAAAGTTCTCTGAACTAATAAACAAATAAACAAATCAAAAACATTTTCAAAAAACAATTATAGGCCTCCCGAGGGCCACCCCCATAGTCCACACACTGCCTTTTGTAAGAACGTCTTATATTCATCAAGCATCAGAAATTCTCTCAACCATACTTCTTCAATCATTATTATTTCTAATGCGAATGCGAATTCCAGGATATAACGTCTAACCATTTGGTGTTAAAGGGGTTGTGTTCCTGACTTATCAGGCAAATTAGCACAATACAATATCAGTCTCTTAACCAACTATTCCCCCGCAGGAACACCTCTGAAATCGCGTGGACAGATCTTTCATTAGAGGTAAATCCTCGAACTAAGCTTCCTCGTTATTAGAGATAAACAGCTCAGCTCTTACAGCTTTATGTACTCCCTAGCCTGGACAACAAAAGGTCCTATCCCAGGGCCTCCTCCAAAAACATAGCAGTCAATATTTGAGACTTCTAATGAAAATTAACTAAAATCAATAAGGTAATCGCAGAGAAATTCTATACAAATTCTAGTCCAAATTGCTCAACTTATGTATTTCATAAAATAGTCAGTCAAATAACTTTATTCGGCCCAAAAGACCATCAAAGTGCATCCTACAAGACAATTCTAAAAATAAAGATACAATTCTGGTACAGAGTTACAAAGAGTCAAAAAAAAAAAAAAGAAAAAGAAGACAACAGGGTAGTGCAAACAAGCCACCCCCTCCATAGGAGACCCTAAACAATTATTTGGGCCTATATAGTGGTCCCACCATCCCCTTGCTTCAACCAGTTCCCATGGCGCCTTGGGCCCAAGGTTGTCAAATTTGCCCCTGAAAGGGGACAGTTGCTAGAGAAGACCCCAGAATTTGCTATGGCAGATCTGGGAGGGGCAACAGAGCTGAGAAAAGGGAGCATGCTGATTGAGATCGCACTCTTGGATGATTGGCCTACCCGCCCACAGCCTCCCAAAACCCTGTTCGCTGTGCTACGATCCCAAAATGTCAGTTTGATACAGTCCAGGGTGTTCTTGCCAAGACTGGGAATTCTGCGGCACCCCGCCAGAGCTTCTCTACGAATAGACGGGCAGGTATTCAGCCAAAATAGACATTTATTAATCATCCTTAGGCTCTGTCTTGTTTGTTGCCAATTTGGGCACCCCCAGAAGGAAGACTACAGAGCGTTTTTGGGCTTTCCTTGTTCAGGGAGCTTGTGCTGGCCCCCAGACTTCCACAGACCCAGGGCTTTGGACTTCGTGCAATCGAAGCCCATAGAGGAAGAGGCTGAAGCCACCGATGGTAGAGACATTGGTCTTGTATCGGAGACCCTGCTATACTCCCTGATAATGGCATGGGGATTGCAGGGGCAGTTATTGGCGAGCGATTCCCCTTGTGCCAGGTTTCGGTGAACGACAGACCCTTTGGGAGCAGTCAATACCAGGGGGACCAGTACAGGTATATATTCCAGGGACTTTCCAGGGGTGAGAGCTTGTGCCCTGCGGCAGCTGAAGTGGTGACCATGGGCTCCTCCACCTGGACAATTCCACCTCCCTTCCTTTGGCCCTCTAGCAAAGTTTGTAACAAAGCCTTAATGATGGCCAGCTCCGCCAGAACTTTGTTACACCCACACCCACACCCCCTATAGAAGGGCGCCTCCTCTGGGAATCGGTCAGTGGTCAAATTGAGCTCATGGTTGCTGGCATCAGTTAGTTGGTTGATGGCCTCGACCATCCGGAGAGGGCTCAAATCGAAGGAGGGGCTAGCCCCAGAACTTTTAGACGAGAGTACATCAATCCACGAGCTGTTATGGGAGCTTGAGGAGGGATTGCCCCTTTGGGCACTTGGTGTCAGTCTGTCCCCTGCAGCCAGGAGGGATGTCACAGGAGCTGAGGGGGTTCCATGGGTAAGAGGATCGATGGTTGTGGACAGGACCGGAGCCGTGCTTTGGGTGAGGGAAAGACTTAATTCCGGTTTGCCGCTAGCATCCCGAAACAAGTTGGACCGACCATCCTGATGATTATACAGAGTATCTTGGCTCCCCAGGTGCTGCTAGGCCGTTATTGGGGGCAGGTAGAGTGTTACTTCAGCAGTGCCGGGCATAGACGGGGACTGTTTGACAGTGGACTTAATGGCAAACAAACCGGCGAGTGACCCCATAGTAGTGCCCGTTGTAGTGGTTGGGGGTGGCACCCCCTGTGGGCGCTGTCTCCGGAGCACCAGAGTCTTGCGCTGAGATTTCTGCAGGGGGGGGGGGTCAAGGCAAGTGATTTGTGGGCAGAAAAGGAGCGGGGGAAACAGGGATATGGGATCAGTAGTCGGCTGCACCGTAGCCAGTTCCTGTGAGGCTTCTGTTTCCAGATACTTTTGTGGGGGCCCACCACATACCTCCATCACAGTCCTCCTCCCGTGCTCACCTCCGAATTCAATGTCCAGTGCCAGTCCAGTCCCACGAGTCTTCGTGCTTGAACTCCAGCTGCGCCGAACACCACGCGGTGCCAAACACCGTGCGCCCTTGCCCCGCCGCAGGCTTCACCGTTGCAGGGCTGTTATGCCCAGGGGCCGTGGCCAAACCAGAAGTGAGGAGAGTCCCTCCAGGGACCGCGCCAAACACTGCGCCCTTGCCCCGCCACGGGCTTCACAAAATAGTAATAAACTGTTCTATTCAGAATTACAGGTACTACATGTGAGAAAGAACTCCAAACCAAGTTTTGAAGGGATCAAGGATGAATTTCCAGTGATCAAAGCATCATTAGGAATGCTATTAATTGCCTTTGCTGCCCGATTTAGGCCAAAGTAATTTATGCGTTTATTTATTGGGCATTTATAAAGGCACTTATACAGCTAGAATAGCGTTTCAAAGACACAAGGCAAAAAAGGGAAACAAGGGTGCAAAACATGACAATGGAAGAAAATGACAATGAAAACAAATGACAACAGCGGTCCTACTACGCCTTCTGACATTCGTAGCATGCAGGTGCAAAGAGAGAGGGGGAAAGGGGTTGGGGTTAAGTGCATGAGGGCCCCCGCCGTGAGGTTGTTGGGGGGGGTGGGGGGGGTGCCAGAGTGCCCATTCCAGAGACAACAGCTAAGTGTGAGGCAGTGACCACCTGAGGGAGGTCAGCCGCCAATCCAATAAGTGCAGACCTGAGGAACACCACAGCCAGTAAGGGCAGTAAGGGCCCGAAGAAAAGTGCAGCAGGGGGCGGAGGCTGTAGGCGATTGGGCGGAAGGCCAGGACCCAATAGGACTCTTAAGGGCCCAGGCCGCCAATCTCAGCGACTGTGGGGGAATAGCACGGGAGGGAGAGAGGGAAGGAGGAGGAGAAAAGGAAAGTCTTGATATGCTTGCAGAACTTGAGGAGATCTGGCTCAAGACGGAGAGAGAGGGGGAGGCTGTTCCAAAGAAGGGAGCAAGCCAAAGAAAGGGGACGACCACCAGCTCCCTGCTTAGAGAAGTGTTTGACCAGCAGAGAGTTGGAGAGATACGGTCCCTGGGCTTAAGGCCAAGGATAAATCTTGCAGCCCTAGTCTGGATTAGTTGGAGGGGGCGGAGCGCAGAGGAAGATAGATTAAGGAAGATGCTGTTGCAATAGTCCAGTCTAGAGACCCAGAGCTCTGGAGACATTGATATTCTGGGGAAAGGTGAGGAAAGGGAGAATGCATATGAGTTAGGAACAGGAGTGCCAAGGGGAAGGATCTCAGTCTTGCTGGCATTGAGACAGAAATCGTTAGAGGTGCACCAAGACTGGATAGCAGAAAGGCAATAAAGAAGGACAGAGGAAGTAGAAAGAGAGACAGTCGGGAGTTTGAAGAAGAGTTGTGTCTCATCTGCATAACACTGGAAGTGCGAGGAGAAGGTGGAGATCAGGTGAGCAAAAGGAGCGAGATAGATGTTAAAGAGCCAAGGCGAGAGGATAGAGCCCTGGGGAACACCACAGGTGGAAATAGAGGTGGAGGAGGAGAAGGGACCCAGGATCACCTGGGAAGGACGGTCAGTGAGAAAGAAGGTCAGCCAATACAGGGCCCGGCCTGAGATACTAAGTGCATCATGGAGTTGCTTTATGAGGATGGAGTGGCTGACCGTGTCAAAGGCATAGGAGAGGTCAAGTAGAATGAGAACTGCAGGAGAGTTAGAGTCAAAGAGTTAGAGTTAGATATTTGTAGGTCAAAAATAAGTACTACATTGGGCTTTTCATGTAGAGTTTCAGCTGAACTCTACATGAAAACTGACCAGCATTGCAAATGATGAAGATACATAGTCCTCTGTATCTTGATCCACAAGTGGCTTGCGAGTCACCCTTGTTCGTTTTTCAAAAAATGTGGTAATGCAGTTCCTTGTCGTTTTTGTGGTAGCTTTGCGTTTCTTTTTCATTGCCTAGGGATCTATATTACAATCATCATTATTTAAATTGGTGTAACAGGGTCGATCTCATTGATCGGAGCAATTTCAGTTGCTTGCCGAGGCCTTCCTTTTTTATAGGAGGCAAACATTTCCTAGAGAATCTACTTTTGTATTCTTTGTTTTCTTCTCTGTGGGAACTCTACTACACTTTCATTGGTGAACGTTAGAATGAGGCCTTTGCAAATTATTAGAGCAAGTACGAAAATGTGCACATTGCACTGTGTGATTAAGTCCATTGTGCAGCAATCGGCTGGGGGGGGAGTTGGACAAAGTAGCTCGGAGCAGGACTGTATTCGTTGAAAATGTATCAACTAGAGACAAATCGAATTCTATATAGAGGGAGCGGTCCTTGAGAAATCTGCTAAACATCAGCTTCCATGTTGGATGGACATCCATAACGGCTCCCCTTCTCCGAATTTCGAGTCTTTGGGCAACCTCCATTAAGCTAGTAGATTGTTGTTTCTGCTCTGAACTAATGTTGTGGTATAATTGCACCAACGATTTCATTACCAAATGTAATGCTCGAAATGAGATGGAGCCTAACTTAGCAGGATCTCGTGAAATCTCTAGCATATTGGCTTAGACCTTATCAACTCGTAGAGTTGTTGAGCAAATAGAGATATTGGAGGACCTAAGATGATGTTTGAAAAATATTGACAGGATCGGAGATAGTGAACCCCTTACTGCTCATTCCCCATCCCCGAAAGTAACTTGTAAAGCTGGAGTAGGTGATGACTAAAGTCTTCAATGCCACATTAATGCGATACTTGAACCTCAACTACTGGGGTAGTTATAACCCCAGCTGCTGGCTTAGTATAGGAGTCAGTTGTCACAGACGGACTTGGTTGATTTTTAGGTGTAAAGTGATTTGTGATCTTTGATGGCAGAGTCTCTTTTACCATATTTGTCAACTCCCTTCGAAGCAAGCTACCATCAAGTTCTTTACGAGCTGTTTTTATGGACTGTAATGAACAGTTTAATGCACAATATGGCATTATTTCACCAAGTGACTGGCTGTACTGGAGGGTTTTACTCCACAGATTATAAATGAGCACTGCTCAGCAGCACAAAGAGTAGATTCATCAATAGGATGTTTTACCTGCAGAGCAGCTCCCCAGGTACCCACACCAACTGCACTTATCAGTGTTCAACTCTGGTGGTTAAGTATACCCGGTCTCTTTTCTCCAGGTGCATTCAATCGACAGACAACAGCAGACAGCAGCGTGGTCCAACAAGTAGGTTCCAAAGCTGCCACAACTGTGCTTATCGGTGCACTTTGCTCGATGCCGCCAGTTAAGTATAATCTGCCTCTTTTCCACAGGTGCATGCAATCGCCCAACAGCAGGTAGCTGCAAGGTACAACAAGCCAACTTCACAGTTGGTCTAGATGTCGGGCAGCTGTTATTATAGGCCCCCCTAGCCCCAAGGCAATCTCATTTGATCTCGTCAGAGCCCATCACTTCCAAGCTTTAGCTCCAGGCCACCTGCCTTTGGCTATAGACTGCTAGAAAAATAAAGTTTTGTATCCTTAAAGTGCTTGCTAATCCCACCAGATCCAAAGTATTGTTCTGAGTGTGAACCCAATTCCAGCAAACAAGGATTATGGCTCCCTACTAGCCTCATTGGTTGGCTTCTCCCTGGTTCCCAACAATCTGGATGCTTGGCCTGCAGTCTTCCACCCCTGGACCACCAGGATAGTAACTGTCTCAAACCTACCTGGTATATGGATTCCCTTCCAAACTAGGCCCCAGATGCTCAGCTTTTCAACTATCTTTTCCCTTTCAATCGTTTTGCCATTTTGGCTTCACAACACGGGGTAGCTTTTAGGAACCTGCTGCTCAGTCATCTCCATTGACTTCCCTCCAGCTCCTGGTATTCACTTTCCTTACTTTCTCGCTTCATTCCGGCTGCCTTCAACTCCTTTCTCCTGATGTTTCCCTTCTTGCATGCATTCCTCTTCCCCCTCTCTCCTTCCTCCGATTCTTCTTTTCACCTTCACTCTGTCTTTCCTCCTGTTTACTGTCACTCTTCCTCATGATCTTGTCCAACTAACGCGGTTTTCTCTTCCCGCTCTCTTGCCTCCTGCTCACATTCTCTTACATGGTCTCTCACACCTTCCACTAACACCCACACTTAATCCTAGGCTCACACTCCTATATTATGGGGCGCAGGATTCATTCATGGGATCATTCACGGCACCTACGTTCACGTATTTGTCCATGATGTTCAGCCACAGCCCCACTCCCAGTGCATCGAAGTGTTCTTTTGGTGATATGTGGCCTACTGGCTAAAGGCAGTATACTGAACAAATTTATCCAGAGGTTGTTTTAGTTTTAAAGGTATCAAAAATGTATTTATTAAGATACATCATTTACAAAAAAGAATTAATCATTAATTAATGCACACATATGAAATTACATTACCATTGCAGGAGAGCATAAGACACCAGATAATAAAATCCTAACATCACCATAATTCAACAACAGTCACACCATCATTTGCAACACAAATCAATCAGCCTCATTCACTCACAGTAAAAACATTTGAACTAAAACATTTAGTACAATTCATAAGTGGTAGCATTTCATAAATTAGTCTTTAATATTTCATTTTATCCACATGTAATGTGTAGCAGCACAGTCATTAACCAGAGAATGTGCTCTATTCCACGGAGTGGGTATGTTCAACAATAAATGATAAATTCCATCCCTGGATGTTCTCTCTACCGGTTTCAACATTTTATGAAGTGATTGAAATAACGTCTTCATCAGGAGAAATAATTGATAATATTACCACTGACTCCCATTGTCATATGCTCCAAAGGATCAAGGACCACAAAATGTGGCTCAGGGACAATCCACCAAATTCCAAGAATCTTGAAGATGAGCTTGAATTATTCCAGTATTCGGACAACTGTGGCCGGTATCAATGTTAACTCGGCACAGGTGGTTAAGGTTTCAATCAAGTAATCAAAGCCTACTGGAGGCAGCCGTCCATGCTGCCAAAGAACCTGTTCGGATCCTAGTCTGCCGTTAAATCGGCATTCACCCGCTGGGTCCACACCACAAAGTTTTTCCCTAAAGGCACCATCTTGGAATCAAGACGGCTCTACCATTCTTGGTACACATTTTTCTCCTTAATCATGTCTAAATTTGCAGGTGTCGCTTTCTCCACTGTTACTGTATTTGCAGGCTGCAAGCACACACAAGGAATTCTTCAGAACTTGTATTTCATAGTCGCAATCGCGGGCTAGGTGCCCAGAGTTTACTGCCACATACTGAGCTTCTGTTTGCCAGTGAGAGGCCTCCCAGCCTCAACATCCTTGCATAGGGGCTGGGGTAAAGTTGTCAGAGAAACTATGCTCACACATCAGTCTGGAGTAGTAGGGGAGACAAACAAGTTACTTACCCCTGGTAACCTTCTTTCGATTGGATGTTCCTCCCACGTATTCCTCGTCTTATGATTAATTGTCCTTCCAGCTTTAGCTGCTTGTGATTTTTTTTTTGTCAAGGGGTGCTGTGTGCCGTCTTGTCGAGTCAATGTCCCTCGAGGGCCACAGTTCGACTGTCAACGTCATCAGTACAAATAGTGTACACAGCTCCCGTTGTCTTAAGTTCAGTTTTTCCCCTCCTGTAGAGGAATTACCAGGCGTACCATAAACCTTAGGCTCCAAGAAAGCATAAAGTGTAAGAACACGTGAATTTTATGGCTAGGAGGGGCTATGAGGAATATGTGGGGGGAACCTCCAATCGAAAGAACTTTAGCAGGGGTAAGTAACTTGTTCTTCAAATTGATTGTGTCCTCCCATTTTTTCCTCATTTTATGATAGACACCCAAAGCCGTACTAATTTGGTGGTGGGAGTACGAATTATATTCTGTTTTAACTAGTGTCATGGACTGAATGAAACACCGCTTTTCCAAATTGTCCTTCCTGACTGGAAGATGAATCCAGTCAGTAATGTTTCACAAACATGTGAATAGCCGACCAAGTGGGCGCTGAACAAATGTCTTTTACTGGGACACCTCTCTGAAGCGCAGCAGAGGTTACCATGGCCCTTGTGGAATGTGCTCTCAAGCCTTCTGGCAGTCCTTGCCCGCTAATCTGTTACATTCCCCAATAGCCAGAATGATCCAACTGTATAGGGTCTGTTTTGTAACAGCTAAACCCAATTTAGGGCCTGTATAGCCAATGAATAACTGGTCATTTTGCCGAAATTTAGCCATTCTTGAAATATAAACACAGAGCCCTTTCTGGGTCCGGCATATGTAATCTTCATCCTCCTTTCCAGGATGAGGAGGTGGATAGAATGTTGGCAAAATAATCTTTTGCGACAAGTGGAAGTCGGAGACTACTTTTGGTAAAAAAGAAGGTTTCACCTGAGAACAACCTTGCCTTTATAGAAAGCTGTATGCGGAGGTTTACAGGAAAGTGCCTGCAACTCGCTTACCTGCGGGCTGATGTTATTGCGATTAGCAAAACAGTTTTCAAGGTTAAGAGTCGTAATGGGCATCAGCGTATAGGCTCAAAGGGAATGCATGTTAGAAAAACACCAAGTTAAGATCCCATACAGGGACTTCGAATGGAACTGGTGGAAATACGTTAGTAAGACCCTTTAGGAATTGAACAATCAGAGAGATTGTAAAATATGAATCCTCCTATTAAGAGCTCTTGAAAATAGATAGCGCCGCCAGGTAACCTGTAATTGTTCCAATCTGGAGCCCCAAATTCGCCAAATAAACACAAAAGAAAGCACCATAGTTGTGTCACATAGAAAGGGATCCACATTCTTATATCTGCACCAACTGCTGAACTTGTTCCAATGGCAGCGGTACAAAGATTTTGCTGCTGGCCTTCTAGCCGAAAACAAGATCCCCATTACGTCATCCGGGAGGTCCCCAATTCTTATATCTCAAACTTTCAGAAACCATGCTTGAAGGTTGAGAGTCATGACCTCTGGATGGAGAGCCCAACCCTCCTCTCGCAAAAGAGAAGGTCCTCTCTTTGTGGAAGACGCATTGGAGGGCAGATGGACGTGTCTAGAAGGTCCCGGTACCATGTCCTCCTAGCCCAATCCGCAGCAATTAGGATAATGGATTTCCTGCGTGAGGAATGACGGGGACTGAAGGAAAAGCATACAGGATTGGAAATTCCCAGCCCACTACGAATGCGTCCCCTAGAGTTCCTCTTGGGGGAAATTCCCTGGAGCAGAACAGTTCGCACTGGCGGTTGACATTGGTCACCAACAGATCCATTTGAGGGGTTCCCCAAAGGGTTAAGATCTCTTGATGGACTTCCTGAGCTAGTTTCCACTCGTGGGAGACTGTGCTCTGCCTACTCAGAGCGTCCGCCGCTATGTTCTCCTCTCCGTCTAGGTGAACTGCTGATAGAGAGATTCCCTCTTGAATTCCCCAGAACCAGAGCTGCATTGCTTCTTTTCTTTTTGAGGTAGTACATGGCCACTGTGTTGTCTGTCATTACCAGCACATTCTTTCCCCCTACAGAGGGCAGAAAGGCCTTCAGCGCTTGTCTGATTGCCCTCTGCTCCAAAAGGTTGATGTGTAGTTTGGACTCCGATGGAGACCAACATCTGCTGATGGTCAGCTCGTTGGCGTGGGATCCCCACCCCGTTAGTGAGGCATCCGTCACTACAGTTATCTCCGTCCCAGGTCTTCAAAAAGATACTCCCTTGAGAATGTTGTCCTTGCAAGCCAACCCCAAAAAGGTCTTGCGTACTCTGCTAGGAACTTTCAGGTGGTCTGACATTCTGCCTGAGAATTGGGACCATTGAGTCCTGAGAGCCCATTAGATGGATTTCTGAGGTGAGCCTCAGGCACCAGAAAAACGCAGGATGTCATGAGACTGAGCTACCCAAAAAAATCTAAATAAATAAATAAATAATTAAATAAATTAAAAAAATATCAACGGGCAGAAGATGCTGGGCACTGTGGAATTTGGTGACCATCTGCAGAATATGTTGCGCTCTCACCTCGGGAGGCGAGACATTCCCTGAGGAAGCATCCAGGACTGCTCCAATAAATTGAGATGGTATCATGTGAGACTTCTTGTAATTGCGGGAGAATCCCAGTCTGTGGAGAGAGTGGCAGGTTATGTTGAGAGGGTCCCAGGCTTGTTCGGGTGAACGTGCCCTGATCAGCTAATAGTGCAGGTAGGAATAAACGTGAATTCCCCTCCCTCCCGAGACTCGCTGCCACCACCGCCATTAAAACCCTTAGGGCGGAGGTCAGCCCGAATGGCAGAACTCGAAACGGATAATGAGAACCGCCAACCGCGAACCTCAGGTACTTTTAAGCATCCTAAAAGGTCCAATGACACCATCCAGTCTTGGAGTTGGAGAGCCTGAAGGATTTGGGAAAGGGTAACCATCTTGAACTTGTCCTTCCTGAAGAACTTGTTCGAGTTTCTTAAGTCCAGGATGGGTCTCAAACCTCTGTCCTTTTTGGGAATTAGAGAGTATGAGTACCACCAACCCTTGTTCCTTTCCGCCACTACTGGTTCTATAGCACCTTTCTCTAGCAGGGTCAACATTTCCTGCACAAGGAGCAAATCCGGAAATTTGACAGAGTTGTTCGCCGGTAGATGATCTCAAGGCCTTTTTTTAAAAGCAAGGCAGTAACCTTGGGCTCCAGTTTCCAGTGCCCAAGCATCTGAAGTAATGCCCCCCCCCTCCCATTCTTTCAGATGATGAGTATGTCTGCCTCCCACTGGGGTCTTGTGAGTCAAGGCCTCAGGGTGGTTTTGCGGCAGCTGAGGGTAAAACTGCTGCTGCTTGGGCTGGCACCATGAGGGAATCTCTTCTGGACTCTTTGACTTGCTTTTCCTCTTCCTCTTCCTCTTCCAATTGAGGAGTAGAATTTAAAGGACTTACCCCTTGAAGAAGATGAACCGGAGCAGGGGTGTTGAGGCTGTCTAATGGCAGAGCTAATGGATTTAGCCGCCGCTTTCGAGGTCTGCAGCTTTACTAAACTCTCACCAGCCTTGCTGCCAAAAAGCCTTGAGCCATCAAAGAGCATATTGAGGAGTCTAGACTGCACACCTGGAGCAAATCCAGACTTTCTCAACCATGCAAATCTGCAACACTGTGCTAGTTACCATGGATCTGCTGATGCTGTCTGCAGTATCCAGACTTGAATAGAGGCATTCACCAATGCCTAATTACCAACCTTGATGATAGCCAGGAAGCCGTCTCTTTCTTCACCTTCCAGGATGGGGTCAGCCGCCATAGCTACGCAAGTCCCACAGGGTAAAAGTAAACCTTGACAAGGTACAAGTTGCGTTAGTTGACTTTAATGCCATACTACCAGCAGAAAATATTTTTCTTGTCAGGCATCTACTCTCTTATAATCCCAATCAGGAGGGATAGAAGGGTATGCTGATTGCTTAGTAGATGTAGCAGCTTGAACCACCAAACTTTCTGGTGTTGGATGTCTCGGGTCACTGCTGGATGGCCCATATTTCCCAGAAAAATGTGTATTCACTGCAGCCGAAGTCTCTGGTTTCTCCCAATTTGCTGAGACCCTTTTTTGTAGTGCAGTGTGAAATGGCAAAAATTGATATTTTTGGGGACCCTGATCCAACATATCTGTCAGGTCATCCTGCTCAAAAGAAGGAGTAGGCCTGCTCCAACCTAAAAACCCCATCACCTTGCTCAGCAGTTTCCTACATGAGGAGTCAGCATGGTCAGTAGGATCTGGTTTACCAAATTCCAGTTTGGGAGAGGTATCTAAACCACTGGCCGACTGAAGGTTATCATACAAGTCTTTTAACCTAGACTCTTCCGAGATGACTTCCTTTGGCACATTAGGGGCACCATATTGTAACCCAAATGGTGGTGTGTTATCATCTGAAGGTTCATTAGCTTGATAGACCGAGGTTAAAGACTTAACAAATCTTTCTTTGGCAAGGGTTTGAAAGCCTTTTCCTGGGTTACTAGTGGCTTCAACAACTTCGAAGTAATCGTCGACAAAGACTTCGAAGCCGGAGTCAATTTTGTCGGAGTCGACTTCGACTCTGGTGTCGACGGCATTAGCGAAGGTGTCGGCGTTGTTGTCTTTTTATGCTTTTTCAAAGGAACCCTAGACGATTTTCTTGTTGGATCGAGATTTTGCTCGATGCTGTACCGATTTATGGATCGGTTTAGAAGATTTCGTCTTCGACTTCCCTTTGTCGTCGTGATACAAATCGACAAGGGCATGGGCTTTCTGCTGGTCCTTCCAGGGGGTCGGGCAGCATTCTCAAAGATTTTAAACATTTCTTTACGAAACGCATGCCATTTTGCTAGGGAGTCCGACTTAGTTGGACATTTGATTACCTCGGCCGAGGAATCACTAGAGGTCGAAGGTGACCTGTGACGCCATTTCTTAGCCTTCTTCGAAGAATGGCATTATCGACTTCTCGACAGAGATCTTTTAGATTTTTTCAGTCGAGGAGAATCCCTCAACTCATCAGTCTTTCTTTTTGAGCTCTTCGAAGGAGACTTCGAAGGCAACCTGCCCACTGCCAATTTACCTTTATGCTCCCTCAGAGCCTTTTCAGTCATCGTCTGACAGGAGTTACAGTCGGAGGTACTGTGACCGGTACCAAGGCACCACAGACATATGCAGTGGGGGTCGGTGATCGACATCTTCGATCCACAGTCTTGGCACTTCTTGAAGCCCATTTTAGGCGTTGATGGAGCCGACGGGGAACACATTTTCGTTGATCGAAAATAGCTGACAGTTCAATGAAGAACCGAGGCGCGCCGTAATTCTTCGAATCGTTAGCTTGGAAAAACGGAACTGATGTCCCTCGAGGGAAATCGACCCGGCTAGCTGGCACACAGCACCCCCAGTCGAAAAAAAAATTCTGAAGCAGCTGAAGCTGGAAGGAGAATTATCATAAAACGAGGAATACGTGGGAGGTCACAATCCATTAGAAAGCTTTGTCTTGCAGGGCAAAAACCAGACAATACATCCACAGTGTAGCTAGATTTAATGCAACTATCTGCCCCACCCTCCAGATCTCCACATTTATAGGCCACATTCACCTACTTAGAATCTGCTACAGTCCAAAGCTTTGGGCCTGTATAGTGGGAAAAGGGCCACCCTCTGCCTTAAATCTATTCAAATCTCTACCGAGCGATCTTTTGTTGGGGCAGATGGGTGTCGAACCAATCACATGACAGTTCCTTCTTATTCTCCAACCACGAGGCGCTCACCAATTCCACCTTTCACAGCACCTCCTTCACAATGTCCATTTTAAATGTTCTGGTTTGCAACAATTTATACCACATTTTTACAAAGATCCTTTGCATGGAAAAATGCAATAACAGTTTGGAGTTCTAGTCTGCGGATGGCAAAGAAAAACAATACGGACATAGACCCAACAATTGGTCAATTCAAATTGTAGCTAAGACTAATCTGGTAGGAAAAATGTGCTGTTAGATCATGAAGAACAAAACCAAATTATACTCATTGAATTAATTGAGCTTTTAGCATAACCCATGCGAAACACAAGAGAAACATGACATCGCCTTTTGCACTACAGTGCAACATAACACTTCACTACGTACCATGTCCCTCTGCCTGTTGCATAGTGAAATCGAGTTTCATGGGAACCGGGTCTATGCAGACAGACCTTAATTCCCTCAATACTCATCAGGGTCTTTTATTTTATTTGTTCTACTTCGCTAGCAGATTCATACATATCTCTTCAATTCTAATATTATAATAGAACCATTGGTACTGGTTGGAGGTCTGGTGATGTACACATTAACCTTACTTCTACTTCCTCTATACTTAAGCAGCATACCATTAGACTTGCTAAAGGAACTGAAAAGAGAATCAGACCTATGATGGCAGTTGTGATTGGCTTTTCTTGCACAGTAGTTCCAGTTCTTACACCTATAATGTCAAAAGGAGTGCACAGGGAGGCATACCGCTGCGCAACCTGAAAAGTCTGTTTCTCTTCATCAAATACTACTTTGAGAACATGCAACCATTTTTTTATTCATCTATCTTTTGTACGCGAGGCAACATTTTTTTTTAAGAGATTCTGAAACCTGTTGGGCTAACTGGGTCCTGTTCATCACTGTATTGGGTTTCAGACTTACCATCTCTGGCCTTTCCATTGGCCAGAACACAATGTGCACCTTGACACTTGTCTTAAGTAAAAAGCGTATAGGAACTGATGGGGTTCTAGTCATCCAAACAAAACTGTTGTTAGCACTAAACAGTTATGTGCCTTTTAGAGTGGTGCCTAGAGCCAATCCCTCCCAACATATCCTGTCCCCAACTAACATCCCCTGACCTCACGCTATAAGAAATGCAACTAATGAGGCTGAAGAAGCCATAATAACCATTCGGTTCCTCATCCCGTCAAGATGAGGGAGGTTATTCCCGGGGAACTACAATATCAGGCTAGAAAGTCAGGGCGCCCCTCAGAGAAAGAACACGGCACGATAACCTGTTCCATGGGAATGTACCCACTTGGAGTCTGCAGCCACATGTTTTAGCTCACTGTACCCTTCACAAATGAGGAATAGCCATTTGCATATCAGTCTTTGTCCCACCTACTTGAGCAGTCCAGCACCGAAAGGCTATGGCAATCCTCCTTTGAACAAGAGTACCAACAGCAACCCCAGACACATGTTTCAACGTAGTTGGGCATCGTCCGTGAGGTGGAGCTGTGCCTCTCTGAGCACAGTGAGCATGGGGTCCACGTCTGGATAACCCTAGGTAATTTAGGGTGACCAACCCCAAGTTACTTTAACATAGAAAAGGAGGTCAGGGGGTCCCTGTGCGAGAAAGAACACAGCATGATAGCCTGTTCCATGGGAATGTACCCACTCAGAGTCCGCAGCCAGTATCAGGCTAGTTATCCTAAAGCTTTCACTTCCCAATTTTACTGTGGTCTCCCAGTCCCAACTGCAGCCAGCCGACAGACCTGGTAAGACCGGACTGGTCAGCACCCAGATAACACTAGCTGACCCTCATGCCTGAAAAGTGCAGGTCCTTCTGTGCTGCGAGTAACAAAATCGATTAGTATTCACACCGATATCTCTGGAAAGGTCTGACCTAATGATCGGTGCATGTCTCAAATCATGAGCCTGGGAGCCGTCATCAATGTTGTCTACGATAATCCTGTTGTCCCCACTGGTGTCTCATTTTGCAAAACAAAGTCTGTGGGTCTCCAAGCACCACTAACCCTATTAACTTGCACTGGGTGCAGTCCTAACTTAAATTCTAGCTACCTTACTGGGCCACAGGAGGTGGAGCCGGGGTCGGGTGTCTGCTCTATGTTTGCCTGGACCATTGGGACTTGCAGCGTACCCCTCACCATAGCTGGAGAACGGACTGGGAAGGATGAACCTCTATAGCATTGTTCTTGTGTGTTGGCATAAACTAGCCATTTTAAGACTTGTGAATGTACTTCTAATTATTTCTCCCCCGCTAAGGTATATATACTGTAAGATATCTTATGTCTAACTTTGTTCAATATTAAAGTGGCAGGTGAAACCGTTGATGCATGTATGATTAATAGTGATGTTAATTACCTGCTAGTGTGTTGCACTTGATGAATTCTTGTTTCATAAATAGATAGTATTTTTGTACTTGTGTGATCATTTGTTCTGTAAAAGATTTTGATTTGTAAACTGTAATTCGCACCAAGCCTTCTTCCTCCTGAGTGTAAGCCTCACTTCACAGTCACTCTATGACTTTGGTCAAGGGCTTCAGTGTAAGCCCTGCGGTGATATGGTCAGCCGCCATAGAAATGCATTCCCAAAAGGGTGTGGGTAAATCTCGCTAGGGTGCACGTGGCATCAGCAGATTTTAAGGCCATACTGCCAGCCGAGAAAAACCTTTTTGGCCAAAGCATAGTAGCATTTATCATTCCTGTCCTGCGGGGTCGTGGGATAGGCATTCTGTTTTCCTGAAGAAGTGGCCGCCTGCACTACCAGGCTTTCTGGTGTGGGATGCTTTGATAGATAGAGGATCGGAACTAGGAGCTCTGTATTTGGCTGTAAGTTTCTTATTTACGTCTGGAACGACCTCGGGTGTTTCCCAGTTAGAAGTTACCCTTCTCTGTAAAGCCTGATGGAACAGGACAATTGGGTCCTCCTGTGGTCCCTTGTCCAGTATGTCTGTTAAATTGCCCTGTTTGAAAACAGGTGTGGGTCTGGACCAACCCATATACCAACCCATACACTCCATGACTCTCGTCATGAGTTGTCTATATGTCACACCTCTGCATGATCTCCTGGATCTACCTTACCAAAATCAACTTCAGGAAAAAAGTGTCAATACCACTTGCCTCGTGAAGACACTCCTGCAAGTTTGTTATACAAGACTCTTTGGATACGAGTTCATCCGGTACAGAAGGTGTCCCATATTGGAATCCAAATGGCCTTTCTGCCTCAGAGGAAACCTCTGCGTCCTCATAAATTGAAGAAAGTGTTTTAAAATAATCGGAGTGAGGTTGAGGAGTATATGTCTTCTCAAATGAAGAAGGTGCTCTGGAGGTCATAATGGGAGCAGACAACATCGAAATCGTCTATGTTGACGTTGATGGCCTTGACACAATTGTTGATGGCTTCGAAGATTTCAATGTCGTTGATGGCTTTGACATTAGCGTCAAGGTCTTCGATAATAATGTCGATGGTAATGAAACATAAGGCGTTGAGGAGGTCGACACTCGAGGCGTCGATGGCTTTTCCTTCGATCGACACCAACGGCGTCGAAGGCGCACCTTTCGAGCTTGCTGTATGAATTTCTTTCAGCGTCTAGGACGTCGATTTTCTATGTTTGGAGGAGGATTTCTCTCGACTCAAGGGAATAGATCGCTCTAAAGGAGGTTCCATAGCCGGGTCCAAAAGACATGAGGCTCTTATGTTTCTTATGTCTTTCGACTGGAGCATTGCCTCTAGGTGTTGTTGAGGGGGGCAAGGCCGCATTCTCAAACACCTTCATCATACAGTCTAAATTCCTCCCACTGAGCTGGGGTACTAGATTTAGAGGGGCAACTGATTTGTTCGGGTGAACTGGATGAAGTGGACGGCAACCTGTGGCGCCTCTTTTGCCCATGCCTCGAAGACGCAGAATGGTTGGAGCCACTTCTGGGGGGAGAGCGTTTAGATCTTTTGCGACGAGGAGACGTCGGTCTCGACACGTCTGAAGATTTACGTTTAGACGGGGTAGAGTAGGATTTTAGAGCCTTACCTTTCTCCAACTTCATTCTATGTTCCCTCAGGGCCTTGGCCGTCATCGACAAGCAGTCCTCGCACTTGGAGGACGGGTGATTAGAGCCCAAACACCACAGATCCTGTGTGGGTCTGTGACAGACATTTTAGCTCCACAGTCCCAGCACTTTTTAAAACCGGACGGAGGAGTAGATGACGCCGATGAAGATGCCATATCGGGTTGAACAATCGAAGATTTTTCGAAGAATATCGAAGAATTTCTGACTCAAAACTGAGGCATTACATTACCGAAGCTGTGAAGCGTGGAAAAACTGAACTGAGGCCAACGGGTGCTGCACGTGCTACTTATACCTGTGGTGACGTTGCCGTCGAGACAGAAGCCTCTGAGGGACATTGACTCGACCACGCATTGATGCACAGCGCACTCTACTGACTTTTTTAGAGGCAGCAGCACGCAGCTGGATTTTGGAAATATCAAAGATAAGGAATACGTGGGAGTACACAATCCATTTGAAAGTATTTTTGGATTTGTGTGAACATTTGTTCTGTAAAAGATTTTTATTTGTAAACTGTAATTCACACCAAGCCTTCTTCCTCCTGAGTGTAAGCCTCGCTTCACAGTCACTTTACCTTTGACCGTTTGGTCAAGGACTTCAGTGTAATCTGATGGCACCTTTAAGTTGGCTTTTCAGAACGCCTCACCACAGTAGGTTCTAAAAAACACTTGGCAGCCCACATTACTGAAAACCAGAATGAATATGGCAGGAATGTAAAGTTAATATCTAACCACACAAGGTCATCATTCGGAGAGTTTAGAAAACTAGCTGGCCACCTATTCTGCTTGACACATTCACATATAACCACAAAATAGGTGTGTGGACTCAGCAGTTTATAGCGTGAAAAAGCAATATAACAATTCTTTTGTGAAAAGACAAGGATTTACAAACAGAATTATAGATCAAATAAAAACATTAGCAATCCCATTTACACAACACCCACCACAAAGATACAGTATCAGAGAACTGTTCAGCTAGAGCGGGGCGGATCTTGCCAGTATGGTATGAGAGCATGTTTTCTCGGTGCTCCCGGCAGATCCTGATTTAATGATCCTTTCACCCAAGGTTGTGTCGCACAATCGTACCTAATACCATTGATTTGAAGGCATGTGCACCTGCCATCTACTGTTTGACTATCTTCTGTGGGAGAATCGAGGCAACAGAGGCGGAGGAATAGCAGTTGCTGCTCTGGGCCGCCAAAATGGCGAAGCGCTAGTGGAGATTAACGGTGGGAGACACTGAGCGGCTAGAGGGAAATGTACCAGGAAGCTGCACATGGAGCGGTTGTACTTTGCTCCTACCAGAAAGGCCCTGCTTTAGGGGCACTGCAGGGCTCAACAGGCTGCCGAGAATAGAGACATTGGTTCCATGAGGAGGCCAGAGTTTACTGTCTGAGGGTTCCCCCAAGATGGGAGTTGGGGGGGTGGGGGGGGTGCTGAGAGCCTGAACGACGTGCTTGCGCAGATGCTGGGGGAAGGGGTGAAGCGGCACATGGCCAAATATTAAATGAGGACGATGAACGGTCATGAGAGACAGAACAGTAATTGATTGCAACTGGAAGGGCTTAATGTGGATTGTCCTGGGATCCAGGAGAGTCACCAAATATATGGACTACTCCTCTATGAATAGGCTTGGAATCTGCCAATGGCACACAGTCCCAAAGTGGGTGCCTGGAGGAGGGATCGCAGCTTGAACGACATATGACCAAGGGGAAGGGTGTGTGTTTGAAGCTCATCCAAAGAGAATGGCTACACGCTGCGGGTGAGGCTCTGGGCTGTCTAGAGGTGATGGGAGTGGGAATTGTCTGCATTTGCTGATACTGAGCTGGCATAGGACACTCTGGCTCGCCAGGGAGACATCCTGGAAGATTCCGCTTTATAAAGGCTGGGATACTGGGTAGCTGTATTTGAGGACTCCCAAGGTGATGTTAACTGAATTTGCTAACTGCCCCCACCTGAGATGAGAGGTACACCTTGCGTTCATGCTTGATCAGAGGTCAATGGGCAGGGCTAAGCAAACGAAAATGGAGTCCTTTGCCCAAAAAAAATGCCCAAGGCTGACACTCCTTTCTTTGCAGAGATGACACAGGTAACCTTGCAACTCAACGAAAGGATGGGAGCCAGATCCTAGATGCAATTGTGTCCTTGAGGACGTCAATGGAGTCCAAAATAGACTAGGTCAAGCTAGGCATTAATTTGCCCTGTCAAGATGTGCATTCACTAGCGGAATGAGTCCACACAGCCGAGAATAATACATCTGAAGTTACACAATCTACAAAAGACATTCAAACTGCGGTACAGGATCTAACCACAAAGATGAAGATACAAGAGCACAGAGCTGATTATGCGGAAGGGAGAGCCTGCAGAAATAACATCAGGATAGTGGGTCTTCAGGAAGGGGAAGAGGGTCGGGACCCCACCAACTACATTAAAAACCTACTGCTACAAGAGATTGGCCCTGGGTCACTGACACAGGGTTTTAGGTTGAGAGGGTGCACAGACCCTTATCTAAGAAGCCGTCACTGGGAGCCCCTTCAAGCCCCATTATCGCAAAAATACTGAAATTTAAGGACAATGAAAGAATCCTGGCATTTTCCTGAGCTGGGTCGGGACCATTGCAGGGCATCCTCTGCAATGGTTATTTACCTGGACTATACGATGCAGGTCCAGCGAAGTAGGAACATGTACGTCCCGACCAAAGAACAACTTTACCAGTAGGGACTGAAATACATGCCGATTTACACAGTTAAACTGTATAACAGGAAATCCATTTTCTTTGATTTTCCAGAGGATGTGCAGCAATGGATGGACATTAACAAGATGGAGCCACTGAGAAACAAACAGAAAATCAAATGCCGATGACCTTAGGAATCTTGCTTGTTCTGTGCGACTGCCATGACTGGGGCTGAGTAGTCCGAAGCCTACCACTGCTCATGCTTTTGGCAAGGACGGGTAGGCGTATATACTCGAACAGCAGGGAACTGTTGAGCTTATGTTTTGTTTATATAGTTTGTTTCGTTGTGTACAGTTTCTTGCTTATATGTTGCGATTTGCAACTACTAGAAAATGGAGGAGTGCCTAGCTGCACTTTAATGGGTGGAAAGAATGGGACTGCTTTTACTTTTAACTCAAGGTGGGGACCCCCGGGAACACTATGGGATGCTGAGCAGAGCACGAGTTTAATACCACAGAGATGTACAAAGTAACAGATGTTGGGAGGTACGGAGCAGTTGAAGGAAGACAAGTGGGATTAATTTAATGCGAATGAGCCGATTGCTATTCAGCCCCCTAACATTCCAGGTTATAACAATCTTAAACGCATAAGGGTAGCGTTGTAGCTGTGCTGGAAGCAGGTGGCAATAGCATTATTACAAACACACCTCACAGAGGTTTGACAGGTTGCCCTCTTGCATAGATGGGGTGGGGGTTAGGATATGGTGCTACCTACTCTACATACGCTAGAGGGGTAATGGAATGGGTGGCTGAATCGGTGCCTTTCAGGCATCTAGAGGTTCATACTGGTCGGGAGGGTAGGATGGTGCTGGTAGATGGATATGAAGAACCCAGGGAAGAGTGCATCATTAACCCTTATGCTCCCAAAGCAGATGCCTGTCATCCAACCTTTGTGTGCTCTGCTGGCTCAGTTTGGGGATGTTATGTGGATTTGGGCAGGGGACTTCAATTGTACACTGGACTCTCTCTTGGATAGGTCAAACACACGTGCCTGTCCCCACTGGAGAGGAGTCTTGGCAAGCTATTAGTGGAGTTGGACCTTGCGGATGTCTGGAGATTGGAAAATGCAAGGAGTGGGGTTTACTCGTACTACTTGGTCCGGCACGATGTGTAAATACTCAAGACTATTTATTCACTGGGATGGAATATGCCCACAAGTTCTTTAATGTGAACTATATGGGCAGATCATTATTGGATCATACGCCTTTCCTTATTACCTGGCGGACACGTAGCAGTCTGCACCCAATCCCGATATGGAGATTGAGGGTGGAAACACTGACAGGTGCGGTATTTGGAGACCGTCTGTCAGATAAAATCCACACTTTTGTTAGATAAATGAGGGCAGTGTGGAAGCTAAGGATATACTGTGGGAATCCTTTAAAGTGGTGATAAGGGGAGAAGCAATAGCTACAGCTGGGAGAGTTAGGAAATCTCTGATAACGGAATTATCCAATATTGAGGCGGAGAGAGGTCATCTTGAGAACTCGAAGGTAGATGGGGAATTAGAGTAGGAACCGGTGGCTCTCAGACAGCAATGTCTTGACGCTTGGGAAAGGTTGGGCAAACAGAATTGAAGTATGCGCAGAGAAGCTCCATGAACAAGGGGATAAAACGGGTAGGTGGTTTGCTTGACTTTGCCAAAGCGAGATGCCACAGTCTATATGTTCTATAGCGGATGAATGTGGGAAGGTTTGGTGATCCCAAATGGAGATTAACCAGATCTTTCCCAGGATATTCTGAAACCTTGTATGGGACAAGTAGGGTAGCTGATAATGCAGAGATAGAATTCATGCTATCCCAGATTAAGTTGCCACACCTGTCACAGGAACAAAGTGATCTTCTGGAAGCAGGTAAAGGCTGCAATTCATCCTTGCAGACTGGCAGAACTCCAGGAGGGGATGGACTTCCTGCAGAGTTTTATAAGAAGTTTAGGGAGGAAGTTGTCCCTAGGCTCTTAGAGGTGTACAAATCGGCTTTGGAGGTAGGGGTGCGCCCCCCGAGTATGAGACAAACCATGATAGTTCCCATCCTCAAGCCTGGGAAGCCGCGAGATTGTTTTCAGTCGAACTGACCCCTCCCCATGTTGAATCAGGACAGCAAAATTCTTACTGCTATAATGGCGCGTAGACTGAGGCAGGTGATTACAACACTCATACACCAAGATCATATGGGTTTTGTGCCAGGCAGGAATACTTCTTTAAATCTGAGAAGGCTACATCATCTCAGTAACAGGGCTAGAACGCTAGATGAGCATTGTGTGGTGGTATCCTTGGATGCTATTAAAGGGTTTGACTCAGTAAGCTGGGAGTGGATGTATGTGGCTCTCAGGCAAGTCAGTATAGGGGAGGGTTTTCCAAGTTGGATTCGTCGGCTTTACACATTGCCTAAGGCTAGAGTAAGAATGGAAACATTGGTATCAGAAGCCTGGGGCCTGAGAATGGGCAAGATGCAGGGCTGCCTGCTGTCTCCTAGGTTATTTATACTGGCATAGGAGCCTTTGGTTAGTACATTAGGATGGCGCTAGCAGAACGAGAGGGCTTACAACTACCAGACTTAAGGGTACGATGGGCTACTGAAGCATTTAAATACTTAGGGGTAGATATTTGTCAGGATATGAGGACCTCCCATTAAAGCAATACTGTGAAAGTGCTGAATGGTATAGAGAGGTTTAGGGCTTCTGGAAGAACCTTCGCCCATTTGTGATGGGCCAAGCCGCTTAGGTCAAGATGGTGGTCCTACCTCGATTGCTGTATCATTTTAATAACGTCCCAGTTGACATACCTAGGGTGTTCGTCCGGTCTGTGAATGTTATGATGTAGGAATTTCTGTGGGGGGACCAGAAGAAATAGAATCTCATTGGATAACCTCGATTTAAGTTATGAAGATGGGGCATTAAATGACCTTACTTTTAAAAGCATTATTAGCGGGACAGATACAGTCTGTCACCTGGTGGTTATCAGATGAGACCAATTTGGACAAAAGATTGATGTGGTCATCCATTCAGCCGTTTACGCTAAAGGAGGTGTTGTGGGTGGTGTGAGAAACCCGAGGGCATTCTCTCTTCCTTCTCCCCATCTTCCTCTACTTAGGTGGCCAGGTAAAGGCCATCGCTTTTGAATCCCAACCCTGGGGGTGGAGATGCGAGGGAGAATCACCTGGGTGGATGAGATTTGGGGAAGGGAAGGCGGATATCCTTGGGCGAGACACAGTATCCCCCCCATTTCCATTCTACAATGAACCCTCAGTCTCTGAGGCTTTTATAGGCTACTGTCAAAGCCCCGTCATTTCTTCCCTTCAAATCAACCCTCAGGTAAATCCTCAGTGTCCAGGGACCAGGAGGAGAAAAACAACACAAACACCTTGTTAGATGGACAGAAAATTTCCTCATTCAGCTCCTCTGGTAAAATCAAGAAGTTATCAGAATGCCCACTGCCCTCCATCTACCTTTGTAGGGTATTATTAGTCTTCCCCATTGTCATA
Organism: Ambystoma mexicanum; assembly: GCF_040938575.1. Taxonomy (NCBI): domain Eukaryota; kingdom Metazoa; phylum Chordata; class Amphibia; order Caudata; family Ambystomatidae; genus Ambystoma; species Ambystoma mexicanum. Next base: position 1,496,355,878 of record NC_090935.1, read on the forward strand.
CACTCCACTGTCCCATATGCATATCCCTTTAAGAATGGGAAGAAGAAGAAGCTAAGAGTAATGCACACCACTTTTGTACAGAGACGAGAGAGAAGACTGAAGAACACTATAGGGGTCAGGCATGTCCCCTTGACAGAAGTAATTATGGTCAGGCAAAGAACTTGCACCTGCAACCAATTAATGGTTCACAGGTGCATATAAAGCGAGGCCAGAGAAAGACAGAGATCCAGCTGGGCAGGAGAGTGCAGCAATCCGAGGTGGAGCAGGCATAAGAAGGGCCAGTGAAAAGGGCGCAGCGCCGTTAACTGCAGGGCAGCCAGAAAGACACAGATGCCATGTCCCCCAAAGGCAGTGGGGTTCACAGAAGTCTCCCATACGCTGCCGACTGCTGCAGGAAAGTCTGGAGGAAGCGAGCGCTGCTCGCTGGAGCTCCTGGAGGGAAAGGAGCGAGTGAGAGCCGGAGAGAGAAGCCAAAGCACCCAGAAGAGCGGATGCACACCAGTGAGTGAAAGGGAGAGATCACTCAGGCCAGGCAGCTCCAGTGGCATGGTGTGTGTAACGAAAGATGTCGATTAAGCAAAAGTGTATAACAAATGGGTCTGGAGACCAAAAGGGGAACTACTGAAAGCGGAACAAGCGGCAAAGTATTTAATCAATTATTGAATACCGAACTCATGAAAGAAATGTACAAGGTCTATGAAACACTGCATGAGTGCAAGGAAAAGTTATGTCAATTTGCCAACGCATTGAAAGCAAGTGAAAAGCCTATTTTAAACTGAATGAAAGTGCAAATCAAGTATAAGCTATTAAGGAAAACCTTGGAGACGAGTGAAAAGCCTTTGAGAAGCACTATGGGATAGTGGGAAATCAAGGTGGTGAAAAGGAGAACTATCACAAAGTGAAGTGTGTAAAAGTCACATGTTGGCAGAGTCAAAAGACTGCCAACATAATACAAAAGTGTACATGGACTAATGACACTGTTGGAGAAGGGAAACATGTGTTGGCAAGGTAGTCCTAGGAAAATCACTGAATATTACAAAGTGCCAAGGGTTATCGGTTGTGTGACCTGTAATAGATGGACTGTGTGGTCCAACAACTGTGCCTAGACCTAATAACCCCAACTTGGAGTCAACCAAGGAAAGTCAGGAGGGTGAAGCTGTTTTGCCTAAAAAAATGTTCAAGACACCAAAAGAAGTAGAATAAAGAAAGCTGGTGAAATGCCTGAAAGGTTATAAAGTAGATTTGCTAAGAAAGTTGAACTGAAAGTCAAGGGACCTGTGTTTTCCTTGGGGAAGGGAACCCTGAGGATAGTCTGTGGAACTGTGCTGAACTTGGGGAAGGGAACCCCAAAGAGATTTTACAGTGGTGTCCTTGGCGAAGAGAACCCCAAGGATTTTGTGGGTTGAAAGTCAACAGAACTGTGCGGAACTTGGGTAAGGGAACCCTGAGGTATTTTTGTGGAACTGTGTTGAACTTGAGAATGGGGAAGCTGAAAGCAATCCAGGAGCTGGAAGAAGCTCCAACGCTATTTTGAACACTCATTTGGTTGCTGACATCCCTACACATTGTATAGTTTTCTTGTGAGGGCAGGTATAGGTTTTGGACACAGACGGACTTAAGTTGAATTTACTGATTTAGACTATTAGTTTCTTTAGGTAGGGAAATCCCACCTTAGCATAGGGCAAGTTAGGCCTTACACCATCCTGACATTTAAGAAATAAACCTTTACCTTTAGAAAAAGTGAATTTGTTGTCTGTGTCCTTCTTCATGATGCCTTCAGAGTGGACACCAGTAGGCTCATAGATTGTCCTTATCTTTTGAAATTGGGGAAGAAACTCTGGCATAGGACCTTAAAAAATTACTTGGAATACGGGAACCTTAATCTTCCAACATACCTTTGGTGTCCTCCTTTCATCCAGTAAGGGGGGGGATAATCAGATAAGGAGATACTGGAAGACCAGGGAAGTAGTTATGTAGGAGGATATGTTCCGCGCCGGGACACTATTGAAATTTCATGGAATTATGGAGGAGGACAGATTACACTCTGGGCAATCGCTGACATACATGGGATTAGTGAAATATATCAAATCTCGATGCCAATGCCCGCCCACTAAACATGAAGCAGATGCAACATTGACACTCGTGTACGATTTGACTGAAGGGGAACACAATGTGTCTAGAATGTATAGGCGGCTACTGGAAGGCCTGTGTAAGGGAGACCTTACGGTGAAGGCTATGTAGGAAAACAGTTGGGTAGACCACTGGGGAAGTGGAATGGGGCAATGCATTGGTGTATGTTAGGAAGGTGTCAAGAAATGCGCAGCACAAGCTTACTCAGATATTCTTCATAGGACATATATAACACAGCTTAGAACCTCTAGGGTCTCTCAGTCGATGTCCCCTTGCTGTCTAGATGCGTTGACGAGAAGCTGACAATGCATATGCTGTGGTACTGCCTGAAAGTACAATCATGGTGATTTGCTATCCAAATGAAACTGGAGGTTGTGGGAATAAATAGGCTTTCTTGGACACCTGAGGTGTGCTTGCTTAGCGTATATAGCGCCTGAACCCCAAACTACTTTATTTGGCCTGTACAGTGGCAAAGTGAAGGAAAACTATGGAATGTAAGTCACCTACGTGGCCGCAATATGGACCCTGGTAGGCTGATCTAAAACTTTGTCTATGGCTGAGACTAAGGTGGGGTACCAGAATGCCTGTAGGAGTACACAGGAGGTGAATGATGACATATTGGCCTGGAACTCCCTCAGTCAATGCTTGCTCTCTCTGATGACATGCCTCCTTGAGAGCCTGTTCATGTGCTGTGCGATATAATTGCTAATGGAGAAGAAACGATTCTGCCTAAGGGAAGGGGGAGCTGAATTGTGTAATATTTGTAATGGCAGATATGTACTGGATTTATTCTTCAAACCGGAGCTCCCGTCGGTACTTGGAGTGGGTTTACATGTGCAACAACAATGTAGGAAAGCTGTATTTAGGTTAATTATGTATACTGTTTGTGGGCTTTGGGGAATATTGTTACACTGGAATGGTTATAATTCCTGTCAGGATATTGCCGTTTCTCTAAATTCCAATAAATAAATTTGAACAAAACAAAAAAATACAGTTTTGCCAACAAGCATCAAGATGTTTGGCCACATACAGAACTTGACATGGTTTTCCAAAGACTAGTGAGCCACGCATTGGGGAGTGGTTCGTTAATGTAGTCTCTCTCATACTGTGACGTACCACATCAGTGTATATCCAGAAGCCGACATGTTTAATTCCATAGTGGATTTCTACACTTGTGTACATCTGAGTGATGTCCCCCTCTTCCACGCTGTGAAGTTATCAGTCCATGATGACGCCACGACACACGTCCCACAGAGTTTGCAGTCTTTCTAGCGCTAGATCTACAGTGTAGCAGATAGACTCTAGTATCCAGACACTCAATAGCAGACCTCTGCTGCAACTATCATCAGTAGGACTAGAATTCCCATGTGGTGTTATTTTAGCACTCGCATGCTCGTTGGTCACGTTATTGATACATTTCCCCTATACTTGTCTTTCAGGTAAACATTCCCATGTCTGTGGATCGCAGCATTTCATTCACATGAAGAATTATTTTTTTTGCACCTGGAATGACTTGACGTCGGTGCGTTCTCTTTTTAATTTCGATTATTCATTTTCCTACTGTGTTTTCATGAGTTTAGATACCCCCACTTTATTCCCATGCATCATACTCTATTTTATCACCCACAACCACAGTTACTCTTCACATCTGCCCACTTGTATTTATTAGGCATTTGTAAGGCGCTTGTACATAAAGGAATTGTGTTTTAAAGCACCCATTGCCGAGTTTCCTACATTGCCACTCTCTTGATGATGACCTTGTGAGGTTATGTATTAGAATATCAACAGGAATCAGGAGTATTGGAGAAAATATCTTGTTGCACTTGGACTGTGGACTATAACAGAGTGCAGACGGGTAGACTGAAATGAATGAAAAGGTGGGGGGGGAAGAAGGAACATCAGACGCATGTTCTTTAGCGTATATAGATCCTGGCTAGTTCAGTGCCATCCTTTCCTGTCTCTTCCTGTTTGCGACTGGCAAAGATGGGCTTGCCTTTGACATTGGGGGCAGGTGGGGGTGATAAGGGCAATGAGAACAGAAGGCAGAGATCAAACTTTCACTAAACAAAATATTCATCCCTCGGAGATCACTGTAGCATAGGATCCCTGGAGCAGAGCAACAAGCACTTCTGGCTGACCCTGGAGGCAAACGGATCACTTGAGGGTGTCCAAAGAGCAATGATATAGTCCAGAACTGACAGTTTCACTTGTGGGAGATTGACCAAAGCATGCTCAGGAAATCTGTGACAACACGGTCAGTCATAGACAGATAGGCAGAAGGCAGAGCAATGTCGTTCTTCACACAACCACAGTTGCATTGCTTTCCTGCAGAGGAAGTGAGCCCCACACCACCTTGTATATTGAAGTAATGCATGGCCACAGTGTGGTCAGTCAGAATAACAAAACACTGGCCCCATACAGATGGCAGGAAAGGGCCAGCCTGATGGCTCAAAGCTCCAAGAGGTTGATATGCTACCTCACCTCAGTGCGAGACCCCAGGCTCATCATCATGCACCTAAGTGGACACCACAGCCCTTCAAAAATGAGTCTATTACTGTCAACTGCGGACAAGGTTACAGTAGAGGCTCTCTGCTTAGCAAGTTGTCTGTGGGTCCATCACAGAACATCCTGTGAGTCATTGCTTGAGAAAGGTCCATCATGTTTCCCTGAAGATGAGACCAATGACTGTGTGGCAGCCACTAATAAAAAAAAATAATAATAATATTAATAATAATAATAATTTGGCATTTATATAGCGCTACGAACCCTCAGGTATCTGAGTGCTGCTTATTATTACTCACAGTGTGTGTAATACTGCAGCAACCTCAGGCACTGTTAAAATTCATGACACTTAGCAGGCGGAGAAATGCAGAGGCTTGGAACCAGCTCTGGGATTCGAGAAACCAGCATCATCTGAATGATGTTGACAACAGTTCTCAAGAGGAAAGATCATGTACAAGGGCGTGTCCAGTAATGTAGTTGAGGGGAAAAGCCCAACTTGTGCGGAAGTGTGTTACAGGTGGGCCAACACCATCTCCAGAGAGTGCTTGAATGAGCCAATCTTACAGGTAGGGAAAAAAATGAATCGTTCCCTGATAAGGAGTGCAGCCACCACAGCCAACAGCTTTGTCAATAACCTGGAGGATGGTGAAAGGCCAAAAGAAAGGACGTCAAATTGGGAGTGGTTGCTGCTAGGAACCTATGGTACTTGGGCCTGGGATGAACTGGAACATAAAAGTTCCTGAATGTCCATGAATGGCAAGATTGAGGCAAGGGTGACATCTTGAACTGGTTCTTGCTGCATAGGTTGGATTGCAGACACCAATCCTTCGCCATCAGTAAAATAAATAGTACCATCCACTCTCTCTCGCCGAGGCTGGCACTACTTTGATCAAGACCTTCACTGGGAGTCGCTAGATTTGTTCCAGAAAGAGGGCATCCAGGGGATGGGAGTGCTTCCAGGTGGCAGCAGCCCTGGGTAGACACCTGCAAGGCTTCATCCATTCCAGGAAGAACAGAACATGCCGCCTCCACCATTGCCAGCGAAGAATGGACAAAATCCAAATTGTAGGGGGTTTGGATATGGAATGGAGGAGGGTACTGAGAGCCAGACACGTTACCCTATGGTGCACCTCTACCTTGGGAGGGGGGGGGGGGCATTTCTTTAATTTACCAGAAGGTGCTTAACCCCTAAGGTATGGGCCCAAATGAACCGCCCCAGGAAAAAGATACAGAAGACCACTGTACTAGCAGCTCAAAGGAATTGGCTGTGGTATTGTAAGCCATTGTTCAAACAACTCATCCGCCCTGTAGCTGAAAAGAATAGCTTCATCTGGGATCATGTCCAGGAGTGGTGCCTACACCTTAGGTGCCAAACCGGATATCTGCATCCAGAAGTGCCTCCCGAGTACAGCCACAGAGCCCACCCATCAAGTGGGCCACACAATCAGCAGTGTCTGAGCCAGTCTGCAAATTCCGTTTGACAGCTTACTTGCGGTCATTCACCAAATCAATTAAACAGACCCTCATTTCAGAGTTTGATTGTCTGTTGTCTGCAAAGTGTGTGAAACCCTTGCCATAATACAAGTAGAGTTAACAACATACAACACTAAGATACCAGAAGCAAAACCTTGCAGGGCATCCTGATTTTTTTTCTCTACCTTTTAGATGGCAAGGTGAGAAAAGTAGTGGTCTTTGCCCCTGCCGTGAAAACCCATCAGACTTTCAGGAGTAAAGTGGGTGGAGAGGAAACTAGTTCTGAAAGAACTGGACATTGCTCCTTGGCCAGATCCTTGCCCATAGCCAAAGCTAATGGGGGCTTCAGTCTCGCAGCCATCACAGGGGCAGAAATTGTGTTTCATTAAAAAGGGAGGAGGGTTTCCATAGGGGGTGTCTTATTTCAATTTATCAGTAAGGTCACATTGGCGCTTTGTCTTTTTTTCTCATTCTCCTCCCAGGGACAAGACTCCTTCAATCCTTTGAAATCGAAGCATCTGATGAAGTTGGGGACTCGAAAGTAGTTTCACCACTCTTGTGTAAACTAGTGAAGAGCTGAACAGTATGCTCCCTTAGGGCCTTCGGAAGCATGGACTGAAAGGAGCAATACTCCTTATGGTCATGGTCAGGATACAAGCACCAGAGACAGCACTTTTTGGAGGGGGGCGTGATAGAACAAAATGTTCCAATAGTTAGCGCTGCGTTTCAAATCAGTATGTGGAGGGTGTAGAAAAAGGGAAGAGGTCATGGGGTATAGCCAGCTCCAGGAATACAATCCATGGGTGTCACATTGTAGTCATGGGCGCCAAAACCATTTGTACTCAACATTTTATTTGAATTCTAATTATTAAAAGAGTGTTAAATATTTGCACCTCAAAACCTTATTCGTAGCACGGACGAGTATGCAATGTCTAGTTTAAACACAGAAAGTCAATGTGGTAAATGGTACTATAAATGGTCAACGGCAGCAGGGCGCTTGTTCAGGGATGTGTGATTGTCATTACACCAATGATAATGCAGCCTCTTTCAAATCTTCAAAACTACACTTAAAAACATTTAAAACCTGACGCTCCAACCAGTGCAAGCGCCTTTACAACGCAACAATGAAATGGTTTCATTTCCAAATGAAAGGGAAACTCAGGAAAACAAGTCCATGTAGTGATATGCATTTAAAATGTTTACGTAGCGCTACATGCAAGATTCCTCCAACTTCTAAGAACTGTTTTTATTAGCTCAGTCGTTCTGAAGGATGTAAGGACAGCTCCGGCCAGCCAACATTTGACCATGAGATTAGAAATAGATTTTAGCATTCAGCACTTGCCTTTCTGCACACTGGCATACCATTAAGTTGTAATAGTTCAAGTAAATGAGGACTTTAATACTCAACAGATCACTCTGCCATCAAATGTCAAAACACATAATACAAGTAATATGTGCATTAGTATGTAATTGGCCATGTTTGTTGTGTATTAAATATTCAAATACATACAGAAGAGATGAAATGTACAGACATTTGTAGAGGAAAAATGAAAGTTGCATTAAATGACTTATTCTCTTGTAGTATTTACATAATCGTCTGCAGCATGCTTTAGCGCGTGAACCAGATGCAGATTGGCTTGGAAATGGAACTCACACCAGTAGTTGTTCTATGGTTGACTTCCTTCTAATTAGGGTTTACTAAATTCCTACTATGAGGAGTGTTAGGAAAGATTTCTTAATTATGGGTAATTTCCCTTCCATGTGGCAACCCCTAAACTTTTTGCTGTTGTTTTCACCATGATCTAGACTTTGCCAGAAAAGTGCAGCCTTCTGCCGCACTCCTCTGGGCTTTCGCTCCATTCTTACAGGGAAACTGACATGCCCTTAAGACAGTCAGTACCGGGAAACATTGTTTTCCGTAGTTTCTTTATCATGTTGCAGCTTTCGCGCAACATGGCACAAGAGGGCCCTGTAAGCTAAGTTACTGCTCTCTTGGGTCTCTAGTCTTCTACAGGCCCTAGATACTCTCTTTGGATTGTAAATGAACGGTGCAAGTGAATCACGGACGGGATTGGTGGCAGCGATCGTTTCTTGTGTTTTTGAGCTCCTTTTGGCGTTTTAAGCGCGTTTCTCGCGCTTAGCCCAAAATGGTGGCCTGGCTCCCAAAATGGCCAGACCACGAGGCTCTTTGTCCTGTCCGCTGACCGTCTTGCCCCCCTTCACCTCCCCCAGGTTGAGCCGACCCGGGGCCTTCCTTATTTGGGCATGTACTTTCCCGTGAAACGAAGATGCTTTTGCGGGCTTCTACAGGCCTGGTGTGTGCCTCCAGGATGGGGGCTGGGATGTCTGGTCCCAATACACATCCTAGGCGCTAGAGAGTCTAGGGTGGTGTGAATGCCTGGGACCCCCGTGGTCCGTGATAAGGTCCACAGATGGTGTGAGTGTTTTATGAGCGGATCTCCCATTGGGTCCCCCTCCATTTTGGCGCGAAGGGAAGCGTGGATAAGAGGGGGCTGGAAACGCCACTACCAGGTCGATCTCCTGAGTTCTCACGAACAAAGGAATACAGGGCCAAGTATCCTGCAACCACGAGGCTGAACCGAGGAATCGCTGGTGACCCGCTGAAGGACTGCTCCTCTGCACTGCTGTCGCTTTGTGAAACCCTTTCTACCTCGGATCGAACGAGAAAAAGGGGAGTCTTCGACACTTGGAATAGTGGGAACAACTATTCTCGGCATCTTCACCATCTCCTGCACATAAGCCTTCGGAAGTGTCTCTGGGCCATCCAGCAGACTGACCAGCATACCCAGGAGTCTTGCTCTGTAACCGCCGTCAGGTTGTGTTGTATTACGAGTCCTTGTCACTCTCACACGATTCGTACACTTGGCATTCCCAGGTCTGAAGTTAGTAGTGTACATTTGGCTGAAATACACACGGCCGCTCCGTTGCTCTGCTGTGGTAACAAACTGTGCGGGTTCACTGTGTTTGGGACGCCCTCAACTCAACTTCTGCTGCTGTGGAAATCTACACGACAACGAGACGTCCCCTGCTCGTATCTGAACCTGCCAGCACTGAAACTGACCCGGAGAAGCGTGGGTCTGCTTGCATCGGGGACCGGTGAGTAGCATCGCTAGGAGCTGGTCGCCCTCCTGCAGGAGCCCATAGATTTTCCCCGCTGTGTCTAACAGCACGCCTTTCCGTACTCGCGCTCTGCTTCTGCCCACAGTGGAGGCTGCGCTCGAGTCGCGGAACTCTGTTCATCTTCATTTGTTCACCGAACTAAACGGCCTGATTCCCTCGAAGAGAATCCCCCTTTTTGTCCATTGGCACCAGCGTGTGCAGGTACATTTGAGCACAAGGCTCCACTCTTCGTAGGGCTTGGACTTCCTTTTAGTTAGGTGCCTCTGAAGGCGGACTGGGTCTAATTATTATTCGCACTGCCCGTTTTCCTCCCCATCTAGGTGGTCTACACATTTCGTGCGTCTAACTCGTTAGACTCGTTTGTATTTGTATATATATTGTACTGGTTTGGTATGTGTTGGTTTACTTGAGTTTTATTGTGATTTCTCGCTACGGTCAATGTTACAAAGGCCTTATATTAAAAATATATACACATTTATTACAACACCTGTTTGGAGTAATTTGTAAGTGTCCTTGCTTTGTGTGCTCATTGCGGGCTTTCAGTCACCCTCACCCCTCTTGAGACCTAGTCTTGACCGCCGCGATCGCTACCCTGATTGGTCTGGCTGATCCAGAGGTTACCCTGTTCCAAGAAACTAGGCTGGCCTTCTGAACCTCTGCCCCTTCAGGACAGAGTTCAGAAATCCATCTTAACAAATTGGTGGCAGCGGTGGGATACGACTGAAGGTATCCAGTGTTACGCACGAGCAAAGGCATTTCAAGTTATTCCTACCAGGACACGTAGTGAATTGTTGTAGTATAAGTTTTAAAAGGCCATAGTCCTATCTAACAGTATGGAAACAAATACCTTGTTAACTTTAAATGCTTCTAAATCTGAAACATTGAAAAAGATGTGTGCGGAGAGAGGTGTCTCCTCTCAAGGCACCAAATTGGATATGATCCAAAGAATCGTGGCGTGGCAAGAAGCGCAGCTTGACGCTATAACTTCTGAGGACAGTGCGGAAGGAGGTGGGGCTGCTCTCACTGGTAGAACCGACGGTTCTGCCGCTGCACTGATCCACCGCGACCACGAGGAAAGGGAGGATGAGATGTCTGATGTTTCCTCTGCCAGTGTCGATGGGGAGGCCATGCTTGAATTCAAGAAGCAAGAGCTGCGGTTTAGGCAGAAGGAGCTTGAGTTCAACATAACCAAACTAAGAATTGAACAGGCTGAAAAACAGAAAGACAGGGATCACCAGTTGGAACTGGCCAAGCTTCAGGTTGCAAATGGATCCAAGGGTCCTGGACATGGGTCTGGGGCCTCCTCTCATCCACGGTTTCCAAAAGATCTGCTCAGTGTGTATGATGAAAATAATGACATTATGGACTGGCTGAATACGTTTGAGTATGCATGTGAAGTTCAACAAGTTGACAATGCTGATAAGATTGCCTGGTTACTCAGCAGACTGCCCCATTCTGGCTGTAGTGCCATTATGGAAATGTCAAGCTGAGCGAGCGGATTTCGCAATGTTAGAGCAAACTCTCATTTTAAAGTTTGGAAAGACTCCTGCCCAATATTTAAAACGATTCTGAGAGTATAAGAAAAAAGAAGGTGGTACTTGGGTATCTTATGTAACCGAATCCTTAAAAAACTTGACTGGCTGGGTCGAAGGTTATAAGGTTTCTACCTTTGAAGGCATGATAAGTCTTGTCATGTTGGAACATATTTTTGCATCTTCTTCCCCGGAGCTTAAGCAGCATTTGGCCGATTCGAAGGAGATAGATCCTAAGAAGCTGGCCATTGCCGCAGATTTATAGGTGTCACATCGAGTGTCCCATAAGGACAAAACTCCTCCTGGTAAGCAGGAGGAAGGGAAAAAGTCCAAAGATAAGGAGGGTGGAGAATCTGATAAATCTTCTTCTCAAAAGGGCCACAAAAAGAAAAATAAGGGTAAGACACAAGAGAACTCACAGGGTAGTGGAGGTCAGCCTCCGAAACAGAACTCTGGTTACAGTAAGCCTCCCTATGTAAACAGACCCAATGGATCTTGTTTTGCTTGTGGACCAACTGTCCACGTGAAAGGGGATCCCCGGTTTAAGGTTAAACCTTTGGGGGTCCACTCCGCTAATCTGGCCTTCTCCTCCTACGAGGAAGAAGAGATTACAGGAGCATCCTTCTCCTCAGACTCCTTCCCCAGCGGGATAGAAGCTGAGGTAGTTTTGGTTTCCCTGGGTTCATGGGAGCCTAAAGTCGCAGAGGCTTATGCTAGGATTCCAGATAATACCAAGCACTACTTTAAAGACAGTGTGCTGATCAATGGAGTGGATACTCCAGCTCTTAGGGATAGTGGGTGCAGTCGAACTGTAGTGGATTCTACCTTGGTAGACTCAGAGGAAGTTGCCAGAGCTACTCTGATGCCCACTAAGTTGGCTGACGGCCCACCTCGCATGTTCCCAGTAATACCTGTAAATCTTACTTTAAATGGTACAGCAGTCAGGATTCCAGTGAGCATTCAGAGAAACGTCCCAGGAAAGGTCTTGTTAGGCAATGATCTCAGGGCTTTAGGGCTCGTAGGAGACACTGCCGACAGACCCTGCACACGGTCTCAAACACGGGCAGTATTGGCCAAGACCAATACGCCGCCCCAGCCGAAGGGGAAACCCAAGGCGAAAGGAGTAAGCAAGTCAGGACGAGGGAAAGAGAGCATTCCCCCGAACTCGCCTACCACTGCGGTGGAGGAAGTTGGTCAATCGCCTGGGCCTGATGAGGAGGTGGCGATGCCTGAAGTATTTGACCCCAACGACCATCCGGAACTAAAAGACTTGTTAGTAGAAGGTGGTCCTGACAGGGAAGAATTCAGTAAAGGCCAACGTGAGTGCCCATCTCTGGAAGGCCTAAGGAGCCAGGCCTGCTCCTAGCTTGAGGGTGAACCTCCTGGGACGCATCCGATTTATTGGGAAGGTGGACTCCTGTATAGTGAGCCCACAGAGTCTACAGAAGGAGACCATAGGAGGTTGGTGGTTCCCCTTGCTGTAAGACCCTTCCTCCTGCAGTTGGCGCATGAAGTGCCCCTTGCTGGTCACCTTGGTATTAAGAGGACCAAGCAAAGGTTATCCATGCACTTCTACTGGCCCAAGATGGGGGTGCAAGTAGAAAGTCACTGCAGGAGTTGTGCCTCCTGCCAGTTATCTGGTAAGAGTGGCTCAACAATCCAAGCTCCACTGGTACCACTCCCAGTAGTGGGAATACCATTCGAAAGGGTAGGGATCGACATCGTTGGTCCCCTTGACCCGCAGACATCCTCAGGCAATAGGTTTATCTTGGTGCTAGTCGACTATGCTGCCAGATATCCTGAGGCCATCCCATTGAAAACTGTAATTGCCAAGTCAGTTGCAAAAGCATTACTTGGCATCTTTACTAGGGTTGGCTTCCCTAAAGAAGTTGTGTCGGACAGAGGCAGCAACTTTATGTCAAAGTATATGCAGGCTATGTGGAAAGAATGTGGGGTCACGTACAAGTTCTCTTCTGCATACCACCCCCAGACCAATGGTCTGGTGAAACGTTTCAACAGAACGTTAAAGAGCATGATTGGGGCTCTGGAAGAACCTCAGAGAAGAAAATGGGATCTTCTTTTACCATGCTTACTGTTTGCCTACCAAGAGGTAACACAGGAGGGTGTTGGCTTCAGCCCCTTCGAACTTCTGTTCGGTCATCCTGTACGGAGACCCTTAGCCATAGTCAAGGAGGGATGAGAGATGGCCACTCCCCCTGTTACTACCAACGTAGTAGATTATGTGCTGGGGCTCAGAAAACGGATGGTACTCCTGGTGGGCTTGGCTAGTGATAAATTGAAGGCAGGACAAGCGCTGGTGAAACATTGGTACGACCACAAAGCTTCCCTCATCAACTTTACACCTGGTCAGCAAGTCCTGATCATGAATCCCATAAGGCCTCGAGCTTTACAGGACAAATGGTCAGGCCCTTACACAGTGGTGGAGCCCCTGAGTGAGGTTAACTATTTAGTGGACCTTGGAAGGCCTGGACAGGCTCCAAAAGTGTTCCACGTAAATAGGCTGAAGGCTTTCGTCCCAAGAGTCGAAATCGCAGCACTGCTACTGGCTTCAGATGTTGAGGAAGAGGAGTCTGAACCTCTCCCCGTCTTGTTCCAAAGCGGTCCTTCAGATAGCTCCTTTGAGGGTGTCCGAGTGGCCCCTCACCTGACTTCTAATCAGCAGGCTGAGGTGAAAAGTTTGCTTAGGCAGTTTTCCCCCCTGTTTTCACAGTCGCCTGGTTTGACACCTTGGTGCAAACATAACAGACACAGGAGACAGTGTAACTACCAAAAGTAGGGGATACAGGATGTCAGACAAAGTACAGTCTTACATTAAGACGGAAGTCAACAAGATGTTAGACCTTGGGGTGATTGAACCCTCTAGTAGTCCTTGGTCCAGCCCTGTGGTTTTGGTTCCAAAGGCAGGCACTTCTGAATTGAGGTTCTGCGTGGATTACAGGGCTCTGAATGCTGTCACCAAGACAGATGCACACCCCTTGCCTCTAACAGATGAGCTGGTGGATACTTTGGGTGCCTCCAAGTACCTCAGCACGTTTGACCTCACTGCTGGCTATTGGCAAATAGCTTTAGCAGAACATGCCAAGGAGAAGACAGCGTTTTTTACTCCAGACGGCCTTTACCAATTCAGGGTAATGCCGTTCGGGTTGAAAAATGCACCTGCCACTTTCCAGAGGTTTGTGAATCATGTGTTGAATGGGTTGGACAAATTCTGTCTTGCATATCTGGACGATATAGCAGTTTTCAGTCCCACCTGGGAAGACCATGTGAAACACCTCGGGATTGTGCTCCAGGCTCTTCAGAAAGCACACTTGACCATAAAGGCTAGTAAATGCCAGATTGGACAAGGCTCAGTGGTTTACCCTGGACATGAAGTAGGTGGAGGGAGGATACAGCCTCTTCCCAGTAAAGTACAAGCAGTACAAGACTGGCCTACCCCCACTACACAGACCCAAGTGAGAGCCTTCTTAAGACTCACGGGGTATTACCGCAACTTCGTGGCAGACTATGGCACCATAGCTGCCCCTCTGACTGCCCTCACCACTCCGAAGAAACCCAAGAAGGTAACTTGGACCAACGAGTGTGAAAAGGCCTTCAATGGCTTAAAAGACTCCTTGTGCCAGGCCCCTGTCCTCAGGGCCCCTGATTATCAAAGACCTTTTATTGTGCAGACGGACGCCTCTGACACTGGGATAGGAGCTGTACTATCGCAAGTAGATGAGAAGGTTAAGGAATACCCTATTGGTTTTATTAGTCGCCAGCTTAAGGACAGAGAGCTCAGATGGTCCACAGTGGAGAAAGAATGTTTCTCTGTTGTGTGGGCCCTACGGAAGCTGAGGCCCTACCTCTACGGGACCCACTTCACTGTGCAAACTGACCATAAGCCCTTAAAGTGGCTAATGAACATGAAGGGAGAGAATCCAAAGTTGCTTAGGTGGTCCATAAGTCTACAAGGCTTCAACTTCACTATTGAGCATAGGCCAGGTGTCCAACATAGCAATGCTGATGGGTTGTCCAGAATGTTTAACCGACCTGAACACGAGACTCATCCAGGGGTGGATTAGTTCCCCCTGTCCATAGTCTGGGAGGGGCGAGTGTTAGGAAAGATTTCTTAACTGTGGGTAATTTTCCTTCCATGTGGCAACCCCTAAACTTTTTGCTGTTGTTTTCACCATGATCTAGACTTTGCCAGAGAAGTGCAGCCTTCTGCCGCACTCCTCTGGGCTTTCGCTCCATTCTTACGGGGAAACTGACATGCCCTTAAGACAGTCAGTACCGGGAAACGTTGTTTTCCGTAGTTTCTTTATCATGTTGCAGCTTTCGCACAACATGGCACAAGAGGGCCCTGTAAGCTAAGTTACTGCTCTCTTGGGTCTCTAGTCTTCTACAGGCCCTAGATACTCTCTTTGGATTGTAAATGAACGGTGCAAGTGAATCACGGACGGGATTGGTGGCAGCGATCGTTTCTTGTGTTTTTAAGCTCCTTTTGGCGTTTTAAGCGCGTTTTAAGCACTTAGCCCAAAATGGTGGCCTGTCTCCCAAAATGGCCAGAACACGAGGCTCTTTGTCCTGTCCGCTGACCGTCTTGCCCCCTTCACCTCCCCCAGGTCGAGCCGACCCGGGGCCTTCCTTATTTGGGTATGTACTTTCCCGCGAAACGCAGATGCTTTCGCGGGCTTCTACAGGCCTGGTGTGTGCCTCCAGAATGGGGGCTGGGATGTCTGGTCCCAATACACATCCTGGGCGCCAGAGAGTCTAGGGTGGTGTGAATGCCTGGGACCCCCGTGGTCCGTGATAAGGTCCACAGATGGTGTGAGTGTTTTATGAACGGATCTCCCATTGGGTCCCCTCCGTTTTGGCGCGAAGGGAACCGTGGATGAGAGGGGGCTGGAAACGCCACTACCAGGTCGATCTCCTGAGTTCTCACGAACAAAGGAATACAGGGCCAAGTATCCTGCAACCACGAGGCTGAACCGAGGAATCGCTGGTGACCCGCTGAAGGACTGCTCCTCTGCACTGCTGTCGCTTTGTGAAACCCTTTCTACCTCGGATCGAACGAGAAGGCCTGTACTGGTACTTCGACCCTTGGAATAGTGGGAACAACTATTCTCGGCATCTTCACCATCTCCTGCACGTAAGCCTTCGGAAGTGTCTATGGGCCATCCAGCAGACTGACCAGCATACCCAGGAGTCTTGCTCTGTAACCGCCGTCAGGTTGTGTTGTATTACGAGTCCTTGTCACTCTCACACGATTCGTACACTTGGCATTCCCAGGTCTGAAGTGAGTAGTGAACATTTGGCTGAAATACACACGGCCGCTCCGTTGCCCTGCTGTGGTAACAAACTCTGCGGGTTCACTGCGGTTGGGACGCCCTCAACTCAACTTCTGCTGCTGCAGAATCTACACGACGACAAGACGTCCCCTGCTCGTATCTGAACCTGCCAGCACTGAAACTGACGCGGAGAAGCCTGGGTCTGCTTGCATCGGGGACCGGGGAGTAGCATTGCTAGGAACTGGTCGCCCTCCTGCAGGAGCCCATAGCTTTTCCCTGCTGTGTCTAACAGCACGCCTTTCCGTACTCGTGCTCTGCTTCTGCCCACAGTGGAGGCTGCGCTTGAGTCGCAGAGCTCTGTTCATCTTCATTTGTTCACCCAACTAAACGGCCTGATTCCCTCGAAGAGACTCCCCTTTTTGTCCATTGTCACCAGCGTGTGCAGGTACTTTTGAGCACAAGGCTCCACTCTTCGTAGGGCTTGGACTTCCTTTTAGTTAGGTGCCTCTGAAGGCGGACTGGGTCTAATTATTATTTGCACTGCCTGTTTTCCTCCCCATCTAGGTGGTCTACACATTTCGTGCGTCTAACTCGTTAGACTCGTTTGTATTTGTATATATATATTGTATTGGTTTGTTATGTGTTGGTTTACTGGAGTTTTATTGTGATTTCTCGCTACGGTCAATGTTACAAAGGCCTTGTAATAAATGTGTATATATTTTTAATATAACACCTGTTTGGAGTAATTTGTAAGTGTCCTTGCTTTGTGTGCTCATTGCGGGCTTTCAGTCACCCTCACCCCTCTTGAGACCTAGTCTTGACCGCCGCGATCGCTACCCTGATTGGTCTGGCTTGTCCAGAGGTTACCCTGTTCCAAGAAACTAGGCTGGCCTTCTGAACCTCTGCCCCTCCAGGACAGAGTTCAGAAATCCGTCTTAACAAGGAGCTTTTCTGATTCTGGAAGCAGAGTGAGCCTTCTTATTTGAACTACTCACCATCTATGCTATATTAGCTCTATCTGAGAGGAGTTTGCACTGCAGAGGCAATTAACTGCTCCTGCTCTATGTGGGTGGTGCTCCCACTGCTGTTATGCTAGGAGCTTAAATCACCAAGCCCCTGCTGTGCATGTTCTTTGTTATGGGAATTTGGACTGCTGAGGCCTATGCTGCTACCGTTCTTTGAGAGTGTAGCTTGCATTAAGGATGCTCTTCCATTACCTGTTGAGCATGGGGGTGCTGGGGTGCTTGCCCTGCTCCATCCCATGCAGTTCCTTCTCTATGCAAGTGGACCTTCTACTGCTGTGCTCGGCGACCTATCTGTGACATTCTTGTCCTGTTGAGACCCACAATATTCCTGTTCCATGCGAGGAAAGAATGCTCTACACTGAGGTCCATGGAATACCTTTTCTATATTACATAGGGACTGTGCACTCCGGGAAGCCTATTTTTCACCTGTTTTATGAGGGGAGCTTCTACTGCAGAGACCCATCCCTTCTCCGTTTTCTGTGTGGGCATCTTCTACCCTTGCTTTACTTTGCACTGACCCGCCCAACCTGTTCTACATGATGAAAGCTTGCATTGCTGTTGCACAGACTTGCTTTTTCTGTTTATCTGAGGGACACCTAAAAGGCTTGCACTCAAGCTGAACTACTCGGTGTGAGCGAAGCATTAAACAGCTCATGCTGCGGTTATACCAATTCTTTGCATGTTCCATTTGCGAGATGGTGGATGTTCTACTGCACACTGTGCTTTACCTGTCAATTGTGAGAGAAATCTGAATTTCTGTCATGATGAGGACCCCTGCCGCATGATAATGATTTCCATTCAGTCTAAACGGTTTGCATGCGTCGGTTGGATACCACACACATTTTATTCTCTTCTGAAAGGAAAAACTCATATTTACTCCGTTAAAATCAAATTAACTCTCAAAGTTTACCATCAGGTAGTACTGATTGTTACACATTGTTATAATATCAGAATAAAGAGGGTTAGTGTGAAGCCAACACATTTCTCTCCCGAGATCCTCTATCCGCTTTCTTTAAACTAGTTTTGGTTCCATTGGGTGGTGTGCTTACGATTTATTCAGTTGTGAGATTCTGAAAGTAAAATAACATAGCTTAAGCCTTAGTACTTGTATTGGGTACCACCAGCCCCAGGAACCAGCCTTGACAACTTTAGATTGCATCTTGTTAATAGACAGAACATTTGTGGATAGTCGACTGGTGTATGTGTCACGCTACCCCCCCTCCCCTCCCACCTCCCATACCATCCACAACCTCTTCCTAAACCTATTTCTGGCTTTCCTATACTCCCTCTGCCTATCCACAACCTGTCTCTAACCCTCCTCCCCATTGGCTGCCTTCTGGTGCCTGTTCCAGCAGTCCAGCCACCTGTGCCAATTATGGTGGGAGGGTTGTGCCATAAACCTCCTGTGGTTACAGGGAGGTGTGGGGGTATTACACTTGTCCTCTCCAATGGTTTGACCTCACACATTAGTAAAAAGACAGCAGGATAATTCGCAAGGTCTGTAACATGTAATGAAGCAGCTTTGGGTAGAATATTTGAAAACCTAGAATAATAAGTTAATAGAGATTGTTCTTTGTAGGCTAGCTCACATTGCACTGTGCAAATATGTAGATTTGGTATTTGGTTTCCTCGTGAATAGATAAGAGAACACATAGGTTTCTCTTTAATAGTGTATGTTCCAGGTCAGTGAACCATTCTTGATTAACCAAGTGAGTGTGAAGATAGTGCAGTACATTAGGTTTGAAGGCAACACCTGCCACTTATTTTAAATTCCTGATTATGTTAAACAACTTCACAAGCAAAGATGTTTAGCAACTAGATTATTTGCACATTTTACAAAAGGTTTCCTTATGCCACTTTAAGAGATATTTAAGGCAGAGATGTTAGGATAAAATGGCACTTTTTTTTCAACAGATCTTTTTATTAGTATTTTGAACAATGTACAAACAAAACATAACATAACCAGTATTAGGGAGTAAGCAATATAGGGCGCAGGACGACTAGGGGGAGGAAACAAGCAGTACTACATGACAATGTAAGGGCTCGTTACGATGGGGGCCGAAGTCCATAGAGTCTGCTGAGGTACCTGTGGTGCAGTGGGATGGTTAGAGTAGTGGTGTAATAGTGGAAGTCCATTCTATCGACCAGTTACTTCAGGGCTTCCAGAGGTGCCCAGTAGAGCCAGTTCATTAAATGTCTCTTAGTCGTAAAATGGCATTCTTAAAGTATCATCTAGAAAACAGACGTTGATCTTAAAGATTATCAATGCTATTTGGAGTTTTTAAAAGTATCTATTCATGTGTCACTCTCTGCCAAAACACCATGCCCATTTGATGGGTGGGTCGGTACAAATGCATTAGAATCATCAACCATTATTTAACTTACTCAGTCTGATGGGACATCACAGTATATTCATTTTTTGGATATGAACAAATGTTTTCAGCAAAAAAGGAAAACATTACCTGATTGGTGAGCATTTTGGGCACGTACACCTTTCCCATCTGGGCTTCTTTAGAGATTGCCACTTCTAAAAGAAATGACAATCTCTGGCTCTCCAAGGGACCAGACAGCTTCATGGTACCCCTTGGATGCGCCTGCCTCCCAGCTGGATACGGCTACCTGAAAAAGCAAAGGGATGCATTAGTTATCACGTCCAGCTATAGACTAATGATATTAAGGAACGTAAGCCCAATAGTGAATGTACAAATATCAAGGATTCTCCCAAATTGTAAAATCAAAAAACTTTAAAAAAGATATCCGAGTGTAGGAATAGTTCAATATAAAGTAATCATTCAAAAATAATAGTTTTTAAATCAGAAAATCCATTATCAACAGTTTCCTGGCACAAATTGGATTTACAGGACTGAAAATTGCATTTTATCAGAAGGATTTGAAATTGCTGGGAACGGCTGCAACAAATATTGAAATGGAAGCAAGATTTAAGACAATTCTTAGAGTCACATTTGGGCCAGGAGCCACTGTGCAACTAGGTACACCACTGATAGAGAATGGCCCCAAACACTTGTGATGGATGGTATCTGCCCCCGACCCCACCCCCCAATAGGCCTCATAAAATGAACCCATCCTACCTCTATACCTGATGTAGGGGATGCAGCGAGATTGGAATATTATTCATATGTGGTGGGCATGCACAAGAACTCAATTCTTCTGGAAAGAA
Source organism: Ambystoma mexicanum (assembly GCF_040938575.1). Lineage (NCBI taxonomy): Eukaryota > Metazoa > Chordata > Amphibia > Caudata > Ambystomatidae > Ambystoma > Ambystoma mexicanum. The sequence goes on from NC_090935.1 coordinate 1,496,376,150, forward strand.
GTGCTCTCACATATCAAGTTGATCACTGTTATCCAGGTACCATTAGAACCCTTGATTATACTCCTGGGAGATACTGGTGCTGGCGTTTACCAGATTACAGGTAGTCTAGCAACACTTGTCAGCAATCTGCTGATAATGGTCAAAATTACAATAGCACAAAATTGGAAGGCACAAGGGGATCCAAACACTCATATGTGGTTGGGTAAAATCTGGGGAGATCTCTGCAGTGGAGATAATTACAGCTTTTTCATTGGGGTTATATGCGAAATATGTTATGACCTGGATGCCATTCATTGAATATGCTAACAATGTGCCTCTACCTGAATAGAAACCAAACACGTTTAGACACTTCACTTTATCATGAATATTACATACAAGGATAGATGGACACAGTGTTGCAGTCACTTGTAACACTGAATATTAGGCTGTGAGGTCGCTCGGGCAGATTGAACCAAGTGTCTAGACTGTACATTGCTTACAAACAAAGTCTTGTCATGTATGCATTTTGCTATTTCTTAGTGAATAACGATTTTTCTTTTTTTTTTTTTTAAAGAACTTGCTGGGAGCTACTTAGCGCCTGCTTGTAGCCCATGAGGGCGATTTTACCCGGACACTAACAAGGCGATACGTTTGCCTCCACAGGCAAACTGGTGCTGCACAGGCAAACTGGTGCTGCACACACATACCTATGTGACAATAGCTGTGTTTGTTTGGGAATGTCTATGATCGCTCATTAGAACAATTCCAGAAGACATGTACAGCACAATGGGTCCTAAATACATGGCAAGAAGTATCATTTGGAAGTTAGTTTGGCAGGACGGCATGTACTAGCTTCTTGTTCTCCGCAGTGAATCCCGTTTACTTGCTGATGCCAGATAAACAGGAGTTAAAAGCAGCTCTTGGGCATCAAATCTTTTTTTTCAATTCCCGTAATGCAGAACTGTGAATGAACTCCAAAGCAGGAGCTATCATTATTATAAATTATACAACGAAATCGGCCAAAGCTTTACTGATGCACAGCTGACATTAAAGTGATGTTTCAAATTACACTACCCATTTAAAAGGTATTTGAATACAGAGTATTTTTAGAGCTCGCAAAATCACCTACGCCACTAGCATAGTTTCGTACTTTTTAGGAGGGTCGAGTACCCTTTTTATGGTACTCGGCCCTGTGTTGAGGGTCCCATCTGAAATGTTTGTATGCAGTAACTGCACTGTCTGCAGCTCCCCTGCAGTGCACCAGGTTAATCCGAATTGCTTGGAAGTCAATCTGTGGTAGTCTGCCAGTCAAGCCAGCTGGAGAAGGTGGTCTGTGGTGTTTGGTCTTTATGCTGAGAACCAAGGAGCATGCCTACGTGGGGATCAGCTCCCGGCAGCAGACTAGGCAGCACCCACCAAACCACGAGTAAGGCAGAGTAACAATCTCAGATCGGTAGACTCCAAGCTCAACAGCAAGCACTGGACTGGACCACTACAGGTTCATTGTAGGAGCAAGAGTAACTGACCTTCTAGTGGAAGTACTGCGCAACAGAGGGAATATAAAACATTCTTAGGATGTAGTAAAGACAGTGCAACATAAAGTCAGGTTTATGGCCTCTTTTTTTTGCACATTCATGACAGGATAGATTAGAAGTGAGGGGTGGAGAAGGAGAGGCAGCTGCATTGGGGTGCAGTGTCTCTGTTGTCTGTGACTGTTGTGGCCAAAATACACCCAGCTCCTCCGCTGGAGAGGTGGCAAAGGAATTACGCAATGTTGAACCCCAAATATATAAAGTTACACTTCTAGTAAAATTAGTGTGGTGCCTGCTGACTCTTGGCTCATTTATATTCATGAATGGCTCTGTACATTCATTTTCATGAGTGTATATTGAGCCAATAATTGTTAGCAGCTTGTAGCCCCTTCTGTACACCTCTGCCACTGCTGCTGTACAACAAGACACTGATCGTTCGTGAGCAACTGCATTGTGGGGTAAAAAGGACAGACTCTAAATTAGGGCATTCACTGTTCCTCTTCTCAATATAATTCTGTATCAGTTTGCAGCCAATCATCTTATTTCCGGCATCACCCTGAACTATGAAGTGCTCCTTTTGTTTAATAAGTCCAAACACTAACTCCCACTCTATCCCTATCCTGAGCCTCGGCTGATAGTCCATTCTGTATGGGGTCATTTATCATAACCCTAATTCAAACCCTAAATTTCAGACATATTAACTCCCTAACTCCCTCCAACAAGGTATTTCAAACTCTAAGCCTTTCACACAAATGCAGGACAATGCTCATATTAGCCTTGCCCAATGGTACTTCGTATGTGTGGGATCTTGTTTGCTCCGAGGTCTATAGGAAATTGTGTCCCAACGTGAACATGAGTTAGAGAATATTAAAAAGGCACAGTAAAAATGCACGGTAACATTGCTGTTAATATTTCTTCTTGTGTCACCATGTTTTTTTCAAGACAAAATAAATATATATTCTGTCAAGTTCATGGGTCGAGTTCATTTCTCTTAGGTCGGGTACATAAAAAGTTACTTGACCTGTAGGTGTAGCAGGATTTTAATGATTTTCAGAGGCTAGATTTTAAAAAGGTTAAAGCAGTTAAAGATCAGGGCTGCATAAATGCACTGTGTGAGAAACTAGGAATGAGACACAGACACGACTCATGGTGATTGGTATAAACCTTTATTAAATAATAATGGGGTTTGAAAATGCCTCACTGTCCCCTAATCTAGGAGGTGTTTCCCTACCTCAAACAAAAAATAAAGGCCTGTCCTGTGTCAAGATGTCCAAAGGAAATCCTATCCTAGCCCTCTCATTCTAAAAGTAACTGTAAGATGTTAAGGGTAATGGCTTTGGCTTGAAAAGTGCACAAATGTTCAATTTCAACTAAAAGGTATAAAGCCAACAAAGATTCCAAATGGATAATGCTCACAGTTCCAGGGAAGGACTTCCTTCCACAGGTTTCTCTCCACCAAAACAAAAGTTCAAAAGAATAACCAAGTTTGTTGTAGCCCAAGAGGAGAACTCCCTCCTCTTGGTGTTGCAATTCCCGTTAGGAACCAGGAATAATCTCCTCCTCCTCCTCCCCCCCCTCCTTCCTTCCTTCCTTCAGGCGGCCCATCTCAGAGGCTGGTGGCGGTCTGCGCATCCCCCATCTTCTCTTGACGGCGCAAACTTTGTGCCTCGCCTTCTGCTTTGGGATCTTTCCTGCCTACGAGAATGGGCCTCCAGTCCAGAAGCTCACCTCTTCTTTATGCCACTTGTTTGCCTCGCTCGCCGGCTCCTGGAAGCCCAAGCTGAGAAGTCTTCTCCCCGGTTCTCCCACGTCCCAGTGCTCACCTGGCCACCTGACAGCTTGGCTTCCTCGGCAGTGTCTAGCCAGTGGGATTTCTCTGCGTTCTCCACGGCTCCATCTTTGAACTCCTGCGTTATTAAAGGGAGCCACTTGGAGCCAATCATATTTCTCCAGCAGCTAGACCGCTCGCTTCGGTCTAGCTGAGCAATGTTCATTCTGGTTGCTCTCTTCCACATGTCAGTCTTTGTTACTGATGTAACTATGTGATAAGTTCTATGACTAAGTGTTGGAGAATATTGAGGGTTACTGCCACAATATGCCATCAGGGCCTGAGGTACTGAAGGGGTGTCTCTACAAGGGAATGAGATATACTATGTCTCACTAATGATGATGTCTCTCCCCCTTAGAGTGGCCTCCCCTCATGTGATCCTCCCTGAAATAGCCACCCCCCAGGGTCAGGTCAGGTAGTAGCTGCCATCCCCTGGACACATGAGGAGAGACTACCTCATGGAAAGGAGTGATCAGATTCATCACAACTGGCTCATGCCTGGGTCCTCATGAAGAGGATGGCGGAGATTCATCCCCTTCTTTAATCTAAACTTATAGTTGGCTGGTCCGGAAAAGTGCTGGTACACGTTATTACCAGCACTTTATTTCCAGACCAGCCAACTTATGAGGCCTTATCTATGGGGAAGGTGTAGAGGAAAACCTGCAATATACTTTCTCATCTGTTCATGGAGAGGATAAGTGAACCTATTCTGAAGAGCCACCCTAAGAGAAGTGGTCAGAGTTCCAGCCTTAACATGAGCCACTGTTGGTCATCTGTACTCCGAGAGAGATGATAACAAATGATTGGAAAAAAGATTGGAGAGAGGCAAAGGGGAAAAAAAGAGACAGATTGTATCACGCTAGGTAGACAGCTTAACAACAGTGGCTGATACTACGAGAATTGGAAGGAAAAGGAAAGTTAAGACCAGAACAAAATTGATTTAAACCCCCAGCCCACAACCGATCGTCAACAAAAATCTGAATGCGGCTGCGCCTACCCCTTTTCCCAACTGAATCAGTTTGACTTTGCTTTAGCGACCCGCAGAGGTTGACTTGAAGCATTTTCTTCTGTTCCCTCTCTGACGAAAGTGAGGTCATAGCTTCCTAAATTTAGTTTAGTTTAGTTTATTGATTTATAATGCGCGCCTCACCCAGGGGTATCTGGACGCAGTACAAGGTAATGCAGTTTCTTAGTTACACATAATAGAAGAAGGTAGAAACAGGGTATTTAACATATATACATATATAGATACAGGTTATTCACAGTTACAGGAATGCAGAAATATATACAGTAATGGGTTATATTACATAAAAACAGTTGCATTTTAGAGTGACTAGGTTACTGGGATGCTTAGAGCGGGTCGTCCCTAGAAATCAGCCACTTTTTCATTTAATTTCTGAAGCTGTGGAGGGATTGATTCGTCTTGAGATTCGGTGGGAGGGAGTTCCACAGTTGGGCAGCTAGGACAGGGAAGCGACTACTGCCTGCTTTTTTAAGTTTATTTCTGGGAACTTGTAGGCAGCCGGAGTTGGCCGACCTGGTGACTCTGGTGTATTGTTTCAGGGTGAATCTATCCACATGATATGGAGGAGCTGCGTTGTTGAGGCACTTGTGGATTAGGGATGCAGTTTTGAGTAGGATTCTTTCTTTAATAGAGAGCCAGTTGTGGTCTCTTCTTTGGCGGAGATGTGTTGTCTGCCTGGTATAGTCAGTGCTGACCTGAGAGCGTTATTCTGCAGGATCTGCAATTTTTTGGTAATGTATTTGTTGGCTCCAAGGTAAAGTCCATTGCAATAATCAGTTTTTGATAGGACCAGGGCTCTGGCCAAGGTGATGCAGCTTATGGTTGAAAGGAAGGGTTTGCAGGCTCGAATGAGTTTGCAGGTGTATGCACTTGCCGAGGCAGTAGCGCTGACCTGGTTTTTCATGTTTAGGGAGGAGTCAAGATAAAAACCCAGTGTTTTTACTTGGCTGGCAGCTTTAATGATGTTAGCGACTCAACGCACCCTTTCGTCTGAATAAAAAAAGTGTCATGATTTGCACAGCTTCTACTTCCAAACTGCATTCTGTGGGAGCCTCATCCCTAGCCACAGACAGGCATTTAATTTGCTAGGAAAACTTGGTTTATAGATAGTTTGGAGGTCAAAATCATTTTCCAATGTTTTGTTCCATATTCTCGGTCTTGAATTTCAACAAGGGAACATCAATAAGCATAATACTTATAAGTGCAGAACAAGACTCCAGTCTGCATGTCAACAATTCTTACAAGAAGCATTAGAGTATAGTAAGAAAATAAAAGGGGAGTCAGAGCAGGGATAATATAATACCCATGTATATCCACTAATCATGCAAGTGGTTCATTACAAGAGATGATATACACCTTAGAGTGAGTGCCATTAGGTTTGTTAGGCAATAGCACACAAATAATACACAATGTCAACCAAATATCTTTAAGTTCTTAGTGCAGGTGGGGCAGTTGTCTATAGGCCTCTTGTCAATTGTTTTGTGAAATCAACTCCCTACATCAAGCAGATTTCAAGGGAGTGGGGGTAGGGACCCATCCAAGTCAAGGCGATTTGTTTCAGAGCTTGTCAAATAGCTAGGTTAGCCAATCTACTATTAATGTTGCCAATCAGTAGAGGATTAGAGGATATCTGAAAGCAAGGCAATGGGCCAATTGGTATGACAATGCATTACTTACCGTAAAAGCATTTCTGATGATTGTATCTGCTTAGATTCACATGCTGTGCATAGGTCCGACATCCAGTGGTCACTGCGGAGTATTGCATTTTGTTTTTCGTAGTCGAAAAGGGACGTCGACCGGGCGTGTCTGAAATACTATCCCTATAGTGACGTGTGTTGTACCCACAATCCCTCACGCGTCGAGGTCCCTCTGGTTGTATTTTTCTGCCCTGAGGGAGCCTTCTAGACGTGAGTGAGTACAGAAAAGAGAGATATAAAAGGAAGTCTATGTTCCTTCCATCCGAGCGGGGAGGAAGGGTGGGCGCATGTGAATCTAAGCAGATACAATCATCAGAAATGCTTTTACGGTAAGTAATGCATTGTCTTCTGATGCTTGTTAATCTGCTTAGAATCACATGCTGTGCATAGACTAGCGAGCAGTACCCGGAGTTGGCGGTGGGTTATGAGAAGGAACAGTAGAGAAAAGATGTCTTAGTACTGCCTGACCCACCTGGGAGTCAGATCTCGAGTGTGCATCTAGACAGTATGTTTTGTAAAGGTGTGCACAGAACTCCAGGTAGCCGCTTTGCAGATGGACTCAAGGGGAACATTTGCAATGAATGCTATGGACCCCCCCGTGCCTCGAGTAGAGTGTGCTCTAGGCTTAAAGGGCAGTTCTCTCTTAGCAAGAGTATAGCAGAGAGTGATGCATTGAACAATCCATCTAGAAATAGTGGACTTTGAAACTGCATCTCCTTCTCTTCCTGCTGCCACCGAGACGAAGAACTGATTAGTCTTCCTCAGTGGTCTGGTTCTTTCCATGTAGAACATGACCGCTCTGCGCACATCTAGTGTGTGCAGAGTTTTTTCTCCCAAGTTGGAAGGATTTTGAAAGAACGTTGGCAGTTCTATAGACTGGTTTACGTGGAATTTCGATATGAACTTCGGAGCAAACCTTGGGTGCGTGCGTAGAACCACCTTATCTCTGTGAACTGTAACGAAGGGGTCTAGAACAGAAAGAGCCTGTAGTTCACTTACCCTCCTGATGGAGGTGATAGCTATTAAAAAAGCAGTCTTAAGAGTGAGGTCTTTAAGAGATGCTTTGTGCATGGGTTCGAAAGGTGAGCCCATGAGTCTGGTAAGTACCACGTTAAGGTCCCATCCGGGAGCTGGGTCAGCTATCGGGGGGTGTATTCTCTTTATTCCCTCCATGAAGGCCTTTATAACAGGGATCTTCCACCACGACACCTTGAGTTGGGAAGTGGTGTATGCAGAAAGTGCCGCCAGGTGGACTTTAATGGAATTGAACACTAGACCTGAATCCAACAAGTGGGTCAGGTATAGAACAATATGTGTGGGAGAGCAGTCAATTGGGTTGATGCCTTCCCCTCTGCACCAGATGACAAATCTCCTCCACTTGCTAGAGTAGCAGTGGCGAGTGTTAGGTTTTCTGGCTTCCCTGAGAATGTCCATACATCTCTGCGGGAGCAGTAGATGTCCGAATTCTATGATCTCAGGAGCCAAGCTGCTAAGTTCATGTTCTGGGGGCATGGATGCAGAGTCCTGCCCTTGTTTTGTGACAGCATGTTGTACGGGCAGGGGAGTTTCACTGGGGGAGATAGAGACATCTCCATCAAGTGAGCGAACCATGGCTGTCGAGCCCACATTGGGGCCACCAGTATCATGGTTACTTGTTCCTGGTGCATCTTGTGCACCACCTTGTTGAGAAGGGGAGTCGGGGGAAAAGCGTAAACAAATTTCCCTGACCATTGCATCGACAGACCGTTCCCCTTGGATTGGTTCTGGGGGTACCTGGAGGCGTAACTTGGGCATTGTGAGTTCTCCAGGGTTGCGAATAAGTCCATTTCTGGGAATCCCCATTGTTTGAAGACGTCGAAGACGATGTCTTCGTACTCTTCGGGCAGGGGGAAATCTCTGCTGAGTTTGTCTGCCAGCAGATTGAGTTCCCCTGGTACATGTTCTGACAGTAGGAACATGTTTTGTTTGAGAGCCCACTTCCATATATTTTGGGCCAGTTTGGACAGTCCTGGAGAGTGGGTGCCCCCCTGCTTGTTGATGTAGTACATGGCTGTGGTGCTGTCTGTAAGGACCAACACAGTTTTGCCTTGTAGGTGTTCCTGGAAGGCTTTTAGCGCCTTGAACACAGCTAGTAGCTCCAGTAGATTTATGTGTTTGGATGCTACGTTCGGAGTCCACACTCCGTGAGCAGTCTGATGGGATAGGTGAGCCCCCCATCCTGTTAGGGATGCGTCTGTGGTTAGAGTGGCTTCCGCCGCGGGTGTGGCAAAGGGTTTCCCTTTTTCCAGGTTTTCCTTTGTCCACCATCGTAGCGAGAGAACCAAGGCCTGCGAGACCACCACTGGATCGTCCCATAATCCGCTGGCCTGACACCACTGGCTGTTGAGCCACTCTTGCATAGGGCGCATGCGCAGGCGCGCGTGAGGTACCAAATAAATACACAACGCCATCATGCCTAGCAAGCGCATTGCTTTGCGTACCGTCACCTCTCGACCGGCCACATATTGAGGGATCTGAAACAGCATGTTTTGGACCCTCTCGTTGGAGGGGAAGACGAGGCCGTCCTTTGTTTGAATTAGAGCCCCTAGGAATTGTTTGATTTGGCTGGGGTCTAGGCTGGACTTCTTTTCGTTGATGGAGAAGCCCAACTGGAACAAAAGGTATACAGTCTTTTGGGTATTGGAGAAGCATGTTTCGTAAGAATCCCCTGTTATGAGCCAGTCGTCGAGGTAAGGGTAAACTGGGATGGACAACCTGCGCAGGTGGGCCGCTGCCACTGCCAGTACCTTCGTGAATACCCTTGGTGCTGATGCTATGCCGAAGGGTAGCACTCTGAACTGATAGTGTTTGCCCTCTATCATAAACCTGAGGTATCTTCTGTGCGCTGGCAACATTAAAATATGAAAGTATGCATCTTTCATGTCCAATGTTGTCATGTAATCTCCCTGTGATAGCAGTGGGATCACTTCCTGTAAGGTCACCATACGAAACTTCTGGGGTTTGATAAACCTGTTCGCTGGGCGCAGATCTAATACAGGGCGCATGGTTAGATCCTTTTTGGGTACAAGGAAGTACACTGAATAAATACCTTCCGTTACCTGAGAAAGAGGCACGACCCCTATGGCTCCTTTTTCCAGCAGTTGTTGTACTTCTTGGAGAAGGATGGCAAGGTGTTCCGGTGTCATGCGTCGTCCCCTCGGGGGTCTGTATGTTGGGGAACTGTTGAATTCGATGCAGTATCCGTGGGCTACGGTGGAAAGTACCCAGCGGTCTGACGTTATTCCCTCCCATGCTGGAAGAAAGGATGTTATCCGGCCCCCGACCGGTGTTGCATGGGAGGGGACGCGAATCTTCGCGTCACTTGGTGTTGTTGGGGGCTTGGGAGCCTCTGGGGGTGGACCCCGCCCTCTCCCTTTGCCCCTGCGCTGTCCTCTTTGGCTGTACTGCCCACTATTGGTCTGGTAACTGGTGGCAGGGTACTGTTGCTGCTGATTCTGCTTTTGGCGTTGGCCACGAAAAAAGCATGTGTTGCCATAGCCGCGTCTGGTAGTGGGCTTAGAGATCTGGTCAAGAGTTTTGATAGTATCGAACTCTTTTTTAGCCATTTCCAGAGCCTCATCCACCGCCTTCCCGAAGAGGTTTGAGTCTTCAACAGGTTTATTTAATAAAGACGCCTGTGTCTCCGGTTTGAACCCTGAGTTGCGCAGCCATACATGGGGTTTTAGGAGTATTCCCTGAACCAGGGAACGTCCCGCTGTCTCAGCAGCATCCAGAGAGTTCTTTACAATACTCTGGTTGACCTGGGTTCCTTCGCCAATAGTTGAAAGCAGGCGTGTACGTAGTGGTTCCGGCGCTTCTTCGGCGTCCTTGCGCAGTTTGGCCCACTGCGCGTCCGCGTAGCTAGCTAGCAAAGAATTGTTGTTCGCAATTCTTGCCGAAAAGGCAGCCGAGGATGTGACTCTTAGCAAGGGCATATAACCTCTTGCCCTCCTTGTCAGGTGGTGCCTCACTGGTGGGACAGCGCCACCCCTGCCCTCTTCCTTGCATTAGTTACTACAAGGGAATCCGGAATGGAATGTCCCCTGATGTGCAGCGGGTCTGAGGGTGAAGGAGTGAAAAGTTTTTCAATCCTTGGATTAACTCCTCTGATTAGTGCGGGTGTGGATAGCGAAGGGATGATTCTTCTCTTCACTGAAGCGAGGAGGGGAAAGGTCTGGCTGACTGGGGGTTTCTCCTTAATTACTCTTTCCACAAAGTCTATTTCCGGAGAGATCTCCCCAGTGTCCAGTTCGAAATGTGCTGCTGCTTTGCGCAACAGGGCATTGAATGTGGGCTGATCGTCAATGGGAGAACTGTTTCTAACAGGTGAATTGTCCGGAGGATTTAGGTTCAGGACATCAGTGTCCGAATATCCTGATGGGGATTGCCAGGGATGAGAAGGTCCTTCTTCTGGATTTTCTCCGAAGCCTTCTCCTACCATGTCTGGGCTGTCTTCCAGACCTTCCTCTTGGTTCTGTCCTCCTTCATTGTCCACAAAATCATCCTCCTCTTCTAAGTATTGTTCCTCACCAGTGAGGTCATACACATTATGGAAGTCTAAGGCTGTGTCCTGCCTCGGGTATTTGGCTCTGGCGTCCTCCTGAGGCCCTTCTCTTGTTCTCTTGGGAGTGGGAGGGTTCTGGGTGTTCATAAACCTCTCCATTCTCTCCATGCAGAGATGGAGCCTTTCCATGGTTTCATGGGGTACCCCTGAGCGATTTAGCGGGGGAAAATTAGTGTTATCTTGATGAAAACGGCTCGACCTCTCCCACAACGTCGAGGAAAGTGTCCCGTCGCCCTCCGAAAAGCCTTCCGGTGTGCTGGGGGTCCCCCCGACTGAAGGGGGTAGTCCCTGTTTTTCTTCGGGCTTTTTCAGCGTGTCTTTCGACCTTTGCGTAGCGCTCGACGTGTCTTTCGGCGTACACTTCTGGGCGTCGGCTACAACGATCCTCGCCAAGCTCTCTGTGACTCGTTTGTCAGCGGAGGGCTGTGGTTTCGACGTTACGGGTGTCGAACGTTCTACGGCGGCGTGCGCTCTCTGCTGGTGCATGCCGGCCGATGGTTTGGGGGCGGCGCCCTTATTTGCCGAAAGCCCAGTCGCTGGTCGCGGCTGCGGATGCGAGAGGGGCTTCGAACCCGAACGGTCCGAGGAGGCCGCCGGTGTAACCTGCGTCTCCTTGGGCGCTGATGCTTTCTTCGTCTTCGACGAAGAAGAGCTATGGGTTGTGTGTTTATGTGTTGTATCGTGTGCGTCAGTGTCGCCGGGGTGTTCATCCCCATAAGCAGGGCGTGAGCCGAGCCCGTCGGGGCCGGGGACAGACGACGAAGAGCGCGAGCGCTCTTTAGAGGGGTGTACGACTTCCGTAGCGGAGGTCGTGTTATCACGTTCCTCGTCACTGTCGGTGGTAGCAGCGGCGGGTGAAGACCCGGCCTTCGACATAGCGTAGGCCGGCCACCTCTTGACCCTACGGTCTTTTAGAGTCTTTGGCTTTAGAAGCCGACAAGCCGAGCAACCCTCTTCTACGTGATCGAGGGGCAAGCAGCGGTTACACCGTGAATGCTTGTCCTTCCAAGTAAACTTGCCCTTACAAAGTGGGCAAAACCTAAAGGGTGTCCTCTCCATAGCCGAGGCAATAAACCGTTATAACTACCCCAAGGGAAAGGAAGGGGAAAAGGAAAGGCATTCTCAGAAAAAGAATCAGAGATGTCCCACGACCCCACTCTCCCTACTGTATTTGGCCTGCGAGGCCAGGCCACGTGTTCGGCAACGCCGAAGGATCTCCTCCGCTCGTCCCCTCCGTCGAAGATCTTGCTCGGCGGAGACAGCTTCACCACTGCGTCGAGGGAGGGATCGATATATTAAATCTTTAAACAGGAAAAAAAAACGACCAAAGGTCGAGGAGATGGAATCTGCAATGTCTCTCTCGAGGAGCTCCGCGACCAGTAGCTGGGCGGAAAAAAACAATCTGAGGGACCTCGACGCGTGAGGGATTGTGGGTACAACACACGTCACTATAGGGATAGTATTTCAGACACGCCCGGTCGACGTCCCTTTTCGACTACGAAAAACAAAATGCAATACTCCGCAGTGACCACTGGATGTCGGACCTATGCACAGCATGTGATTCTAAGCAGATTAACAAGCATCAGAAAACAGATTCTACAATTAGAGACAATGTGCCTCATTCCAAGTTTAGCAGTCATTCAGTGGGAATTCTGCAGAATTACTGCCAAAATCGGTTACTGTTACCGCCACTTGGTACCATCAATTTACCACAGGATTACAAGTGGTGGTAGGGCAGTGTTAACCAAAGAAATGTGGGAAAGGTGGGCACCACTGTTATTAAAGCTTGAATTTAAACCACTTGAGTTAATCTTCAAGGAGCACTACAGAAAAAGGTCAATGAGGTCTACTAGATTCTTTATTTTTTGACTCGAGGTCATTCTCGATCAAGGTGACTGAATCTATGTGTCTCAATTGTCTGAAGAAACCGATACAGAGTGGTTCAGATTTGATGGAAAAATTGTGGACAAAGAGTGTTAACACTTGCCCTGATGACAGACTAGAGTCTGAAATGCACTGGCATTGAATACACGGTTTGTGTCTGTTTTCTCCAGACTTTTAATATAGAATAGAGGGAATCGAGCCACTGAACATCATATTTAGCAGGAATATTTGTTTAGGAATTATGTTTTCACATAACTAATGAGACCACCTATTCTAGCATGGATTGTGCAAACGCAGTTCTATGAAGCCTTTTCAGGGATTTTCTTCTGTCTGAGGTAGTGTTAGTCCCCATTTATGGAGGGACTCCATGGGGTTTTTGGCAGAATTACTGCAAGCAGTAATTCGGCAACAGTAATTCTGCCGATATTTGGCTTTAAAGTGGAGGATTTACCTACAGCATTAAGTTTTTTTAAAAAAAAGAAAATCATCAACATCCCTCTTCCACCCAGAAAAAACTCCTTTAACTGACGTGTAGTATAGCTGCTGCAAAAATATAGAATGGAAAGGTTGTACATATAATCTATTGAGATACGCATGGTCTGGAAGCAAGCCTCTCTCTCTCCCCTTCACCATAATCACCCAGAGGGTCACTTTTTAGTGTTCCATTTTCTCTCAGAGACCTCCTAGCCTCCAAGTGGACACTATTGTTGTCGATATACTATTTGAATGAAGATCTGGTTTAGTGATATACGCTAGGATAGGGATTGCCACAAATGAGTTAGGATATATAGGAAAGTTAGCAGATTGTCCACCCTCATTCTGGGAAGAGAGGGTGACATTTTTGTTTTTCCTGGAATTTCAGCAGTGATTACAAGAGTACATTATCATAAAATTAATCAGGTGTGATTAGGTCAAACCTACTCCATTCCCTCGAAATATCAGTCGAAATTTAAAGGTTAGCTCTCCAAATATGTCCAAGTATAGTAGCTATAAAGGGGAAGTTGATTGTATATGGTATGTAGAATCTCGCCCATTCCATTCTTGTGGGGAAACAAGAGAATGGATTCCAATGTGCTTGGTAACACATGGATTTTTTTCAATTGAGAGTTCAACCAAGTTGCTTCGTTAGGCGATTTTAACTTAGACTTCCATGACATTGCAGAGCCACGGACGAGCTCCATCGATGCAATGAATCTGATCCAGCATGTAACTCCCCACACACTCTAAAGGATGCACTCTAGACTGGCTCCTTACGCCAACTGTCAATATCACGTCCATCGTCCCAGTACCAAGGTCCGACCACCATCATTGACTTCTGCCTGCCCCATGCCCATCCTATCAGCAAGCCACCTATGGTTTTGTCACCCATCCTTTCCAGCAACACTCGCAAACTTACCGAAGATAGACTTGCCCAGACACTACTTACACATCTCTCCTATCCCCCCCCCCCTACTCATGCCGACCTGATGGTCCACACTTCCTGCATCTTAACATCCCGATCATACACCAAAAATAAGACATGCTCAACTTAAGCACAAGTCTTTACCAGCAGACTCAGGGAACTGTCATGGGAGCAGCTTTTTCTCCCAGTCTTGCCACTATTTTTATGGCTTGCTTTGAAAACAAGTTTATTCTGACTGATACTAACCCATTCAGGAAACATATCGAGACGTGGCGTCGATATATCGACATCATCATCTTGATCTGGAATGGGTCAGCTGAACTCCTGAATGAGTTTTTACAATGGCTTAACCAACTCCATGCCAATATCGAATTCAGCATGACAGCCAGCAACCAAGAAATTCATTTCCTTGATCTTACTATTAAACACCACCAGAATCAACTTTTCTGCACCCTATACAAAAAAACCTAATGACAAATACATTACTGCATTTCACAAGCTTTCACCTGCGCAGTCAGAAGGAGAGCCTACCATATGTTCAATTTCTCAGGCTCCGACGCAATGGTAAACTCTTGTCTGACTATGACCAGAATGCAGAGCAACTAGCAGCCAGGCCTCGAGCGCAAGGCTACCCTAAAAAACTGGTCAACCACTCACTCAAGCAAGCTAGCTTCACCCCACGAGATACTCTCCTTCAAACTAGAATAAACACCAAACAAGACAAATTGGTCTGTCTGCTCACTTACAGCCCAGACAAATTTGCAGTCAAAACAATGATTCCTAAATTCTGGCTCTTGTACAACTCAATTTGCCCAACGAATCTCCCCCTATGTTTGCGTTCAAGCGCCAAAAAAATCTGAGAGAGCAGCTAATGCATGCTACCCCCAAAATCAACAGGTTTACCACAACCAGCTGGTACCTTAGACCACTCACAGGACATTTCCAATGTGGCACATGTTCCATTTGCAAGTTTTGCAAAAAAATGAAAACATTCGATGTGGCGGGAAAAACTTGGCAACGCCGCCAACACACCAACTGCAGGACACCATGGGCCATATACAAGACATCTCGACCAGTACATACCCGTATCATTAAAAGCTGATCACGGATTAGATGTAAAAATGCCACAGCCCCTTTGGCATGCCACTTTATGGAGCATGGCCACTCAGCAGATGACATAGCTTGGTGGGTGGTTGACACCATTAAAAATGCCTCCAACCCCCATACTCTCTTGGCAAACAAAGAGGCCCACTGGATATTCATGCTTAATACTACTGATCATGGCATCAATGATGCAATGCCTTTTTGGTACCTTCCTTGATGCCTGTTGCTCTTGATTTCCCTCTTGCTCCATTGAAGGGATTCCCCCTTTTATTTTTCTTCAGCCGAGGTCTTCCCCTTCTAGTCCAGATTCACTATGCCCTCCAACGCCTCTATTGCATCTTTCATTTATTTAGTAGGGCAGTACGGTCGCCCTCTCCAGTTCCAACGTTGCTTGCTTATCAGCACAGTTCATGGCTTTCTAGCATTTCTCACTTTACAGCTTTGCCACCAGTGTGCTTTATCTTTTCCCTCTCTGCGTCCCGCGCGGCTCTTCACGGCAGCTTGCTTACTTCAGGTCAGCGGCAAGAGGTGACCACTGTGCTCCATTTGGACTCGTGAACGGCACCTTGCGGCTTGGCTCGGATCAAGCTATATACATTTTCTGGCGATTTCCTCACCACGACTACAGGTCAGTTCAACCTCTGCCACCCATATTCAATAATTCTCTGGTCATTTTTAGTCATGCGGTCCCCCACGAGGATGTGCTGCCTCGTTGGGCACTGTACATTACTACGTCAGAGTATATGCATTTGGTATATTGGCTGATGTTACTGTGAAGTCAGTTATGTTCTGTGACAAAACGCTAAAACTAGAGACTGGCACGATGATGGGGAACTTCGCTGGAGCATTTTGGGAAATGATAACTGCAACACAATTGGGAAATTGGGCCAGCTGTTAACACTCTGTATTAAATGGCAAGAGGGGACGGTATATGTGATCAAAGCCCGTCTAAAATCGAAACTGCGTGAGCTCAGTAAGGAACAATATTTAGTGAATTTATTTTCAGGGCGCAATAGTGGCTCTTTTTGCAACTATATAGTGGCCCGAATGGTTTTACCACCGTATCTAACTGCCTTTCCCAACAGCTCAATAGTAAACCAATACCTACGACTAAAATGGAATGTGAGCCTGGCTTCGGTGTATCAAGGGGCACGTCTAGGTATTCCGCGGAATGAGCGATGCTGCAGGCTTTGTGGTACAGGAGATGTCGAAAGAAATTAAGCACCCGTCAATGGTTTGCGATTTGAAAGCATATAACAATAGTATTAACATGGAGACTCTTAATGAGATATGGCCATTGTTCTTAAATGAGTGCGATAATAATTGGATATTTTATCTTGTCAAATTGTATTGGAAATGTATGGACATTAAATTCTTGCTGATTTAATTTTAGCTTCATGTGTGTGTATGAGCTACATTTTTGAATTGCAAGTTGACGAAGTTGTTTAATACTATTGTTTTTATTTATATGAAGTATAAGCTTTGTATTACTATGTTTAATAAGGCTACTGATGTACTACTTTGTTTTAAATGTTGTATATATAAAGCCACTTGGCTGATGGTATATTAAATAAAATTGAAATTGATATTGAAATTACTACTTTACTTTTCGGGGTCTTTTGCCTCTCTGTTCTTTCTTGTTCCCCTTGGTCACAGCCCTTATCAACGGCCGTTACATTGCGCAGGCACACTTGACAAAGCCTGCACCAGCTCTTGCTCGATCAAGTTCTTCCGATGCCTGTTTACCTTGGCCCCACTAAAAAGGCCATTAAAAATCATATACAGCTGCCATCTCCAAGGTAGGCATCGCCCCATTTTCCTGCTCCTTCAGTGCACCTGCTTTAACCCGGGGAACACTACACATGGGGTAGTAAGTGCACGCACCAGTATCAAGTTAGGGCACAGTGTATATGGGCTTGGCTTTGACGCCCCCATCTGAAGCGCTTGATTTTTCATCCATTATTGTATCACTTGTCCTTCAGGTCATCATGGCTGTGGCCTGGCATTTCTGAATAGTCCCTTTGCAATTTTACTTATTGCAGGCACCATTTCCTTTACGTGCACATCCTTCACTACTGTGCCGAGGTAAACATACAGTTCCCTAAATTCAGGGTTTACTCAATCATGACTCGGATGGGGCTGTCTCCTCTCTTTTCCTTTGTCAGCAATCTCAGCTGCCTTCCCTTTGTTCACTTTATCCATTCATAGGTGTCTTTCACTGTACCTTCACATGGGTCCAGAGTTCCTCGTGGTCAATCTGTTGGAGGTGACACTATTTGGCCTCCATGTTCTCTGGTGATTCAATCCCGTTGTTCTTTTGCATATGCTACGTTGCATCAACTCTTCCATGTTCATGCCACTCTCACATTAGACTGAGACGTTGTTTTATTATGTTCTTTAGGGTCCATAAGTTGTTTGTCCGTCCTGAAGATGGCGGCTTGAACCGGTCCATTCCGCCGAAACGCCAACATGCATTCTTGTTACGCCTCAATTACTATGATAATGTTTCATAATTTTTTTCCCCTCTTTTGGCGTTGACCCCAACTATTACAATGGACTAATTGTGTCTAAGTGCAGTGTCACTTTGTCTATGTTTAAACCAACTTGATTTGTGTGATGTTTATAACAATTCTTTTTATATAGGTTCTGAGAATGAATGTATTGAAATCTTCCAAAAATGTTTATATTTATAACCAAGTCACCTAGGTTAGGAACCTACTACTGATTTTCCTTGTTCTTTTTCTTTTCGCTCTTTCGTTGTTAGTCTGTCTTATCTGGTCTACGGAATGTCAATTATTACATGAATTGTTGGCACCCTGCCTTCTGTGCACTTATTTGTATATAGGCACTCCACATTTCTGGTTTATCCAGATCATGTTTACACTGAAGGTTGTTATATTTGTACAATTTTATGTTTGAATAAACTATTGTATTTTTAATAAAGCAACTGTACATCTAATCTACTTAGCTCTGCATGATTTAGGCGTATGCATACCACAAATTATGTGATTGTCTCTGATGTTCAACTACTTTGTGATTTTTTCTGTTTAAATCATGTCTAATGGAAAACCCCTCCCCCTTCACCCCCCGTTTGTTTTACACAACTTAAGCACAAGTCAATCACCCAGAATAGAAGAACTAACTCCTGGTTCTCAGAAGACCTTATTTATTTATTTGTATACTGCACATTAGCCCGTGGGCATCACAGCGCTGTTACAGTGAGATCAGGAGTTACAAATGTACATAGAGATGGCGCAGTTCATAGGTTACAGTGAACAAGTGGACCTGCGGCTCAAACTAGCTAGTGACCACACCTGGAGAAAACTCCCCTCACCAACCAATCGCAAGGCCTTCCTCACTGCCTCCAAAGCCTTCAAAAAACGCCCTTATTACTACCAAAGCCACATCCTTGAGCACCAAGATCACTGAAGACAGTTCTAGAGAACTTTTCACCATCCTCAAGGAATTAGAAAATCCAGCACCCACCACCTCCTTAACCCACACCGACAACAAATGGTGTTCAAATATTCAAGCAGCCCTCTCTCAGGCAAAATGGAGAAGCTAAAACTCAAAATGTTGGATACAAAACTACTTACTTTTAGCAAAATCCCCTCTTCCGACACCTTCCCCCGCTGACACCCATTCCCCCCCACACCCCAACGCAATTCCTCTTCTGATTTTACTAAAGTTAAATTCAGAGTGGTAAGTTTTACTGAGGTAAAAGAATACTGAATAAATACTGATTTTTTTAAATGTTATTTGGTAGGGTCCCTCACCAAGCCCCCTCATTTTCCTACCATTTTAACCCCATTCCTACCCATTTTAACCCCTTACCCCACTACCATATATATTTATATATTTTTTTTTCTTTTTTTAATTTTCTGGGGGTTTTTTTCAATATGTTTTAATTCGGTAAAACTTACCACCCTGAATTTCTTTCAGTAAAATATCTGGATACTGGGAATATATCATTACTACGATACAACACCTCAAACTTTCAAATTGTAAAGGTGATGCCTGACCAGCACACAGTCAAACTATGCACTGTCACTTTAGCTCCTGAAATAGCTGACTTTGTCAATGCCTCCTTCGCTGCCAACCATGTCCCTACCTGCCCGAAATCAGCCTGGGTCTCCCCTATTTTAAAGAAACCCTTGCTGGACCCCACTCTCCTAAACAAACTACCGACCCATAACTACAGTCCCCTTCCTTCTAAAAATCCTTGATCGCATTGCCTACCCACAGTCCATCCTGAGCAGTACCAGCCCCTTGAGTACAGACATTCTGGATTCAGGCCCAAGCACAGCACAGAATCTTGGTCCCCAAAATCCAACTTGACAACTTCTGAGACTGGCAACATTGCGATCATGCTCCTACTCAACCTCCCAGCAGCATTTGACATCTTTGACAAGGACACCCTCTGCCAACATCTTGTTTCTAACTTCCAGTTCACCCGGGAGGTGGCACTGTGGATCAAATCCTTCCTGAGCGAGCGCACCTGCAGAGTCTTCATTGGAACCACCACTGCAGACCCCATCCCAGTCCCATGTGTAATCACTCAGGGTTCCTGTATTCCGCCCGCCCTTTACAACACCTATACTAAGCCACTATACGACTACCTCAATGCCATGGGCATTTCATATACAAACTTCGCGGATGACACACACATTTTACTTCCTATCTCAGGGAACTATGACCAAGATGTCATCTCAATCAACCACACATACAGTATTATTGAAAATTGGATGGCCGCCCAAACCCAAGATATGCCCCATTCGCTCCACTTCTCGTCTTGAACCGAGTACGCTCAGGCTTGATCGTAAGCGAGCGGGTGACTCCAGCTTCAGCATTACAACGCAGAGCCTTTGGAATACTCTCCCTGTGCATATTAGAAATTAAACATCACATTGCCTTCAGGAAACTCCTGAAAACATGACTTTTCCACAAATACTTCGGCCTTACCTCCTATCATGTTGCAGGACCAGTTTACTGATTCTGAACAACTTTGTCGAACCTGACTAAAGTATGTCTTGTTTAGCCTGTACCAGCGCTGTGATACCTTCGGGTTTGGGTGCTACATAAATGCAAAAATAAACTAGAAATAAATACATAGAACTGAGAGGTGGAGAGTCATAACAAGAAATTGAGTGTTGCACTATATGTGCATACATTTTCAAATGAGGACCCCAAGACCTCTACATTCATAAGGGAGTATAGGTACATCCCAAGCCAATCCCACTTGCTTTCCATCCGAAATAAAAGTGGTAAGAGCACATTATAGCTCAGAGAAAATAAAAAAAACACATGGGGTAGCAGGAAGGGAATGTTAGTTAACAGGTATCCACATTTGGGTAGGATAATCATCTCGATTTAAGAAACTCTCACCATCAAGGAGGGGCGCTTGCACCATTTATGCAATTTATGTAGAATGGTCAAAGTCATGCACTAAATTTTGAATGAATGGGGTAAGTTAGTTATGGGGACCATCAGTGTATAACAAAACCAGACTAATTTGATTATAAAATAACAGTCCCCTACGGCTATGAAACTCATGCAATATGGAAGCCAATGGCTACACTGCTAAAGCAAAAAGAAGGGTGAGGGGAGAGGACATTCCTGAATGGTGCCTCTGGACAGTGAGAAGGGTTCCCACACCACCCCATTTGTGTAGACTCTGACAAGTGGAAGAGTGTAAAGAGACAAGGTACAGGAACTAAGAACCAACCCGAATACGTTTCAGGGCTGTTAGTATAAAACGCCACTCCAAGGAGTTGAATCTAAAAGCATAGTCACTGCATTAATTTCCGGGTGAATTAAGGCCAGTACGTCAAATTGTTTTCACAAGTTAGATGTGGTGGATCAACCCTGGGTCATTTTTTTTTATTGTTTTATTGGCTGTAAGCATAACAGTCTACTATTTCATCAAGAATTGTATAATCCAAATTCAACATTGACAATATAGGATATGCTCTACAGTCCATTGTGTCTTTATTTTTTCTTGGGGAGCATGGCTAGGAGTGCTTCACGTGAACTGAGAGTGCATAATTCTGTTTTCTATGGCTTCCTGATGCTTTCAAGGCCAATACGTTTCTGAATTCCTTAAAGAACTCAGCAGATACCCCGTTAGACCATAGCAGAATTTAATTCCGCAATAGCACCAATTATTTCTTCCATGGTAATTGGTAAATTTACTAACACATCGCCCCTCATCGAGCCACGCCAGCTCGGCTCTTTCAACCTGTAATTTTATTTGTGGAACTGTCACCCGCACAGTGATGAACTATAAAGCTTGTTAGTAATCATACATCTGATTATTGTGTCTACTAAACAGCAGTGATTTCATCGATTTCAGCATGACTAGGGTCTGCATGAATCATTCGACAGTCATCTACCCAGGGCATCCCCTTCAGTATACCAGCGAACATTTGATAAATCACCATAAATATTGTTGTTTCCCTTACAGTTAGCTCACAACATTTAGTAAGGGGTTGCAAATTTGAATAGCTAAGCAATCTGAGTTTGCTGAAGTATACCCATTTTCAAAATCTTTCAAAGGAGTCCAATTTGTTACATATAGGTTTAAGTGGCCCAGCCTCCTCGGGTATACAAAATCTTCTGATATAACATTTAAATTCCTGCCAAACCTGTGTTTTTGGAGAAACCCCATCATTGGTTCTGAAGAAAGCAATTATCTCTTGGGATAAATCACCTCAAAAGGCCGGGTCAGAGAGGGACACAGGCCTTAAAGTGCTAATTGCTATTCGAACGATGGGGTTGTCACACAGGGTACAACAGGCAAATGGTACGAAAGAATTCTAGGCAAAACGAAACAGTCAACTATCCTCTAAGTAACTCTAACAGAACCCAACCATACATCTAGTCAGGTGTAGCCCCTGTCGCTATTGTGAAGTTTCTGCCACAAGTTAATTAAAGGCCAAGCTGTCCATGTAATCTTTAATGACTAGAGTGGAGCAGGGGTGGTATATCAAGCAACCGAGGACCTGTCCATTTGGGTTTTCAATGCAAAGTTAAAGTCTCAGTCTATGAGAATTTCTCTACCCACATATTCACAACATTTAGGAATTAACGAGTCAAAGAACTCCAGGGCATCCACATTAGGGGAGTATAGGCACACCAAAACTAAATGTAACCCCTCCATATTTCCAGCTACCATCAAATATCTTCCATCAGGGTCAATGATAATGTGATCGCAGACAAAACTCAACCTACGGTGCATCAAAATTAGCAACCCTTTTGAATAGGCTGAATAGTTAGCAAATAATTCCTCAGGTATTCATAAATTCGCACAGAGACATGGGGCCTCATTACGAGTCCGGCGGTAACCGAGGTGGTAAAACCGCCTGGTTACCGCCGGACTCTTATTACCATTCCGCCTCCGTGACTCCCGGAAATACCAGGGCATTACGACCCTGGTGTCCCGGGAATTCCGGAGGCGGAATTGGGTAAATCCCCATTGAGTCCCATAGGACTCAATGGGAATGGGGAAGTGGAAACACTGGCACCATCTTGTGATGGTGCTGGTGTTTCCACGTCCGCCTGCAGGCGGGCGCTGTTAAACCCGCCAGGTCAGACCTGGCGGGCACATCGCCTCCCGCCTGCAGGAGTCAGGATCGGGTGGTCCGGAATTAACAGTGGCGGCGGGTTTACCGCCACTGTTATTTCCGGACCACCCGCCTGTAATGAGGCCCATGGATTTCTTGTGGAAAAGCAATGGAGACATTATGGCGAATCGTGCGGGCCTTGATGGGATTGTACAACCCACAAACATTCCATGTAAAGCAATTTGTCTGTTCTATTGGTTGCTGTAAACGTGATTAAGGTAGAATCTAGTAGAATAGAGTGAGAGGTTTCGATAGTATGTCCCATGGATATAAATAGTTAATAATATTGCTGCAATGTGCTCTATACAGGGAACAGAAAACAAATAACATTCCCTCAAAACCGTCATCCTACCCACATTGGCACAATCCCAACTACCAGTGACATCCCATTAACACTGCAGGTACCCAAACTAACTTGCAATAATGTAGAATCGCAATAGGGTTAACAGGCATATGCGGAGAGCACACAACAATGCAAGGACACAATAACGCCATTATTATTTGTTAAGCACAAAAATAAAATACTATTACACCAAAGCAGCATTGTGTTGAACATAACAATAAACAGACCCTCCAGGATATTGCAGCATTAAATTCCACATTGTGTGGCAGAGAATACACATTTTACAGGACAAAATGTATTTATTGCTTCATTTTTTCAAAACTTGTTTTATTGACTGGAGGGTGCATGATTGGCAGGTTTCAAGAAAGAGGAAGTGTGCGAGGCTACAAGAAAGTCAGGTTGTCATTGTATGCACCTTTTATAGCAATTTAATAGGAAGAACCCCAAATATCCCTTGCTTGGCCTAACAGTGTTTTGCTCTACTTTCTTGGTTTAATGTGTGTGCCTATCTAATATTATTAACTTTATTGATCATTAGTACCCGGAGGGTGCGTGGCTTTGTCTACCCAGCCAATGCGGAGGCTCGGAGCGGGGTATTGCCATACAGTAATCCTGCCGCTCTGAGCCTCCTCAGGGCTGGAGGCTGCCACTTCCCCCACCAGGGAACAATTTAAGTGCCCCCTGCAACCTCCAACCCCTTTCCCACAGATTTCACTCCCTTCCCATCCCGCCCCACTTACCGTCTCCTTTCTGGTTCACTCCCAATCAGCGACACGCCGCCATGGTAGCCATATTTTTTTTCTTTTCAGTTGTAAAACCAACTCCCGAAAAGATTCTATTACTACACCGGTCTAATGGGCCAGGGTACTAACAGCAATAAGTCCCTCGTTGGGGTGGCATTATCACTTCAGGTAATGCCCGGGACCTGCGTTTAGGCCCTCGCTTCATTCCAGCCTTCAACTAGCTGAAGCAGTAATGCCCCCCCATCTCTGGGTTTATTGCTTAATTATCAGTTGTAATGGTGGACATATTGCCCTTCTATGTTCTCCAAAACCCCAAGCACCCACACACTGCACTCAACAACACCTGTTACACTCACCAATTCAAGATCGCAACGTGCACTCCCAAGCCTCTCACTCTGCCAGTCATTCACATACTCACTTGCATTGTCACACTCCCCAGTCTCTGCCACTTTCCAATGCATGCTCCGACTCTAACATTTAACGCTCCCCTGTTCCTCCTGCAGCCAACAGTCCTTCATTCTTTCTCACTCCTTCTGCATCTGTTTTCATGTTCTATCGCACTCTTCTCCCATCCTTTCTCCAATATGCAGCTCACTGCCTCTTTCTGCTTAACCGCTCCCTCTCTGCTTTCTGGCCCACTGCTCCCTCTGTAGCCTATCGCTCCCTCTGCTTTCTGGCCCACTGCTCCCTCTCTGGTCCACCACTCCTGGTCTGCTCTCTAACCCACCAGGTCCCCTTCTGGCCCGCTGCTGTCCCTCGGCTTTCTTGGCCATCACTCCACATCTGGCCCATCGCCCTCCTGCTCTCTCCTTCCCCCCTCATATTGTGACTACTTTTTTTAATGTATATTTTGGGCTAGATCCTTGGTAAATGGGCATATAAAAATAGAGAAGAGGATGTCCTGTTTGTAGATAACCCAGTTTTGGAAATGAGCAGGTCACCTTATTCTCAAGGTGACCAGCGCATTTCCAAATTATGTGCTGGCCAGCCGCCTTGCATACATTAGTGTCAGGAGCAGTCTCCCGACATTAATGTTCTCACAAGAGTAATCCAAAATATATTTCAATCCCGTTTGAGGAGTAGAAATACAACCAAGGACAGCACCGGTTCATACCTCTGCTGTCACACTTGGAAAATAATTGCATAACTGGGTCAGGAAAGACCCTGCCATGCAGTGCGAACCTCCTTCACCTATTCAAAGCAGACGGATGGGGTTGCATTAGTTTTCTGCACATTGAAAAGCGCATCCGGTTAGTGAATTTGCAATGCTCTTTCAAATGCGCAGAAACGCCCTATCCCCCCTTTCCTCCGGTTTGTGCAAATGTGCAAAGAGGTGAAAAAGGTCAACTGAATATGTGCATCTAAGAATATAAATGGACGGCCACCAGGGGGCGCTGAATGTAGACTTAGCCCCGCGTCGCTCCGTTGAGGCCACCCGTCTCCTGCATAATCCTGAAACTCTTTCAGATCCTTAAACCGAACAAACGACACACGCCTCGATGGGAACGTGCCTGCACCACCCCCCCGAAATCCTGATGAAAATCAGAGCTCCCTAGGGTCTCCCCGACAGTCCTGAAGACCCGCCGGGGGAGACCGCGTGTGGAGACCACTGGACGTCATCACAGCGAGGCTGGAGAGGGCGCCAGAGAGCCGAGCATGATGGCAGCCTCCTAAGGAGCGCAGAACCGCTCCATCTGCATCCTGATGAGGCCTAGCTCCTCTGCTGAATATACATAACCTTAACCTGAGGGATACATACAGCCCCCGCCGGGGATTCCAACAAACCTGATATTGACCTTAGCGGCGCTCCCCTCCGTTGCATCGTCTCCTTCGGGGGGGCTACCCGGGGCCTGTTCGCCCGCGTGGTCTGGAGACCCCGCAGCTGTGACTCTTACCAAGAACGAACCTGCATGCGGGCGTCCTGCGCCGCCCATGGAAGAGTCGTCGCTTGACTGGAGCGACCCCGACATCTGCAGCCGGAGACCCGGTGGACGGCCGATGACATTGGTGGAGCCGAGAGCAGCGGCTGGCCTAGACGCCTAGACGTCCTGGGGGACAGAGATGCGGTAATGACTGGAGTCGGCAGCAGGCCTCTTCTTCCCGACCCAGCGCAGCAAGAGGACTGGGGAAGCCGTGCAGCACGCGCGGCGGAGGGAGCGACGGCGACTGCCTGCGGGAGTGACCCGCGCGGCCGGGAGGTAAGAGCGCCCCAGGAAGTGTGTACAATCTGAGCTCCACCTACCCTACCGGTCCGCGGTCGCCCGACCAGCACAACCCGCCTGCC
Organism: Ambystoma mexicanum; assembly: GCF_040938575.1. Classification (NCBI taxonomy): domain Eukaryota; kingdom Metazoa; phylum Chordata; class Amphibia; order Caudata; family Ambystomatidae; genus Ambystoma; species Ambystoma mexicanum. The sequence goes on from NC_090935.1 coordinate 1,496,402,195, forward strand.
TGGGTGCCCGGCCCGCCCGGGCGCAGCTGCCTACCTCTCCTCAACACCTCGGTCCCTCCTCTGACACCCCGATGAAGCGCTGCGGCGGGGGGGCCCCGCTGGGACCTGCCACACATCACCCCCTCCCCCAGCGCCTGCCGTGTGCGCTGTGTGCGAGTTGCTGGGCGGCCAGGTGTGAGGGGAGCCTGCGGTGGGGGAAACGACCCATCAGGGAGAGGTGACGCCTGGGGGGAGAAACTTCTGAAGACCGGAGAAGACCCGGATCGACTGGGCCACGACCACTCATAAGGTTGGTCCTACCCGGGGCCATTCACCCACCAGAGGGGGCACGCAAACGGTAGCATAAAATTGCAGCACTAGGCCGCACCCCAGCCTTGAGAACTCCTGGAACCTGCGCCACGGCAGTGCACCTACACTGAAGCCCCGGAGGGGGAGAAGAGACAGATTGGGCCACAGCGCACAAAGACATAATGCATCAAGAACCCAGACATTGCACTGATCCCAGAAGGGCTCACTGCATAATAAACAGACTGCACATGGGCCACAAACACTAGTGAGCACAGAACCGTGTGGTAAGCACCCACCCCCTGCAAGCCCCCAACAAACTGCAAGGGTCATACCTGAAATCTGTAACCTGAAGCAACGGCGATCACTGACCTGCAGAGCCTGAACATCTACTGCTGCTGGTGACCCTAAGCACGCATCCCAGCCATAATAACTGGCACCCCAGACCCTACAACAACATGGTTACAGTCAGTTAATCTGCACCTATTACGAAGTGCCCCCCCCTTCCCCGGCGCCTACCGTGTGCGCTGTGCGCGAGCGGTGGGGCGCCCGGTCTGAGGGGTTCCCGCCGCCATACCTGGCACTGGCGGGGGTCGGTCCCGAGACAGGCTGTACCTGCGGGCAACGGAGGAGGTGAATGGGGCCCCGTCGACTGGATGCTACTGCACCCCATGAGGACAGAGACCACCCCACCCCAGTAAAACACGGGGCTCGCACCCCAGAAAGGCATAGAACTTCTTCAGGCATATGCTACGCCAGACAGGGGACTAAAAAGCAATACAAACCTGATCCCCATTGCACACGGGCTAACAAACTCTCAAATATAACGACCCACAGCCCGCAAATAACCCAGTGAGGGGTACACCGGCAAACTGGCCAGCGGAAAGAACGCACACCCCGTGCAGGGGAACCTCTGCTCACAGAAGACGAACAGAGACCATACCGCAAGCAGATCTGGAACACAACGACCCACGATTCAGGGAACAACTTGAAGAAACAAACCACGACGGAACGAAGAATGGGGAAGGACCTACCGCGCAGAGGGGCCGTACAGAACAAAATAGATAAATACACAACAAATACCCCTTCAGGGCTCTCTGGACCGACAATCGAGAGAGAAAGGAGGGCGCTGTGAGCAGAGGTGCAGGCCCGGTACTGGCACCTATGGACATCATGGCAGCCATCAGTGCCTCCCGGACCTCGGTGGAGGCAAAAATAGATGGCCTAACCTCCAAGGTGTCGTTCCCGAGACAGGACTTGAGGAATCTAACCTCTCGGGTAGGAGATACGGAACAAAGAATATCCGATACTGAAGACACTGTTAAAAACTTAAGAGACCGTTTGGAACAAATAGAACAGAAAATCACGCTCCTGGAGTACAGAGCCGAGGACAGCGAGGAAAGATCCCGCCGCAACATCCTCCGCATTCTCGGCCTACCTGAGAAAGAAGAGGGACCCTCCATGGAACTCTTCCTGGAAGACTAGTTAGCAGACTTCATGGCCCCGAAAAAACTCTCGAAATTCTTCTCCATTCAGAGAGCATATAGGGCCCCGACGGGCAAACCTGTTCCCGGGGCCCCCCCACGTACGGTGATCATTAAACTCATGAACTATAGGGACCGAGACACAGCCTCCAGATGGCGAGAGCGACGGACCCAATCACCTACCGGTTTCTTCCCCGACTACACAAGGGAAGTCCAGAAGTCACGCCAATCGTATGACTCCGTCAAAAAGAATCGGACATCCCTGAGCATTAAATATGCGCTATTTTTCCCAGCAACTTTCAAAGTCTGACAAAGGTGTGGTCCAAGTGTTCCACAACCCCCGGGAGATCTGGGACTGGCTTGAAACACAGGTTCTCTCAGACCCACGCCCCGACACCCCGAGAAGAAACACACCCCGCAAGACCGACGGGGGCACCCACCAGCCCCCTGAACGGTCCACACCACCGAGGGAGATGGATGAGCTGGCCTGAAATAAGGTGAAAGAAGGGCCCCACATGATAACCCAGCCACACAGAAACAGGGACACAAGAATTAAGCAGGAACTTCAAGGCCGGGTGGCCTAGGCGGAGAAGACGCAAAGCAAACGTCCCCTCCTTTACCTAATTTCCAAAGAAATTTCATAGTTTAAGTTCCATGTTTGGGTGACAGGTGCTTCCAGTTGGGGGGGGGGGGGAGGTTGCAGGGTGGGGGGAGTTTCACAGGAGTTGGCAACCAGAACCACAGAATAAGATGGCAAGACAGGCATCCCTTTCGACGCAGGAAAGACAAACACTCCATCTGCTGGATTCGAGACACACACGATACCCAGTTTCAAAACACACAGCGGCAGGGCAGCCTTCAGATCTCCCCTTGCAAGAGACATGCTCAGCTACTCTGGGTCTCCATGGCGCACCCATTGGCGGGGACGGACACAGATACGGGAAACACCAAACAAAGATCGAGGAACCACAGCACACGGACCAAGAGGACACCAAGACAAGAGATCCTCTCAGATGCCTCACAATGAGACCCACGCATCCAGGATAAACTGTCCCTACTGACCTGGAATGTCAATGGCCTTGGTTCCTGTGTGAAACGCAGATTGGTGCTCTAATACCTCAACCGTTACTCACCGCATATAGCCCTCCTCACGGAAACTCACCTGATCGGAACCGGCAGAACCTTCTTCAAAAGGTCCAATTACCTGCATACATATCAAGTAGGGTTCACAAAAGGTGCCAGAGGCACGATGATAGTCATTCACAAACGGGTGCCCCTACGGATCAGGAAAATACGGTCCGACCCCTGTGGCCGATTTGTGGTGCCGCTTGCCGACATCTGGGGGGACGATGAGGCCTCATAGCGGCCTACGCTCCACTCACACTCACGAAGGAACTCCTTGACGAGCTACAGAACGTAATGCTAGAGGAAGAGGCGGACCTGTGGGCCCTTGGGGGGGGGGGACTTTAACGAAGTGATGAACGTCAAAGCCCAAAGAAAAACCAGAACCCAACACGCCCAGACCGTTCTGTGTACTTTTGCAGAGACACTGGGACTATCCGACACCTAGCGATCACTACATGACACTGACACCGGATTCTCATTTTATTCCAACGCACACAAAACATTTTCGAGAACTGATCATACCTTCACCCCCCGCAACATGTCTCAGACTAATATTCGCCGAGTTTCTGGCAAGAGGCGTCTCGGACCATTGCCCGCTCCACATAACCATGAAAAATAACCACCACCGTCCAGATCCCATCCGGCGCCTAAATACCTACCACCTGAGGTTTCCCGAAATTGCCAGAGAACTAGAGAAAAAGACCACGGAATACTTCGAAATAAATGAAGGTTCAGTGGAATGCCCAATCCTGATATGGGAGGCGTATAAAACAGTGCCCCACCGCAACCGACACACCCAAGAGATTGTGGACGCCGAAAAGCGAGTATCTGAATGTGAGGAACAAGTCTTTGCGCAAGGAACCCCAATTACAAAAGAGGCCCTGGTAACGGCCCAAGAAGCCCTTAGCAACATAGCCCTGGATAATGCACGGACAGCCCATCGACTGGTTCGTAGCCAAATCTACAAAAAAGGAAAATAAAACTCTAGCCTGGTTGGAGAGATGCGAACAAACAAAAGGCCACGTGCGGGCTATCCGATCACCTACAGGGGAAATACTTACGGCAGACTCCGACATAGCAGAGGCATTCGCCAGCTTCTACGAAAAACTCCATGCCTCACCTATAAGGAACCCCACGCCCGCTCCTTCCAAATTCCTCGACCAGATCGAGGTCCCGAGACTATCAACACAACAAACAAACCTCCTGGAGGCAACTATCACCGAAAACAAAGTGCAAGAGGCCCTCGCACAGCTTCAAGCCGGAAAGACCCCGGGCCCCAACGGGTTCCCAGTGGAGACCTGGAAATGCCTGGGCGCCACACTAACTGGACACATGCACCGCATGTTCCTCCGAAGTAAAGAACAAGGGGCACTCGCCCTGGACCTCACAAGAGTGTGCATAGTGGTTATACCTAAAGACAGGAAACCTCAGGAAGAATGTGCCTCTTATCGCTGATCAATGGAGAAGCCAAGGTCCTCGCCAAGGTACTGGCTAATAGGCTACTCCAGGTGATCGAATCCCTCGTCCACCCAGATCAATGCGGGTTCATGCCCAACAAATCTACCCGCATGAACCTACGTCCCCTCGACAGGGCTCCGGAGATACCATGTCCACTGGCCCTCCTGGCAGTCGATTTTGAAACAGTTTCAACTCAGTTGGGTGGGAGGCCCTGTGGGAAATCATGGCCCGGATTAACTTTGGACTAGACTTCATCTCTTGGGTTAGACTCCTATACACATCCCCAGAGGCAACCGTAAGAGTGAATGGCAAGACCTCTAGACTATTTCCACTGGGTCGCGGGACTAGACAGGGCTGCCCCTTCTCCCCCTCCTATTCTTGCTAGCGATCGAGCCACTAACAATCAAACTCTGATCAGCTAAAAACTGGTCCGGATTCAACTGGCCAGGGGGAGGCAAAGATCACCTCTCGCTATACGCAGACGACCTGCTCATATAGCTTAGCAACCCTCTCACCTCATGTCCGATTGTGTCCCACACCCTCAAGGAATACCAAAACTTTGCCGGTCTGAAGGTAAACAAACAAAAAACAATCTACTTCGCGATTCAGGGTGGCGACCTCGCGATCCCCGAGACCTGCCCGTACCACGTCAGCATTAGAGAATTCACATACCTAGGGATACGCATTGGCCCGACCCTAGACAGATATCTCCAGCTCAACCTACAACCTGTATTAGACAGATTCAGCAAAGATGTCTCCTACTGGCAGTCGGTCCCCCTGTCGCCAATCGGCAGGGCAGCTCTATTCAAAATGATGACACTTCCCAGACCCATGTACATGTTACAAAATGCTCCGCTCCCCATCCCCCATGAAACCTTTGCAGGCATAGACAGGAACCTATGCACACTGTTTTGGGGAGGGAAACAAACCAGAATCGCTCTTACTTCATTCCAACGCTCTGTATGGGAGGGAGGCATCGGACTACCATGCATACGTACGCACTATTTAGCAACACAGACAGGAGTGGTAAATGAATGGCTTCAAGCCGAAGCCACATTACCAAATTTCCACATTGAAACTGAGGCCATGCATCCTGTACCACCCCTCCAGACCCTATACGCCACCAGCAACCGAACCTCGAAAATGCCAAGAATGACACTCCACATCCGACATGCCTGGAGGCAAGCACATAAACAGATTGGCTGGGGAACAAAACCAACACTAGCCCAACCAATATGGCACAACACACACCTCCTGGAAATACAGAGAATGGACTATTTCAATAACTGGGAAAGGCGAAGGATAACCACACTGGCACACGTGATCCAAGAAGGTCGCATACTAGAGTTCGATACTCTTCATGACAAATTTGGTCCGACACCAATGGACCGGTTCCGACATGCACAGCTGGCCCACGCCATATGCACCCAGTTCCCAGACATAACCGCCATACCTCCCTGCTCACCCCTAGAAGCCAACATTCTCCCGCAACGCATTTCCTCTAAAGTCACCTCCACGCTCTACCAGGCCCGTAATTCCTTTGGAACCAAAGAACTCACTAAACTGAAAGGGAGATGGGAAAGGGATCTGGGCGACCAGGCACCGGATGTCTGGGTAGACACGTTGATGTTCCCCTGAGAAATAGGTATTGAAGCTAAACTTAGACTGATACAACTGAGAATACTCCACCGCTCCTACTACCCCCGCACAGCTCTTGCCAGATGGGGAGGGACCGGAGATGAGACATGCCTACGATGCAGGCGGGAAACTGGTACATTTTTTCACATGATCTGGGAATGCGAGGTGCTGCAAACCTTCTGGGATGAATGCATCAATACGGTCTCCAACATACTAGGAACATCAAACCCGAAAGACCCCAAAATGACACTCCTGGGAATCTTGGGAGATGTAGACCGCACTAAACACGAAAAGTTGTTCCTAGCTGTGGCACTGGGAGCAACAAAAAGGCTGATCGCTGCAACATGGGGCTCGACAGACTTAATATCCCTAAACCGCTGGATCAATGAACTAAACAGGTGCACATCGATGGAACGCCGCATCTACAATGCGAGGGGCTGTCCCCGAAAATTTGAATAGATATGTGGTTAAATGGCTAGATGTGTACTGAGAGATATCCCAACTCCCTTCCTCACACTCTCCTCTCCTCCCCCCCCCCACCCCTGCCCTCCCCTTCCCTTCTCCCTTCTCATCCAGGGACATATTACATAGCCAGAACTGCCACCCGTTTTTCTGTCTCTTGAATATACCCAAGATATCAATATGTCCTTGATACCTGCAGTTACCAATATCTAGTTAATTTGCTTGCTGAATGCCTATGTTTATGATGTTTTGTTGTTGAAACCCAAATAAACAAAGTTAAAAAAAAAAAAGAATATAAATGCACACATTCACATGTCCTTTGTGGACTGGGCTGCTCCTTTTTTGGTGCAAGTGATGAGATGCGGTAGCGCATTTCATTACTTGTGCCCAATAGGTTTTAGAACTTGGCACTGGGTCTTTTTCAACAAAGAAAACCTGTTTACGCAGTATTTTGCGGCATCGCATAACCGCGATACAATGGAGTGTCTGAATAAAATTGAATTGCATCAAAAGCCAATAAGAAGGAGCTGAAAAAGGCATCTTAGCCTTTCGAGAGACCAGCATGAAGGTAAAATACTGCATTGAACCCTCCAGTTAAAAAGACAAAAAGTTACTTGTCGTAACTAACGTACTCCAGGAGTGAGGTTGCTAATTGGTCATTCCTTTTTTGTTTTCTCTCCCCATGTCTAAACCTTCGCTTTGGACAATTTACCGCTGATTCGCCTCCCAGCACCATTAATAATTTACTTGTCAAGATTTCCGTGCAGCTGCAAGCAATTGGTATGTTCCCTCAATTTTATTTTAACCTAACATAATTTCTGATGGTAATTTGTAAGAAGTTAATTACTAGTCGCACTAAACGGGCAACTTTGCGTTTTTTCCTCTGCAGTGGAGCCCACGGCCCAATTTCACTCTCTGTAATTAGATACTTTACACTCACAATAATTTAGCGTTCCATTTCACTAATTTGTTGTACAATTTTTTTCTTACACCCATCTAATCCTGTCCAACAGACCTTAACTAACCTTTAGCTTACCCTTGTTCGGGTAATGCCCGTTGACTTGGACTGTGAAATTTAATTTTTTCAGTAGTCAGCTTGTCGAGAAGCCAAGACTAAGGTACCATCCCTTATTAGCATTCCTACACATGTACTGTGTGGCTGATCACATTGCAATCCATCATATATTACTTTTCGGTTAATCAATTTTAATTTTTAATTTTTCTTTTCTCTTTTTTCAATTGATAGCCTTTATTTTACTAAATGGCGTTTGGCATTGTACATATCCTTTTGAATTACTTTTATGTGCTGAAATGTTCATTTTCTTAACAACATATGATGCTCATTTTACTTTGGTTGTTGCCCACTACCCCCATCTGCCCTGTTCTTCTTGGGTTTATGCGTTTGTATTATTGTCTCCGTCATGTTCAACATATATGGTTTTGCTTGAATATTCAACAATCATATTTACCAATATTCAACCTCAGTGGAAGAGCGGGAAGCTCGAAACACGCGTCAGGCTGCAACGGTGTTGATTAAAACCAACAACAAAAGCAACTGTGCTTGTTATTTCAATTGTGTGCGAAGTGTGAGAGCAAACCCATTCTCCTCTTAGTTCATTTCCTTTGTGGCTAATCAGGCAGGTTCCCACTTCCGCTCGCACCTGCAGCCCAACCAAACTCACATAACTTGTGTCAATGCGCTGTACCTCGCAGGGCCTTTTCTGCCAAACCTTCTCCAATTCCCTTTAGGTCATAGAGGCGCAGCAGCTGACTTCCATTTCCTAACTCTTTTTGTTTCCCTAGTAGCCAATATGGCCTTAACAGCAAAATACATTTTAACAAGAGAAGATGATATTAAGGCTCTATTTGCCCAAAGGGGCTCGACTCTGAACCCATTCCAACGACTGACCTCCGAATCAGAAGATCTTAGACCCAAATTTATTAAACTTGAATAACTTAGCATCAGGGAGATTAACACATTTTGGGAAAAGACCACCCTCATCCATTATTTACAAGAAAATAAAATACCTCGGGGTCTACATATACTAATCTTGCCGGATTTTGAAGATCCGTTCGACAATGATCTTGCAACTGAATGGGAAAGCACTCTAACAACTAGTTCAAATAACATGTTAAAATTACTTATTGAACATGCAAAGAGAGAACATGATCGGATTGTCATTCAAATTGATACTTTAAAAGAAGAGATTGCCCTTTATGATGCACCTAGTGCCACTATTGATAAGAACTACAAATCTCTATACACCTGCCTAGGTAGGCATCAAGATGAAGTCAAACTACGTAAATCGCGAAAATGTTCGCGGGATGATGGGGATTACCGCGACAATAGGGTGTATATTTATCAACTGAAGTATGACCAAGCGTCCCGCTCACGCACTAGTAGTTTAGCATCACCGCCAACTAGTTCGGAAGCTGAAAGCAACGGAGACAGACCAAACTCTGAAGTAGACCCCGAAGAAGCTACAGCTAGTTCTGAGATTAATCCATCTGATGACACCGAGTTCACAGAAGGAGAACAGACACCAATTATTCAACCAGCGCCTTTTTTAGAACAAATACACAGGTACAAGAAAGGCAAAGGTCAAGCAGCATTAGCAGCTTCAAAAAGGGTTCAATTCCAAACACCTCTAGTCACAAATACTGCAATCCCACACCCAAGCCTCAGGGCACACAGTGTGGCCAACCAACCAGGCGTAAACACCCCACTCGTCCAATGCAGAGTCACACGGGCAACATATCAACAAACTCTCAGGAATCAGACAAGATAGATCCAATTCATTATTTGAGTAGTTATTCACTCTCCTCTGACAAACGCGCAGTCCTCAACAGAGGACTCTCCTTTGCACCTACTGGATTTAATGAATATGTTCAAATTCAGATTGATTTATTTACATTTATAAGCAAATTAAAATTTAAAAAATTCTTTTCGACTCATGTTAAGTACTACAAAAGTAAGCCCCATGAACCCCAACCGTCCAACATCACATTACAAACCATGCTAAGTACTCATGTATTAATGTCCATTGATGAATGTGAATTTGATTCCAGTACAAATGTGATGATCTGTTGCATGATCTAAACATCCAACAACAAAGCCTGAAAATAAAAGGATTGTCCAACAAATCTAAATGTACTCCTTTATTTCCAAAGGACAATCTTATTGATACGTTTCATCAAGCAGTGATTAATGATATTCATAAACTACAAGACTCCTCCAACCACCAAAGTACAAGATTTGATCTCTCTAGTAAAGAACAAAAAGCCTTACATAATTTGGCTACCATTGACACCATCATCATAAAAGAGGCGGACAATGGAGGGAACGTAGTTATTATGGGTAAAGCATACTACATCGCAATGGGACTTGCTCATCTGAATTCCCCGGGTTGTTATGAATCCTTACCAAGCAACCCCACGCCAACACTTCGTGAAACAATTAAATCAGTGGTGTCAAAATGGTATACATGTGGTTTGATAAAAATTGTCTTTCCACATCAGTTAACAGTTGATGGCCCAACAATGCCTACTGCCTACTTTCTGCCAAAGATACATAAACCGTTTGACAAAATACCAGAAGGGAGAGCAATCCTTAGTGGTGGCATCCTAGAGCCCATCTCCTTGTACATTAACACATGTATTGCACCATTGGTAAATACTATACCAACATTTATTCGAGACACAATGCAGATTCTTTAGATAGATACTTGACCAACTTCCAGTACTATCAAACTAGGTGTTAGTCACACTTGATGTGAAAGCCCTTTATACATCTATTAATCACCAGCAAGCAATAACCAGCATTGACTATATTTTCCGTGAACACTCAGCCTCTTTCTTTGAACACATAGAAATGATCAAAGACCTATTAACAGTTGCACTTTCAAATAATGTGTTTCTTTTCAATAATACTTATTACAGACAACTCATTGGAATTGCGATGGGGGCAAGCAATGCCCCTGCTCTCGCAAACATCTTTCTGCATAACCATGAGCAACAGTTTGTCTTTTCCAACCAGCTATTCCAACCACACATTTATATGTGGAAAAGATATATTGATGATGTGATTTTGGTCTGGCAGGGGTCCATTGAATGTTTGAATGTTTTTGTTTATCTAAATTTGAACAACTGGGGCATCTAATTTACACATACGTTCAGTCTCACGAGAATCAATTTCTTAGATCTCACAATTAGCATCTCTGACAACCAGTTTGTGAAAAAAACATTTAGAAAGTCAACATCTGTTAATGCAGTCTTGCATGCGACAGGTTGCCACAGGAAAACTGTGACCTTAAACATACCGAAAAGAGAATTTATCCATGCAAGACGAAACTGTTTGTTACAAAATGACTTTAATGAAGAATGTTCGCTGATACGCCAAAGATTTTTGGCAAGATGTTATGATCCCAAATCAGTAGCAAAGGCTGAACAAGACGTGCGAGTCATGAAGAGATGTGACCTACTCACACCAAAAGTTCGCAATGAGACTGTACACTCAGAAACTGAAATTCATCACAAGATTTAACGCAGATAGCTATGTTTTCTACAGCATAATTAAAAAGGCATTGGCACATATTACAACTTGACCGTGATATCACCTCATGGGTTGATACTACACCCAGTTTCATCTATACTAAGGCCAGCAACCTTAAGAATATACTCACACTTTCCTTCAAGTCAATTCCGCTACAACAACACATTTGGCTACATCAGCCTCAACATCTAGGTTTTCACAAATGTGGGGGTTGCTCGATGCGTTCCTATGCATATGAAACATCTGTCATTGATTTTGGTCATTTAGACACTCACAAGATCAATTCCTTTATAAACTGTAACTCCAAATTCTGCATTTACTGTGTTAAATTTATTTGTGGTCTCTATTACATTGGGAGTACTATCCGTCCGTAAAGAATTTGGATCAGGGAGCACCTATCATCTATTGCACAACCCGATTCCAAATATCCCTTGGCCACACATTGGCAACAAGTCCACCAAATGGACAATAAATCAATGATTAAATTTGCGGGGATGATGAAGGTTTCCCTACCACAGCATGGAGGGAATCTGGTCCTTAAACTTAGGCAATTAGAAGCCCGCCTGATTTGCAAATACTGCACTGTAGACATTGGTCTTAACACAGACAATGAGCTATCTGTCTTTTTGTGATGTATGTGTTATTACAATTATTATACAGATTTCAGGGTTTTTCTTCCTGTGATTACCCTGCTGTAAGTTCATTCAAGTATTTATTCTTTAATTCTTCCCAGTGGTGATCACCCAACCAGTCCATGCGTTTGAACATTAGCTAGTGGGCACTTATGTAGTTCGTTTTTTCACATGACTTTCTAAACTTGCGACAAGCAAGTGTATTCAAAGGTATGAACTGGTAGCAAGCCCAAGCTCCAGTGTGCTTAACTCATTTTGGCGGATCTTGGTTTGCGCTACTCTGTGCTTTGTTATAATTCGCGAATGGTGGTTTTAATTAAACAAAATTTAATTTCTATCTGCTCCGTATATTTCCATGGCAGTGCATTATTTCTAACTGCTTCCGTAATGCAGACAATAGCTTGATCTATTGCATGCGCAATCTAGCGCTGGCCAATCAATTAATTTTGTTAGTAATTCTTTCTCCAATTTCCACATGGTAACACTTTTACTTGGGTCATCAGATGGTCATATTGATACGATCTCAGCAGCATACATTTTTCTGCATTAGGGTTTCAAATGTGCTTTTAAAATATCTCGCTGCAATAAAATGCACGTCCAATATGGCAGCCGGGTTCTCAACTCATATGAGCCCAGCCCTACGCGGCCGTTAACTCTCGCCGCCCGTCTTCTGTTTTTAGATATACCAGGCAAAGAGGTACGTACGACTGGCTCCCGTTTCCTCACTTGGCGGCAAACACGCTGGTGAGTGACACGTACTTTGATGTATAGCCCTGTCACAATTAAAAGGTCTCCTCAGTTTCAGCTGAGAGTCTAGACGACCCCAGGAGTGAGGTTGCCAATTGGTAATTCCTTTTTTGTTTTCTCTCCCCCTGTCTAAACCTTCGCTTTGGACAATTTACCGCTGATTCGCCTCCCAGCACCATTAATAAATTACTTGTCAAGATTTCCGTGCAACTGCAAGCAATTGGTATGTTCCATCAATTTTATTTCAACCTAACATAATTTCTGATGGTAATTTGTAAGAAGTTAATTACTAGTCGCACTAAAAGGCCAACTTTGCGTTTTTTCCTCTACAGTGGAGCCCACGGCCCAATTTCACTCTCTGTAATTAGATACTTTACACTCACGGTAAGTGAGCGTTCCATTTCACTAATTCGTTGTACAATTGTTTTCTTACACCCATCTAGTCCCGTCCAACAGACCTTAACTAACCTTTAGCTTACCCTTGTTCTGGTAATGCCCGTTGACTTAGACTGTGAAATTTATTTTTTTCAGTAGTCAGCTTGTCGAGAAGCCAAGACTAAGGTACCATCCCTTATTAGCATGCCTACACATATACTGTGTGGCTGATCACCATTGCAATCCATCATATATTACTTTTTGGTTCATTGTAATTTTTAATTTTTCTTTTCTCTTTTTTCAATTGATACCCTTTTTTTTACTAAATGGCGTTTGTCATTGTACCTATCCTTTTGAATTACTTTTATGTACTGAAATGTTCATTTTCTTAACAACATATGATGCTCATTTTACTTTGGTTGTTGCCCACTACCCCCATCTGCCCTGTTCTTCTTGGGTTTATGTGTTTGTATTATTGTTTCTGTCATGTTCAACATATATGGTTTTGCTTGAATATTCAACAATCATATTTACCAATATGCAACCTCAGTGGAAGTGCGGGAAGCTCGAAACACGTGTCAGGCTACAACGGTGTTGATTAAAACCAACAACAAAAGCAACTGTGCTTGTGATTTCAATTGTGTGCGCAGTGTGAGAGCAACCCCATTCTCCTCTTAGTTCATTTCCTTTGTGGGTAATCAGGCAGGTTCTCACTTCCGCTCTCACCCGCAACCCATCCAAACTCACATAACTTGTGTCAATGCGCTGTACCTCGCAGGGCCTTTTCTGCCAAACCTTCTCCAATTGCCGGTAAAGTTGTCGGCAGTCCCAACACGTGGGAGAAGTGAAGTGCCGAGAGGGACGCAGCCGCGCGCTGGATCCCCCGCGGCCCAACAGAAGAGGAGCGGCAGTGGCCCTGCCGGTGTAATACAGGGAGGAAGGCGGTTGGCGGCTGGTGCATGGGCTTCGGCCCCGTGGGCCCTGAGGTACAGTGGGGGCAGTGCAGGAGGAGTTGGGACCCCCAGGTGTGGCAGTGGTGCAGGGTCTGGCAGTGTCTCCCCCACCCAAGTGACATGGTGCTCAGAAGAGTGGCCCTCCCCTCGGACTGCAGGCCCCTGCCCAAGGGGGCTTGATTTAACAGACTGTGGCCATGTGTGTGGCAGCTCCTACGCAGGTGCTACCCTTTCCCCCTACATGGTCCAGCCTCTCCCTGTACTTTGGACTGAGCTCCCTGAGACACCCTGGGGACGCATGGTGAGAGTTGTACCCCTCCCTGGGTGTGGCGGTTGAGCGGGGGTCTGGTTGTGGGCACCCCCATCTGAGAGGAAGCAACATAGTGTTGAGCAGCCCCCTCCAGCTCAGTGGTTAAGTGTGGAGGCCTCTGTGTTGGGGGCCCGGTGGAACGGAGCCCAGTGCATAGACTGAAGTGGCGTCAGGAGTGTGACTGCCCCCCATCCCCTCCTGCAGGGTTTGGTGACCTTCGGTCTTCAACAGGATTGGCAGCGCCGGACCGGGCAGTGTGGTGTGGGGGCCTGCAGGGTTCTGCACAAGATGCGCACACACCCCGGGAGCAGCAGGCGGCCTTGGAGGACGGGCCTGGGGCAGAGGCATGGTGCATACATGGCCAGATAGTGAGGTGCAGAAGCTGGAGAAGTACAGGAGGGCCGCGCCATGGGCAGAGGGCTTGATGGCGGATGATAAGCAGCTGGCGGCGGTCCCGCTGGGGGAAGAGATGGTCACTAAGACTTAATTCAACACCCTGCTGGGTGAAATACGGTCGATCAGGAGCAACATCCAGGCCTCCATACAATCCCTGGGGTTGGGGGGGGCAGAGTGGACAAGCTGGAGCAGAAGGTAGAGACATTGGACAATTAGCAGTGGGTGGCTCTCCTTGAAATGAGCATAAAAGCCTGCATGAGAGAACTGGAGGACAAGGTTGATGACCTCGGAAATTGGGAGAGGCGTTGTAATATCCGAATCCTGGGGGTCAAGGAGAGGAAAGGTGAAAGCATCCTGCGGCTGGAGCCGAAAGTAAATTCCATCATCAAAGCCCTCTTCAAGAAGGATGGAGCAGACCCGAAGGACATCAGCTTTGACAGGGTACACAGGGCTACTGGCCCTCCCGGGGGGGGGGGCGTGATCCATCCCGACTAAATACCACAACTATAAGGATAAGGTGCTTGCTCTGGAGAAAGCCAGGAGACACCCAGAGATTACTTTTGAGGGGGCAATAGTGTCTATTTACCAAGATCTCTCTGCTTTCACCCTGAACAGGAGGAGAGATTATCAACAACTGACCCAGTGGCTCCAAGATGACAGAATACGATATCGCTGGTGCTTCCTCTTCTCCCTCACCTTTGAAAAGGGAAGTGAGGACTTCCGAATCCCAACTAAGCAGGAGCCAGAGGGGGTGCTGGCCGACTTGCGGGACCAGAGTGGAGACCCGCCGGACACGCAGAATGCTGTGCAGAAGGAACGCAGAACCCTGGGTCCTAAAGGGGCTGGCAGGAAGGAGAAGAGGCCGGGAAGCTGAAAATACAGACGTCTGAACACTCCTTTGACGCCAACCTGAGGAGTCACAGATAGTTTGTAATTCAACGAAAGGGGGTTGACTAAGGTGGTGGTATAAGTGGTTATTACAGGTTTGGGCTAACTGTCTAGTGTTGATGGGGCGGAATGAGCTTTGTTAATTATTTCTTTGGGTTGGCTAGCATTGGAGGGGAGTGCGGGGGTAAGCACAATGCTACATTGGTAGCCCTGACGTGTGGTTGGGGCGTCTCAATGTTGGGGAAAGGGTGCGGGTCTGGGGAGGGTTGAAAGACTGCGATCGGATACGCAGGGCAGATAGATCAATGGGGGAAGATCCTGATGTGGAGGCCAAGGGAATATCGCATTTGATTTTGTAATGGTTGAGGCGGTGCAGGTTGGGCCCCTCGGGCGAGGCTTGAGGGTGGGGGTGCTCAATGTCAAAGGTCAACTCCACCAAGCGTGCACTGGTCGCCCATGAGTTTCGTACGCAAAGGTTGGATATTCTGATCCTCCAGGAAACCTGCTACGTTAGAGGGGAGAGAAGCGGATCTCTTGCACGCTGGTCAGGTCTTCACACTGGGCCCTGGGGAAACGAAGAGTGGTGGAGTAGGAATAATTATTCATTGGGACGTGAAACTCATGGAGCAGGAGGAGAAGTTCTTCCTGGGGTGGGAGTTTTAGTGGTTAGGGGGAGCTCTCCGTTGATGGTCGCAACTGTATACTCCCCAACCTTGAACAGTTCTCTTTTAGCGAGGTGGTGCTGGGCCTGATAATGGATGAGGCGCATGGGCCCCCGATATTGGGTGGGGGGTATTTTAATCAGTGGGCCGATCCGCAGCAGGACAGGCTGGCTACCAGGGAAGGGGAAGGCGAGTGCCCCATCTCCAAGGGGGAGCAAGCACGGCAGGTTGTTCGAGTCCTTGGGTTTTTCTGAATGTTTGGAGAGAGAAACATCCGACTGGGGGAGGGACTTCACTTTCTTCTCGCAGCCTCACAAAACCTACACTATAACTGATCACTTATTTGTGCCTCGGGAGCTCTTTGCGCGGGTGCTGCCTAGCGGGGTACTCCCCATAGAGTGGTCAGACCATGATATGGTCATCTCTCTCCGATGCTTGGATGGCATGTGGAGGTGTAACAAAACTTTGTGGAGGGATGCTGTGCTTGAGTCGGAGACGCAGGAGAGCATCGAGGATGATTTTATGCATAATGATACCGGGGGAAGTGGGTCTTTGTACAGTCTGGGAAGCCGCAAAGGCCACTTGGAGAGGCCTATTAATCAGGGAAGGGTCGCACAGGAAAAGGGAGAGGGGTCTCTTGGACGACAAGCTGCAGGGCGAGTTAGCATGTTTGGCAGGTTTGCTGTTAGGAGATACAGTCAGACAGTGAGGGATCACTGAAGAATTGCAGGCTAAGAAACAGAAGCTCAGTAAGCTGGAGGCAAGGGGAGGTTGCATGTAAACTGGGGTACTTGAGGCAAAGGTTCTAGGAGTCTGGGGAGAAGGCAGGCTCTATGCTGGCAGCAAGGCTGTGGGCGCAGAGAGCTGACAGGTGGGTGCTGGAGGTTAAATGCCTGGGAGGTGGGCTTTCTTCTGATCCTGGGGAGATACCACGGGGCTTCGCATCGTTCAAAGAGGTTTCTTTATACATCTGAGGGGCAGGCAGGGAGTATGAGGTAGCTGGCTACTTAAATGGTATCGCCCTGCCAGCTCTGACTGCGGAATCGTCAGCTGGGCTGGACGTGCTGGTCACACAGGTAGAAGGGATGTTAGAGATAGTAAAAAACCTAAAGGTGTCTCCCTAACTAGACCCTGGGGGGGGGATCTGTCATCCAGGTTGCCAGGACACGGCCAACGCTATTGGAGCCAGTTCCTGGGGGTGGACCAGTGAGGGAGAATCACCTGGATGGGGGGGTCCTCAAGGAGTGGAAGTGGGATACTGACAGGTGAGACGTGGTATCCTCCTTCTTTCCCATCCTACACTCTAGCCCCCCTTTACCAACACGAACACTTCGCACACCACAAAAGATGGACATACACAAACACCAGACCTGTTTACACACACACACACACACACACACACACACACACACACACACACGAGACAAGGGTCAAAGTGGTCATACGGGGGTCTAGTAAAATCCTCTGTACAGTCAAAAGCCTTTGACCAATAGATGGTCGTGAAGGGAAGTGAATCCCACATTGTGAAAGACAAGCAATTGTGTGACTGACAACATTGGCAAGAATGAACCAGACAGAGGAATGCCGATAAAGACGGGGCGAAGCCTGCAGTCCCAATAAATAGTGTTTTGACAAGAGTGAACCCGGCAGAGGGTTGTCTACAGTGAACTGTTTAAAACCAAGTTAAGATTCGTGAATGTCACAGAAGAGATTGTGTTGAAAGCCGTAGTGAACCCGACAGAGGGAGGCAAACAGTCGAGAAGGGTCTGAGCCCGGAAGAAGGGGATCCAAGGGTGAAAGGTCATCACCCACCGACCTGTGAATGCAACAGAGAAAAGGCAATAGAGAGTCTTTTGAATACAGGCCAAAGTGAACCAGGCGGAGGTAGGCTGATATTCGAGAGGCGTCTGAGGCCGGAAGAGGGGGACCCAAGGGTGAACAAGTATCACCGAAGTACAATCAGAAAAGAACAGACTTTTGTTTAACTTCTATTTATTATTTTGTATCCGTCAGGCCCTCGGAAGCAAGAATACTTAACTACCGAAGATCCTGATATCGCTAAGAACTGTTTGTGGATCTGAGCCCGGAAGAGGAGGATCCAGGGCTGAGAAAGACATCACCCAATGTGCAAGCAGAGAGGAACTTTTGTTTATTGTTTGGAACACATCAGGTCCTCAGAGGCAAAAGACTTTTTATAGAAAAGAGACAACCACCGAAGGCCTCGATTGCGGACAGCGGAACTGTAGTCTTGTGCTGGGAAAGCTTGAGTGTGTGCTGTGCTCCGGAGTCCCACCTTGTCCTGTGAGACCCCGACTACCGCATTCTTACTTATTATTTGTGAACAATTCTTTCTTTCCTGTGAATCCTATCCCACACTCTTTTGTTGTAATTAATTTAAGGATTGGCAATAGGTTTTTCTTAGTATAGGCCCTTTTATTTGACAAGACACCACTAGGACTGCCTTATTATTATTTGATGGTCGTAGCTTGCTCCCATCTTAGATTTAGGTCTATATTAGGTGTTTTTCCAGCCTGCATATACAGTTTAATAAACACCCTTGAACTGTGATCACTTGTGTATGTCTTCACTGTTGCCACCATGAGTTCCTTACACGATCCAGAGGCTCCCCGGGGGGTTGAGGTGAGGGCTCCAGGGGAGCACGGTTTTGTTATAGGGTTTTTACAAACAATTTGCAGGGGTGGGCCATGGATAAGGGTGGGGATCAATCTCTGCTGGCGCTAGAGATCGAAAAGGTGTTTCAACAGGGTAGCCTGGGACTTCGAAAAGGCGTTTCAACAGGCTAGCCTGGGACTTCCTGTATGCAACACTCCAGAAGTTTGGTTTTGGAGAGGGGATCTTGAGAGGTGTGTCAGCTCTTTATCGTGACCCGACTGCGTAGGTCTTCGTGAACCAGAAGCTTTCAGACTCATTCCATTTATCCAGGGGGGCTAGACAGGGCTGCCACCTCTCCCCAATGTTGTTTGCCCTTTCCTTGGTGCCATTGGCGGAAGTCCTCAGGAAGGAACAGTCGGATGTACAAACTGGGAATGTACGCAGATGACATCCTGCTACACCTTATGAACCCTTGGCGTTCAGTGCCGGCGGTGTTTGAGATTATCCGAGAATATGGGATATACTCTGGCTTTAAAATCAATCAGAATAAGTCCATCCTGCTCCCTTTTGGGGTGAAGGCAGACTCTGAGGGGCAGGCGCTGTGGGAGTAACAATAAGTACAGACTCCCTGCATTACCTAGGGGTCAACGTGCAGAAATCCCTCGAGGAGTTAGTGGAGGCGAATTATTCTCCCCTTTTGACGGCCCTCTACAATAACCTAGAGAGGTGGGATATGCTGATGGTCTCCTGGATGGGGAGGTTTAATGCGCTGAAGACGGCCATACTCCCGAGAGTTCTCCTGTGGTAGGGCAAGAGGCGAAGAATAGCCTACCACACTTTGGTCCTGCCGAAAGAGTTTGGGGGCGGGGGGGGGTGGCTGCCGGATCTGGAAAGGTACTATAGGGCGGCACAGCGGAGGGCGATTGTACCCCATTTCAGGGTGGATCCTCAAAAGCAGTAGGTAGCTCTGGAGAACCATCTCCTGCATTCAGTTATGTTTGGGGAGTGGCTGTGGGCCCCGCGAGATCAGATCCCCTGCATGGCCAGGGATCACAGTGTGTTATCGGCACTGTGGGATTCATGGCGGCCCCGGGACGCAATGAAGGGAATCACAACATGGCCCTCCCTACTCAGTTACCGGTGGGCTCCGCCAGTGCAGAATGAAATCCCGGAACCAAATAGATTTCAAGGGTGGTATGAGGTGGGGCTGGAGAGAGTGGGTCAGCTGTGGTCCAAGTGAAAGTTCCTCTCGCCACAGGAGTTAGGTGCGGGTAAGGGGTGCATGAATGTTGTTCTTCCTCGATCTAGAGTTGTGGGGGGCTCTGCCTGGTGTAAGATGGCGGGAGAAGATACAAAGGGAACTGTCTCCAGTAGAAGTGGTGTTAGATCGCAGAATGGGAGGGTGTTGACCTCGGCCTTATATAAAGCTTTAGGAGCTGCGGGTGGGTGTGGGGGGAGGCAACACAGAGTCCCTTCAGCTTAGATGGGAGAAGGAGGTGCAGGAAGATATAGGGGGATGACCGGTGGGATGCAATGTGCATAGCTGCACACAAGACTGCGGTGTTGTGCCAGTATAAGCTGCACAGCATCAAGCTCTTGCACAGATCGCAGCTGGACCCTGTGAGGCTTTCCAATATGCTCCCAGGGGTGGACCTGCAGTGTTGGAGGCCTCTTAATGGCCTATGTGGTGGGCTTGTGATGCAGTCCAGGCCTACTGGAAAGAGGTTCTGAGGTGAATTCATGGGGTGCAAGGTGTTGATAGGCACATGGAATATATGGTGGTGCTTTTTGGGTTAACCAGGGAGGGGGGACGGCTGGAGGCCACTGCCGCATTTGCCTCACTTCTTGCTGCTCGCTGCTGGAGGGTGCCTGGTCATTGACTGGAAGAGGAAGAGGCTCTCCACGCAGAAGCAATGGGCGAACAAAGCAAAGGACCTTTATATGATGGAGAACATCACTGCATCCCTGAAAGAAAGTAGGCACGCTAAGGACGGTGAATGGTTGGCACTCTTACACAAGTACAAATGATGGTGCCCAAGGGGATGAAGACAGATAAAGGAGCTATTAAGGGTGGGTTGGCCGGGCAGCGCTCTTGGTGTGGGCCCCAAAAGAGGTGAATGGACGACTCTGGGAACAACTTCGAACAAAGTGTATTTCCCTGTTTGGAATCTGCTGCTGGTCTGCTGGGGGAGTGGCGGGTGAGGTTGGTTTTTTTCATTTCGTCCTCCGTTTTATTTCATGATGCGAAGTGGTGGGTTTGTTGACATGTTCCAACAAAAAGCTTCAAAATAAAGAAACTTTTTTTTTTTTTTACAAGTTGTTGAGGGCCGCCTGCCCAAACTGACCGTCAGCTCTGGAACTCAAGTAAAGGCAGTAGTGTTTACAGAAGGCCGACGGGGACACTCAAGTAGCTGCTTGTGCAATGGACTCCCAGCGGACATACTTGTGGAATTCAACCGAGCCCTCTTAGGCCCTCACTAGGAAGCATGAAGACATTTTGGTGGCTGGACACCTTAAACACCTTAAACAAAGTAAACCTCTAAGATGTGATGTAGAATACTATCCATCTGCAGATGTTGGTTGGCCAGGTGTGCCTGTGCACCTTTTGTAGAATTGTCCAACGTGACAAAAAGATTTGAGGATTGCCTGAAGTCTTTGTTCTGTCAAAATAAAATGTAATAGCTCTCCTAATGTCCAAGTTATGGAGGACTTTCTGCGTCAGAAGATGGTTCGGGAAATATCAATGGTAAGGACATTTCTTGCCGATATAAAATTCTGTTACAACCTTAAGAAAGAAGGATGGAGGAGTTTGAAGGACAATCCTATACCGATGAAAGGTTGTGAAAGGTTCATCAGAGCAAAGAGCCTGTAATTTACTAACTCTTCTTGCAGAGGTTATAGCAACAAGGAATGTACCCTTCCAAGAAACCAAATTAATAACGGTATTAGCTACTGGTTCAAAGGGTTTATTACATATTGAATGAAGAACCATGTTAAGATCCCAGTTAGAGTAAGGGGATTTGATCAGACGATAAAGGGGACAAGGGTCATCGAAATGGGGTTTCACTACCAGATTTGCCATTGAGAAAGAGATTCTGAACTTAGATAAGCTCCCACGGTTGAGCGGTAGGTCCTGCAAGAATCTACCTGAATTCCCATACCCGCAAGTTGTGATATGAAGAAAAGGACCTCATCTAACAAAGCCAACGAGGGATTTCATCACCTTTTCTAGGCTCCAGTGGCAAAAACAAAGCCATTTTCTTTTGTGTTGAGCTAGGTTGGAGGACTTGCGAGCAGCTTGGATGACTCAAAGATTCTCTTCTTAAAGGCCAAGGCGGCCACATCGTCAAGTTAAGCGATCATGGGGAGGAATGTAATATTAGGCTGCTGCTCCGATTAAGCAGGTTCAGAGGATCCGGCAGACGCATTGGCTTAAGAAAAGAAATAATCACCAGTTCTGAAAAGCAGAATGTGGATGGTCACCAAGGCACTATGAACAGTACACTGCAATTCATTGCCCTTCAAAGTGTCAACCCTTCTAAGGCTAGATGGATTAGAGGTAGAGGAGCACACGCCAACGCAGACAAGTTGTTCCAAGAGATCTCTTGAGTATCCGCCAGTGGATTTGGGCCTAGGCCCTCTCTGGATACATACATTGGATGTTTCTTGTTGCAAATAGAATTATTTGGGGAGTGTGCCACTCCCTGGAACTCTGATTTAGGACATCAATGTTCTATTGCCACTCATGGTCCGCTATCGCCTGTCGACAGAGAGTCCGTAGTCGAATTCTCCAATCCCGGAAGGTTAACTGCCAGCAGCCATAGTCTCTACCGCCAATTCCCAAATCTGTACCGTCAGCAGTATTAGAGGGTAATACTTGGTTCCTCCATGTCTGTTCACCTAAAACATTGATACTGCATTGTCGTTTCAGATTCAAACTTGTTTTGTTGATGATTAACTCAAGAAAATGTTTATGTTCCCTCTTCTCTAAAGGAGACCAAAGAACAAATACCTCCAGGTGATCTAGAGTCGCCCGCTATCCACGAGAGGAGTTGTCCTTCTTAAAGGAACCCTAAGGGACAGGCTGCGAGAAGAGAGCTCCCATCACTAGGTTAGCTGGTTTCCACGACCAAAATCAGATCATTTTTCATTTTGGATGGAATTGGAACTAACCGCAAATGAGGATCTAATGCATGAAACCATGCTCGTCTCACTGCTACCTGGGTTCTTCTAATTTTGAGCTCCACTAAAAGATATTACCAGGATATAGGACGCCATTAGCCCAACAGCCTCTGAAACCACCAGGGGGTCATGTGAGTAGAGTGTAGGAAAAGTGAGCAAGTAACACCCTTATCATAATTGTATTGCAATGGATTCCAAACGTCCTGAGAGATAGTCATGGAGGGTATTGACCGATTCACAGAAAGGTCTCGACTACCTGTAGCCTAAGGTAGACTGTCACAGCCGACATCTTGGTAAAAACTATTGGAGTTGAGCTCGAACCAAAAGGGAGAACTCAGTACTGAAAATGAGCCGCTGAACAAAAAACATATATTTCCAATTTCGGAATTTCTCTTGGGGAAGATGAAAGATGAAATCCAAAAGGTCTAATATTGGGAGCAGACCAGTCTGGTTGGGTTTGGGCACTGAAAATATACAAGACTAAACTCCCTCACCTTGCTCTTTTGGTGGGACCTCCTCCATTGCCTTCAAGTTGCTCTACTTCCTGCAATATAGGTGGGGACCCGTTCTGGGAAAGAAAAGGATGCGGAGGAAGACAGAGAAAGAATCCTCTGAAAACAACTGAAAAGACTGATGCAGTTGAGGTGATGGTCATCCATGAATACAGGTAGTTGGAAATGTCCCCCCAGCCCAGTTGGCGTTCCATGGAACAAAACTCTGGCCATCACGTTGCTGTTCTATCTGTGGAGGTAAAGGGGGTCCTTGCTGAGGAGGCGAGATGGGAAAAATCCTACCCGGAGTCCTTTGCTATTATTGCTGCTGAACACTTGGAGAGCAGTCTGGATTTGTGGTCCAGAAAGCCTCGAAATCCTGCAAAGCATCTACAAGAAAAGTCATACCTCTGTGAGAAGGATGGCTTATGAGTCGTTGGTTTAGTGAGGACTGACAAAGATTTAGCAGTCAGAGTACTGGTCTTCCTTTTTGAGTTCATCAGTTGAAAAAGGTGATGGGCCATAGATTCCAATTGGTTCTGTGCTAGTATTCCTGGGTCTAAAAGGCCGCTTTTAGAATGCCCAAGTTTGTCTGGCAGAATGTAGTGTTCAAATTCCAGCAACTCTTACAAGAGCTATAAATTAGCTGCAGATAAGATCACGCGAGTATTTCCTTGCTTTAACCGAAGAGCTGAGTTGGAGTAAATATTTTTCCCCACTGCCCCTAATATCGTATCCTCTTTATTGTGCAGGAGAATAGGATGTAGAAGCCTTTGAGAAAAATGTAGCTGCTGCAGCTACTGTTGACGATGATTGAGGGCAAGTAGTAAGCAGAACATCCTCCTGTGAAAGTAATCTCTATCCTGAGTCAATCTTGTGATTGATGTTTGTTCCAGAATGTCGTTTCTCCCCCCGGTTTTCTGTCCTCTGAGAGGACACCCTTCTCCAGGACGAGCCCCAAACATTCAGATGCTTTTTTGGGATAAAGAACCTGTCAATACCCCTGCCTCAATTGGAGGAGATTCCGACCTTGGCATATCAAGATTTGTCACGAGGTCCAGGACCTGACCATGAAATGCACGCACTGAATGGAAAGGTTCATCCTTATTGTCCTAAGTAATCGGTCCCGCCTTTATCCGTGGGCGTTTTCGCGGGACCTGTTGGCTGTGGGACCAGAGGTTGCGGTTCAGGCTCCTTTGGCTCTAGTCGATGTTCCTGCAGAACTACAGGAGGCGGTGGAAAGGGTATTTCATGGGGGCTTTGGGACTGAGGTCAAGTAATAAGCTCCTAGAAAAAGTTTTTCATTGGGTCGCAGTGAATAAGTGACTTGAATTTTGCAAAGAAAAGGCCTCTTCAGAGGATTGTCTTGGTTGCGTTTGAGGGGTAAGGACCAGCCCAAAAAAGGTGTTTGTCCCCATGAATTAAATGATACAGAGTGCCATGCAGGACCTCCTAGCCATGGGTCCACATACTGTAAGGGAGACAAAGTGGAATGAAGAGATATTGTAGATGGCAACAACATCCTGGTATGCGCTGACCACACAACACTAGGTGCAAAGGGATCTCTCAAAGATGCACTTGGCACCAATCTATGTATAGTATTGGCAAGAATGGGTGCTGAAGACATGGAAGAAATGGCAGTTATCGACATGTCCAGAGAGGCCGCCATTTTGAGAGCGGTTGTTGTGAAGCACGTCACAGAGAACAGGAGATTTAACTGCTGACTTTTCAGCTTTTGTTTGAACTCTGAGGATTTGAGGCATGTGTGGAATCATTTTCTTTTTTTTTAAACTTTTCATTATTGGCAAGAAGTAGTAGACGGTACAGTGCAAATTAAGACAGTGACACACATTTCATATTGTAGCATGGATGATGAAGCATAAGTACTACAGAATGTCAGATACAATCCCAACAGAGGTTCAATACATTAGAGGTGTGCATCACGTAGCGAGATCAGCCCCCAGATCAGGAGAAGGAGGGGATGATAGTAGTTCCAAGTCCACCTTACTGTTCAAGTAACTACAAAATTCTGTCCATATATGCTTAGGGCGGCATTACTAGTTTTCTGAGGAGAAATGTTAAGTCTGTTTAACTGGATCCTTGCCAATGCTGGTCCTTTGCACAAACCTAAGACTTTTAAGCCATTGCGGGATCCTCTGCATGGTCGGTAATTATGTTAACATCTTTGCAGGGATCCTCGAAGATTACTCTGTTGAGTTTAGCCCCAGCAGCGATCTATGGGGTTACCCCAGGTAACTTTAGCCCCTGAATGGGGAACCTCAGAAGAAACTCTGGTCTCCCTACACCAGTAGCCCACAGAAAGGAGGAAAAGAGTTACCTGACTGGGGTGCCCTGAAAGCAAAGAGTACTTACCGGATAACGCTGCTTCTCTTCTGGCTGTGATGACAAACCTCCTCCCACCTCTGCAGTCTTCCCTCCAGTTCCTGTACAAATAGCGAGTCACAAAAAAAAGTGCAAGCTCCACCGATGATCAGGACCTAGGCATTGAAGGCAAAGGTCATGGGGATCCACCGCTGTGTAGTGACACCTGCAGGATACACATGACACAAACCCTTGATGCGCTGGCATAGGCAGAAGGAAAAGACTGACCCACTGGAAAAACATAAAAGCCAGAAAAGAGCCTGCCGGCGGTACAGTGCGTCTCATCCCTACCGTGCGGAGGAAAGGGATGACGGGTGAGGCTTGGGTTAGGCTCAGGAAGGTGGGGCTAAGGCCATAAAAGCGCAGGCTCTCCCTTACATATAAAAAAGGACAACAATTTGCTGGTGCTACAAAAAGAGATCCTGCCCTGTCCCGATGGATGGAATGTCCCATATGTATGGAGGAAAGGGGACGGTATACAGGAGTAAAGTTAGATTTACTGCCGTGCATAATCTGCGATTGGCAGGAAATAACATTCAGTTTGTGGAGGGTTTTGTGTACACCATCAAAGCTCTCCTGTGAAGACTGTAGCCTGGGAAGATGTGGAATTTTGATGACTCACTGGTATCATAGATTGCCCCGCTTCAAAAGCAGCCTTAAAAAGGAGATCCCTATACCTGTAATAAAAACACCCTAGCGATGTTGGGTTGGTATGGCAATACAGGAGCAGGCCTTGGACGTAGGGACCTGTGGGAAGTCTCAATCTTGACAGGCAGTCCAATTATTCTGAAATTGTTGCACCTGGATCTATTCTCCGAATCTTGATTCTTGGCTTTCATAGTGGTAACTTCCTTCCATAGTAAGGACAACTTAGACTACAGGCGCTGTGATAGTCCTAACTTCGTTAATCCTCTGCTCTGCCTTGCTTACCCTTATGTAAAGTTTCTCAATGTTGTTATTAGTATGCATCCACCTTCGTACTCATAGTGTCTAGCTTTTGATCAATGTTGCCAATACTCTGCTGGAGGTGTATCATGATGGTTGGTATAGGAGCAGGTGATCTCCACAAGTAGGGGAAACGTTTAGGTATAGGTACTTAGAAGCAGATCACTATGCAGCAAGGTAGAGTGAAAGCAAGCAACATATGTACCTCACTATGTGGTCCCGAAGATCCAACCAATGTACCCCCTTGTCACAGAAACTACAATGGTTCACCCAGCACCTGCTGTGATATAACTCTGCAGCAGACACCAGGAGTGTGGACATCCTGCTTAAGTAAGGATATGGCTGTGACTGCAAAGAGGTTTTCACCAGTATAGTTGTGGGCAAGTAGAGGCAGCTGTTAGACCACTGAGATTGAGTCTCCCAAACTGGGCCAGGCAGGGGACCAGCAGTAGCTCCCTCCACCCTTCACCCTATTCCTTCTCCATACTCACAGTCTGGGGCCATTGCCCCCAAACCCCGCCATCAGGAAGGATAAGGATTAATAGTTCAAATCACTAAGTTGCAGGCGCAGCAGGCCTCGGACTCACCGGGCCCAGTCGTCCCCAACGCAGTCCACTAGGTGTTCACGTGGGACTGCAAGAGGAGTTAATCGCTCTGTGAATGTGCCAATCTCGCTGATTAGAGCCAGAGTGCTTTGCTTTACCTGTGGCGACAAAGCCCACAGGGCCCATCCCGGGCGGAGCACACCGTGGAGTTACTACGTGCCGCTTACCAGGCCCCTCTAACCCAGGCCGCCTCCACTCCTGGTTTCCACCCCCTGCAACCACCACGCTCTGATAGTTGATCTGCAGCATCTGCAGGGAGTCCAGGAGCTGATAGCCCACCAGTGTATTCCTGATGTAGCCAATAGAACAATATTATTTAGGATACAGTTTTTACGCGAGCTCTTCCTCTGTGGGCCTTCTTACATGGATGCCACCAGCACCCCTTTTTCCAATGTTTAAGGTGTATAGTTTGAAGCCATCAGTATTTGTAATACTAAGCTACAATCGTATAGCCTAAGCAAAAATTGCATTAGGAGAACTTGGCAAAAGACTTGCACATGTTTGAGCTTTAAGCTCTGCTTGCTCCTGGTGGGTTGCACAGGACCAGCCACCTGAGAGATTCCCTCCGATTGCTGCTTGCATTTAGACTGTCATCTGGAACATGTGCAGGAATAATATAAAAGAGCCATGCTGACTGATCAAGTCGTGGCTCATTAACCTGCTGATTATTTATTTATATTTTTAAAGAGCTCACACAGGCCAGGGGCATCGAGGCGCTGTTACCCGAATGTCTTAGTTGCGTATTTATACTGCACTTAATACACAGAGGTTTCTAAGCGCAGATCCGGAGATCGAACCTGTGTTGCTTCGGGTCGTCTTTTTCCCAATGCAAGCACGTTGCCGCTGAGCTATCCTCCCGGGACGATTTGGTTGCAGTCTGTCGTCCTTTGTTCTTTGAACTGGAACATATGGGATTCCTGAAGTCACCAAAGTATTTGCTTTTCTTTTGGACAAGCCTTTTGAGATATTTGAATAGTTCACAGTTTTCACAGGTTGCACGCTAGAATCATTTTGGGAGGGTTCTTGTTCTATCTGGATTTACCTCTGGAACCAAGCTTTGAAATTTGGTTGAAACGTGAACTGGGTATTGGGTTTGCGACCTTGCAGACTATTTTGGACCACAGGTTGTATGAAAGCACATGTGTGAAAACACTGAAGACAGCATTTGGTCCTGCTGTGACTAAAGACTTGTTTCTGGTTGCAATAGTTTCAGACTGTAAGTTGGTGTTTACGTTGCAGTTTTTAGGTGATCTTTAGCTTGTTACAACATTAGTGTTAATAACAAATGCTTAATGTTTGCTCTGTGAGTAACAATACATGGATACAAAAAATGTCTAACACTGTAGTTGCTTTGGTTTAACAATAAAGGACACCAGTGCTTCGATTATCTGCATTATTTTATGGTGAAACCAGCACACCCCACCTTATGTGGAGTGCTGCGGAGAGTATCCCCTTTCACACTAAAACTTAAAATTCTGTTACAGGAACAAGCTCACCTTCAATTGCCGGTGGCAGTGGTTCCTTGTATTAATTTGGTGCACCTTTACCGCGGGCTGTGTTCACAGCTGCAGTGAAGGCACCTAAGCGTGCTCATTTTACCGAAATGGCCCCTATCTTTTCTTCCCGTCATTTTAGTGTTACTTGTCCTTTCTTGTTCCTTCCCCCGACATCCAGGGCGGAAAATTCGTTTGTATCATTTTTATCTGCAGCGGGAGTCCCCTGGACTCCCCACCCAGGGTCCAGTCTGTGAAGGCAGGAAGCAAGGGAGGAGTCCAAAACTCCACAGCCCTTTGTCTTCCTCCTTGCTTGAATGGGGACAATTCCCAGTGGGGGGATGCTGTCCTGATTGGACAATCAGACCGCCCCTTGTTGTAAAATGCAGAGAGAGAATGCAGAAGATGTGCTGGTTTTCCTGTTAAATACTATGAACCTGGAAGATGAAGACAAGTCTGGAACTGAAACCGAAGAGGATGATGAAGGCAAAGCGGCCGAGAGGATTTCCAGCGGCCGTAGAGCCTACTGGGTGACCTGAGCCTGCTGTAGCCCTTCCTTCCAATCGACCAGGGGACTCAATGACGATCCTGACTCAGAGCCTGGTAAGACCCACTAGACTCAAGAAGAACTGTATTTGGAGCCATCCCACGCTGTGCTGTGACCTTGCGGGGCTGCAATACCCCAATACCATGGTCTTCCGAATCTCGCTGAAACTTCGTGGGCATCCTGGTGTATATCCAGAGAGAGACACAAATCTAGTCTGAAAAGTCCCCTCAGCAGAGTGCTGGACCTTTGTAACGACGAGAATCCGACTGGCCATATTCTGTCTTCTTCTGTGCTCCTTTAAAAGGTGCCAAATCCACAGAGCCGCATTCAGCCGCGAGGAAAACCTTGCCTAGAGCCTTCTCCATTGATTCCTGCTGAAAAGTCCATTCCAAGGTCCTGTTTTCAGTCACCACAATAAGGAATCCACCGACCAGGTTTTTGGCTGCAAATCTTGAAGTCCTCCTGCTGCAAAATCTTCTTCAATGCTGAGGTACTGTGTTGGCTTGGGTATGTACTTACCTTGAGTCTCTTGTGATTCCTGCAAAGTGTGGGGTGTTTTCTGTGATTGGGAGGCCTCTCGTCCAGTTCACCCAGTGCCACTGTTGGAATCCTCCTAGGGTGTCTTCTGTGAAGCCCCTGGACCCTTCCTAAGGAACTCTGACTTTTGCTACTTAAGAACCTATCCTGACACTGTCTGCTGGACACTAGATCCTAGTGACCCCCCCT
The DNA here is from genome assembly GCF_040938575.1 of Ambystoma mexicanum. Taxonomy (NCBI): domain Eukaryota; kingdom Metazoa; phylum Chordata; class Amphibia; order Caudata; family Ambystomatidae; genus Ambystoma; species Ambystoma mexicanum. The sequence continues at coordinate 1,496,432,146 of NC_090935.1, forward strand.
TCTGCCACTGAGAACACTAATGCTCCAAGAATAAGGGAAAGACTTTTAAGGGACTGAGCCTTTTGCCTAGAAAAGAGAATGGGCAGTTTGCCTAGAAAAGAGAAGTGTTTAAAAGTTACTTACTTGTAAAAGAGTTGGTTGGTAACTGAAACTCTAAGGGTGAACAGTTACAATAAGTTCTTACTTACCTTGGATGTGTGATGCACTATTCTCAAAATTATGTTTAACATCTTTCTTTCCTTAAAAACCGTTTAGCCATTCTAATAGAAAGTAGATGTGAAGGTATATTACTCACCTGTGTTTTGGTTATGCCTCTTCCCCAAAAGTAATGTTGGTTTCACCAGATTATTCCCGTTAAGATAATTGTATGAGTGTACCCCAACTTGCAGTTAGCCTGTACAAAAGTATGTGACAACGTTCTTTCCGTCTTTACTTTTGGGAAGAGGCACAACCTTGTTAAGGAATGTGATTGTTTTCACTTAGTTATTCCTGTTTCGATAATGGTATGAGTGTTCCCCAACTGGGTCTTGCTTCCCCTGATTTGCCGTTAGCCTGTCCAGAATAAGTGTACGTTAGGTTTTACCTACCTAGAATAACTGAGTCATTCACTAAAGTTTAACACTGGGTTTTGCTTTCCCTGTGTGGTTTTAGACAGAAACAAAAAAAATAAAAAATAAAAATAAAAAAAAAGAGTCTTAGGTTTAAACCTGCCCCAGGTTGCTGATAGCTCCTTGAAAAAAGTTTATGGGTTTTACTTACCCTGAGTTAGCTGTGTGCCATCCAAAAATAAGTTATACAATGTACTGCTTATCTCAATCTGTGTTTCACTGATCTCAAAAGCACTTGTAATTGAATGTTACATCCTTAGGTTTTACTCACCTAGTAGAACTGTTATCACAAAAGGGGTTGTAGGTTTTTACTGAACCTAGAATAAGTGTGTCACTATTCACAAAACGTATACTGTCCAGTTGACCGATTATGTGATTTGTTACTGAGTGTCACTGTACAACTGGTAGGGTCTACTACCCTT